>NC_041400.2:52255752-52598252 GCF_900747795.2 Erpetoichthys calabaricus
CATAAGACAATATAAAATACACCAAGGAGAAATAAGTAGATAAGAGTATAAAATATCTTAAGAGAAAACCTTTTAAAAAGAGAGCACACAGTCCACGCTCTAAAAGTTCATTAAAACATAACAATGGAGGATACAACTTTTGGTGGTGTGAAGACCAAGTTGGGCACTATGCTAGCAGAACAATTAATCTTCCAACTTCTTACAGAAACACACTGTCTGTCGAATGCTTGCTTCTTGTTTGCTGGTTTCAATCGGTCCTCTCATGAGTTTTCCCTCTCTCACTGGACCCGGCGCCTCTCTGATGAAATTGTCTCTTTCTCCCTTGAGGTAGGTGACACTGTCTGTGTGCCTTACATCCTGTCATCCAAGTACCCTCCTCTGAGTTCCTGCACTCAGTGTGAGTGATCTTGACAGCGTACTCTGTAGACAATCTCTCTCCTGCACCATCTGCCTTCTTACACCATCCTCTGAACCTTCTGCTCGCGTTCTCTCTCTTTACTCTGTCCAAACAACATCCACTGCCCAGGAGTATATACAGGTATCTGCTTCAGTCTCTGCTTAGATCAATCACGATTGATTAAGCAATGGTGATTCCAAATTCCTTAGGTTATCAATAGGATAAACACAATTTCACCTACAACTGAACACCAGCAAAACCAAGGAGCTGGTGGTGAATTTTAGGAGGACCAGGCCCCTCATTGACCCCGTGCATCATCAGAGGTGACTGTGTGCAGAGGATGCAAACCTATAAATACCTGTGAGTGCAGCTGGATGATAAATTGGACTGGACTGCCAATACTGATGCTCTGTGTAAGAAAGGACAGAGCCGACTATACTTCCTGAGAAGTCTAGCGTCCTTCAACATCTCCAATAAGATGCTGCAGATGTTCTATGAGACGGTTGTGGCGAGCGCCCACTTCTACGCAGTGGTGTGATGGGGAAGCAGCATAAAGAAGAGGGACGCCTCACGCCTGGACAAACTGGTGAGGAAGGCAGGCTCTATTGTAGGCATGGAGCTGGACAGTTTGACATCCGTGGCAGAGCGAAGGGCACTGAGCAGGCTCCTATCAATAATGGAGAATCCACTGCATCCACTAAACAGTACCATCTCCAGACAGAGGAGCAGCTTCAGCGACAGACTGCTGTCAATGTCCTGCTCCACTGACAGACTGAGGAGATCGTTCCTCCCCCACACTATGCGACTCTTCAATTCCACCCGGGGGGGGTAAAACGTTAAAATTATACAAAGTTATTGTCTGGTCTGTTATACCTGCATTGTTATCACTCTTTAATTTAATATTGTTCTTTATCAGGTATGCTGCTGGAGTTTGTGAATTTCCCCTTGGGATTAATAAAGTTATCTATCTATCTATATCTATCTATCTATCTATCTATCTATCTATCTATCTATCTATCTATCTATCTATCTAATCTATCTATCTATCTATCTATCTTATCTATCTATCTATCTATCTACTCTATCTATCTATATCTATCTATCTTGGTTAAAAATGAGCATTGTTGTCAGCTACCAAGAAGTATGTACACCACTATATGCTGATTAGAACCAATATCCCCAGAACGCAGTTAATTTTTAAGGAAGAAGGCAGTCCTATATCACAATATTGCATGTGGAAGAGATACCAATTAAAGCAGTCTGATTTTCAAAGCAGGTACTTCCTTGGCAAAACAATTAAATATCGACATCCTGTAGACGGACATCAACAATAACCTGTAATAGTATTATACAGGAAATTTGCCTCTTTTACTTATCACCCCTGTCTCAAGGGTGCCTATTGCCTCCATCTATTGGCTTTTTTTTACATTCATTATTTACCTGTTTTTTGCCTAAGAGAAAAAGAAAACCACCCATTGAGCAAAAAAATGTTCTCCATCTGACATTAGGGCAGTAGACTCTATATTTATAGGGGATGTCACAGATATGATAATGCTGAGGCACTGAAATAGGAAGGGCAATGGAGAATATTTAATAATTGAATATAAATTCTCGATTCTGATAGATTTCAGTAGGAAGGATCATTACAGTGGCTCCTGCTATGCATTGTCGGGTCCAGGCTTTTTGGGGATAGCCTACAACTTTTAAGTGTGTGCTGGGATTCAGGACTGAAAGAATATCTTGACCCAATATGAGAAATTTTGGGTAGATAGTGTCAGAGGTTTCAGGGGATTTTCCTAACCTCAGAGGTTTTCATTGTGATGTCTCAAGAAGTTTTTGACCTAAAGACTCCTTCTGGCTAATACATCAGTGAGTTCTCAGTGTGTTTAAGACAGGGTGAGGTTGAGATGCAGTGTGAAAGGCAGTGCTCTGGAGTGGTACTTTGTAGTAAACAAGAGCAAAACAACTGCATCTACAGACAGGGATGCAAACCTGTATATGAAAGCCCCGCAAGTCAGCAGAATTTTGTTTGTTTTATTTTGTACTTTGAATTCTATCTTTATTCATTCTTCCATCACCTTTCATATTATACAAATAAATACTGTAAAATTATTTTTTTATATAAATTTAAATTAGATCTAGTTGTTCTCCTGCCATCTTTATGTATAAAGCTTTTAATTAGAAAACAATACGAACCTGTTATTGGTAAGAGTGAAAGTTTGTTTTGCATGTTAGTGTTTAAATTTTTGTTTGACAATGCCACAGGTTGTTTTTCTATTTAGTACACTTACATCTATTAGAAATTGTATAGTAATTAATGGATAATAATCCAAATAACTATGCGTATATCTTTATTGTTTGTGTTGATTAATCTGTGGAAAGCACCTTAAGTTGCATGTAATTCTATGATAGTGTGCTATGTAAATAAAGTTTTTTATTTATTTATGCATGAAGTAACCCTTTATTTTTGCAATATTTTGATGCCCCTTAATGTTAGCCATGTGTTTAGGTATGACCGGAGAGCAAAATATACACCTTATTTAATAAAAAAACATTAATTTCTACCTTTGGTGTTATATAATACCTAACTTTTACCTCTAAATGTTTGGATTTTTCTAAGGATGTGTGCTTATAATTCACTTTATGTGGCACTAGTTTAATTTTCTATTAAAATTACCATATCACGTAAATGAAGTAAAGAACATTATAAACACATTATATATAAGTTCTAGTCATTTTCCATGTGACACATAAAACACATCAAAGTGCATATATGAAACATAAAACTGTACATATACAGTACCCTTACTTGTTTAATTTCCTATTTATTAAAAGCCCATTCTGGTTTTGATTTGTGCCCGTATTCTGCCGTGTGGCAGAAGTGTCAGGAGAGCACCCAGAAGCACTCCGGTATCCCTGCGATTTCTTCTGGCAGCACTTCCTGGTGTGGCAGAAGTGCTGCCATCCAGGGTTCCATAACTGTCCAGGCGCCCCCAAGCAGAGTCGGGCAGCTGCCCTCTCGTGGCCCAGGGGAGGTATCGACCTTCTCGTGGACCATCAGGTGTCCCGGCTGGTAGGGTCCCCCAGCCGTCTGGCACAAGCTTACAGTCTCCAAACGATGAACCAGGAAGCCCTTTACCCTACTTATGAACCTCCAGCTATTGCAATGATAGGGAACTATGGCCTTTCTTGGCTAACTGAAAGCTTGAATGTACTAAGCAACTTAGAGTGAGCCTATCACAGTGTCTAATTAGCAAAAAAAAAGTGCTTTTCTCTCACTTGGAGATAATTAAGGTCATTACCAGAAATTACCCTATAGAATGATATTTGATACGGTCTTCAAAACAAAAGCCTAATTGAGTCGACCATGTGATTCAGGGGCAGATTCTCACTGACAGGAAGAAGCAGAGGGCCAGGATGTAGAGAAAACTAGAAAAAGGAAAGGGTATGAGAGACAGAAAAGTGAACAAAGGGTGTGATTTGTTGTGGTGCTGTAGAGAGCAAGCGAACAATAATCAGGTAAACAGGAAGTTTATTACCTTACTGGAACATCTAGAGGCTAATGGTCTTATTGTTTTCTGTGTACCTCCAGTACTTTGTTTATTCCCTGTGTTTATTCCTTCTTTGTGTATGTGTTTGTTGCTCTGGCCTCATTGCTATTTATTTAAGCTTGGTAAATTCGACAAGATTGACACCCTATGTGATTCAACAAAATATCTATTTTCTACACATGGTTCTAAATAGAAAACAGGATGATCAGAGTAATATTAACGTGCCCCATTGACACACAGAGTTTTTTCACTATAAAGAGAGGAGACTTGAGCCTCTAGGGGATCCCCATATCTTAGGCCCTTTACCGGGTAAATGCAACATTTCCCTAATCAGCAATGCATAACCTCTGACCCCCTGGTGACTCTAATATGTCTCATTAAAAAAAGTTTCCCTTTGCTTGGGCTGGATTAAAGATTTACTAAAAAACATCAAGGACATTTACATTATATTCAGCCTTACTTAATATGCTGTGGCCCATCGCCTTTTGGGCAGGTAACCCTGTTGTGACACTGTATAATACTAAATTCATTATTTAAGCACTTTATGGTAAGATTAGCCATTATCATCATTGTATGTTGAGTTCAAAACAGATTTGAGCATTTACTTAATTTATCCTAAGAGGTACTGCACTAAGATGTAATTTTCAAATCAACGGAGCATGATATTCTGTAAATTTCCATCTCATAAAACTGATGTCCAGTGTGGTTGAGAATAAGAATCTCATTGTTTCAGCAGACCAATTGAGTTTTTACTATTACTCTAATGAGAAGAAATAAAATGAAAGGTTAAGTACCGTAAAGTTGCTGTGCAAAAATATAGTCATTAGAAGCATAAACACTGGTCCAATTCTTTTCATTAAAAATGTTAAATTCCATGAATATAAGCAGTACCTCTAAAAAGAGAAGCAGGTACATTGTGTAAGTAAAAACTCAAGAGTGTGTAGCAACTTTAACTCAATTTTAAGAGACACCTCTTTAAAAATGATCTTTTGCTGTGGGATCTGGGAAAAGACCAAATATATTTAACATTATGCTACCATAAAAAGTTACTTTATCATTTAAAATACTGTATTATAATTAAAAATCAGATATACTACATATAAAATCACATAAGAATTTAGTTTTTTATATTAAATTTAATATTATTATTCATCATTCTTAGACCTGATAAGAAAGATTTTTGTGTGAAAATTAATTTAAAATGGAAAATACACTCATTGACACAGTGCATTCCTCACAGGAGATATTCAAATCTCTTTACACTTCATGTCATGAAACTTTTTGAAACAGTATCCACTCTTCAAAACATAACGTAACTGCAGTGCCGCTGCATCTGTTCTACCCTTATTTTCAGATCGTACCCTTGTTTATCAATTTAAGATGTGTTTTCCAACTATATTTGTTGCTTAATTTTTTACCTGTTTTGCTTGTTTTTTTGTACTGGTCCGTATTTTTTTGCAGTAAATACTATGTAAACCCAAATGTTGGTAATGTGTTTAAATTGGTTATAACACATAATTTTTTCACCTACGTTTTCAGCCATTTACCTTATAGATTCATTTTCAATTTTGCAGTTCTTTTCTTCTGTCTCCTGAAAAAAGACTCTATTTGCAGGACTTGGTGCTCTATTCAGACGTTACTTCAGATATTAAAAAATAGAATTCTTTAAATCCAAATCACTTTTTAGGTACATTCATATATATTATAAACACCGCCTATTGCAATAGTCTTGTCTGTCTTTCCATCAGTCTATCTGCATGAAACAACTTGGCTCCCATTGCACTTACACTTATTCTACATGGAAATTTTCAGGACTGATAAATTTTTATTAAGATATCTTGATTACAGCAAACTGTACACATTGTCGAAGTTTGCATTATCTAACAATTACAATGATTCAATATTTCCCTGACACTTCTATTTATTGGCAAAGCTCTACAGTGATGCAATATGTGTCATTTTCAGATGCAGCCAACATTGGATACTGATTAAGAAATTTGAACCTTCCACATCCAACAATAAACAATAGTACATTAATCTTTTCATTACTTGAGTTCGTATCTGCTGGTATCTTAACGTATAGACACAATGGGTACTGGCGGAGGATAGGGGCCCACCATGTTTCTGCTACGTACTGTATGTATGTTTCTGTTTTGTTATCAAAACAGGGACCCCAGTGCACTGCTTTGCCCAGGGGCCTATGATGCTGTTAAGATGGGACTGCTGGTATGAAAGCAATTTCTGCCACATGATACTGTAAAATGGTATTACAAAAGTATATTTTATGTCCATTACAAGTGTATGTAATTGCATTCTTTTATCACTGTTATTTTTGAATGTGAGTCACATTTTACAGTGATACATAATAATCAATACTGTGATAACCAATTCTTTGATGAAGTGACCAGAATATTATTTTAGAATAAGCTTTTAAAGCACTGAGGAAGTAGATTCTCTCCCCATTCTTTTTCTTCTCCATTTATCTGTATCCGCCTATTAAACTCATCAATTTATTTATTTTTACTATTTTTTTAAGTTTTATTCCGTTGGCCATGCTCCCTTTCTCAGGGGTGGGGGCTGATTTGATTTCAATCCTATTTGTTTTGTAAAAATTGATCTATTTTTATGTAATGATTACAATAAAATCAATAAAATTTATTAAAAAAAAAGAAAATTAAAAGATGCTCCAGCTTTCAAACCAGCCAACCAGCTCTCAGAACGCATCTGAAAGGTATGTCATGCATACATTTTCTTATCTGTTATAAACTGTTTTTGAGCATCTTGCTGTACCTTTAGCAAACACTATGAAATTCCTATATTAAATATATTAAATAAATGATAGCAGTGAATTGGAGAGTGAATTCTAAGCAGAAAGCATGTAATGGAGCTGGGGTGTCAGTTTGTGAATGTTTGTCTCAAAAGTGGCATTAAATTGTATTTTATGTACTTTGTGTCAAATGCTTTGAGTGCAGTTAAGTTAAATTCAAAGCATCTTCTTGTTTTCACTATTCCACTACACGAGGCAGCTTTTAAGAAGTAACAACTGTGATTTGTGGGTTCGGAATGGTATTTATACAGTATGGGGAATGTCACTTTATGTTAATTCTAATTACAGGAGGGAACATATTAAAATAATTCTGTCATGTGGAATTTAAGTTGACATTCAACAGTGACAGAGATGCCAATTCTGATCAAATAATGATACAAATTGAAACCAGATTGCAGATACCTGGACTGAATTTGTAATTAAATCATTGCCTACAATGTCCTCCTAGCCTGCACATTGAATCTTCCTGTGTTCAGTTTCTTCCTGAATGCATCCTGAACATATGCACGTTAGTTCAGTTGATGACTGGATTTTTCCTGTATGAGTGAGTATGAGTGCATCCATGAGCCTACCATGGAATGGCCTGGTGCCACATCTAGGGCCAGTTCCTGTCTTGTTTCCTCTGCCGACGGTATATATCTCATATTCTCTGCAATCCAATGAAATTATCAAGAGTAGACAATAAAGTCAAATAATCTAAACACTGCCAACAGTTTATATTTACATACAATATTTCAATGCACTAATAATGTTGAATGTCAATTACACGTCAATATTGCTGCTACGTCTTTGTCTTGTCTTTGCACAATGTCTTATCATGTTTGTGTTTTAATTTTAAATTGAACCTGTAGTTAGGATATAGCGGCTTGGATAATGGATGGATGGATCTTAATTTTAATTCTATTTTTAATTTATTATTTGCACTTCATGTTGTTACACTGTGGACCCTGAGCTTCGCAATTTTGTCTGTCTGTATACTTGTATATGGTTGAGATGACAATAAAGTTCACTTTGACTTTGACTTAACTTTGAATGTGTAATGGTGATTCTATATTGGCTCACGTGAATAAGCAAGAAGCTTAGCATACAGATTGGCATTCTGGTGATGAAGTGAGTGAAGCTGAGGATGTTGCCTGTATGTAGGTGTTGTATAAGATAAACTGCACTAAACTTACACAAGATGACTAGTTTGGGGTATCATTGGTTTAAATTCTTTCTGTCTAAAATGGATATGTGAGTAACTTTCATGTTCCCACAACCCATTTTTATGTTGTGCTCTAGGAAGGCAATACTATAGTCCTTAGAGTACTTAAAGTAAAAATCTGTGTCCTTCAGAACCTCAGAGATTCTCTATTAATTGAAGCTGATGACTGAATAGGTTTCATTTTCTCAAGAACCATATCCAGGGCATAAGTGCCGTCCATTGTTGGAATATAATGTACACAGTGAATATCCATGACCATTTTATGTTAGCTCAAGTGGATAGACTAGTAACTTCTATGGCCTGAAGAACACTAACGCGGAGTATAAGTGCAGTCCATAAGTATGGATGTGCTAAATATAATAAAAATCAAATGCTATCTGGAATATCAGAAATTCCCCTTCTGCCTGATGGTTTGAGTGGGTTTGCTGCTTGTCATTCTGTGGGAAGGGTGAAATAGCTACTTTGAAAATAAGTTCATTTCCTAGTTGGAGTGGAAACTCATGGGGAACTAACAATTTTCTGTAACTACTCTACATACTGTATGGTACATATATAGCAACTTTTTCACGGCTGATAATGACCTGATTCTTTTATATTTTTAACTGATTTAAACTATATATTTGCAATGAGTTTAGCAAACACCCGAGTCTTACAAGCCTTAATAAAAGCAGTTTAGTTCATAAGAGTTATTATGTGCTTGCTATATAAAAAGTAAAAAACAGGACAATCAAGCTAAAGGAAAAAAAAAAGATTAATATAGTCAAAACCTACAGGTCTATCTGGTACATGATTTAGAGGAATTAGTTTGGATTCCTTATAGCATTATTTTCAGCAACAGTCTTTTCCCCTAACATCATTATGTTTTATGATCTAACAGGCTTCAGATCAAGTCTTCCTTTTTTATTAGAACTTTGGGGTTTTTTCCTTCCACTACTTTTAATTGCCTACCAAGTTTCAGTAGGTGCTGCTTTCAGGGTAAAACTGAAGCTTTTCAAAGAAGCAACTGGCCTGACCCTAAGCACTTTCTTATTAAAGAGTGCCAGAAGGTGACTTCTTTACATGACCCTGGCACTAGATCATTACGAACTCTGAGGCCTGTACGCTGCTTATACGGCCACTAGCCTGTCTTGCACTGAAAAAAGTAGAATTGCTTCTCATTATTCTGAAGTGATTAGACGGACGTCAATCTTAAAGACCAGAATTGTTTTTAAATCAATCCGTTTTCTTTTAACAACCCTATCTAACTCTTTTTGTTTTAAATGAAGTTACTCTTCATCCAAATTAGTTAGTAGAAAATTAGACAGATTTTTCAATAGATCCTTTCTAGTGTTGAGAAAAGAAAAACCTTTGT
This sequence comes from Erpetoichthys calabaricus, assembly GCF_900747795.2. Classification (NCBI taxonomy): domain Eukaryota; kingdom Metazoa; phylum Chordata; class Cladistia; order Polypteriformes; family Polypteridae; genus Erpetoichthys; species Erpetoichthys calabaricus. The sequence goes on from NC_041400.2 coordinate 52,265,083, forward strand.
TCAGAAATCTTAATAAGGCCATTAGGCTTTCATTTTTTCCCTAATCAAATTGAGTTAAATCAAATGTTAATCTTCTTTTTTTTCTCCATTATATAAAACATAGGGAGCCATGTGCAACTCAGATTTGCAAAAGCAAGTGTGATGCTAAGTATTCATTTCACATATTATAGATAAGCATGATAATTCAAAAGGTTTAGGAAAAAACTTATTTAGCAAATAAGTAAGTATTCACACACTCAAATATACACTTAATTATAATGTGAAGTGGAAGTTCTTCTAATAAAAATTAATATTAATGGGAAAAGAGATTTATTATAGTAAATCACATTTTATTCTAGCAGATGAGGTAACGTTAAAGAAATATTGATTCTTTTGTTTTTAATCTTAGCTGGTTCAACATGCATTAATGAAGTAAATCTTCATTACATACACTACTTTTTGTGGAGGATGCACTTTACAAAACAAGAATATTATAAAGTGTTTTTTTTACAAAACCCAGGAGTTTCAGCCTAAGTGGAAATGTAACTGTAAGGGCTGTCACTTCTTGAACTTGTATCAAGTAATTTGATGCACTACTTCAGGACTAATGGCAATTTGAAAAAGCTTAATTAAATACGTTAAGTAAAATTGAATATATCTGCAGAAAAATATGTATGCTTAAATATATGCATATATACCATACATATACATATGTTATATATTTGTAGATATACAGTACATGCATATATATACTGCATATCTATCTATCTATCTATCTATCTATCTATCTATCTATCTATCTATCTATCTATCTATCTATCTATCTATCTATCTATCTATCTGAGAGGTCATTCAATAACCAGTGGTTAGGTTTCAACTTCTACAATCTGTGTTTGATTCCTTGACCTGTTTGTGTAGGTTTTGGTCATTTGCCTCATGCTCAATGGTTTTCCTCCAACATTCCAAAGATTTACATGTTGATTAAACTGGTAAGTCAAAAATTCAGTGCATGAGTGTTCTTTGCTGCTGGGATTCGCTTTAACTCCCTGTGGTGATAAACTGATAATATCAGATTTGGAAAAAATGTTAAGGTATTTCCAACCCTTACAAGCTCCTCGAACAGCTTTTGCTATCTATTGTTGGCCTTTCAGATTTAGGAGGGCATTTGGTATAAATAAGTGTTTATATACTCACTTACACTCATGCAAAATAAATTTGCAAGCTCTAATTAACATATAGCACACTTCTTTGGGGATGTGGCAGAAAAACTGGAATACTTGGAGGACAACCCATGCAGATTTGAAAAGAGCATGCAAACTCCTCATGGTGGACATCTACTGTATGTGCAGGATTCAAACCCAGGATACTAGATCCATAGTTAGCAGTGCTAACCGTAGGACTGTCATACCATTCCATAAATATAAATATATCCTAAGGAGCAAAAACATTATGGCCACTTTCATATGAATAATGGTGACTATCCTGTTATAATTGTGCATGTCAAGATCAGGGATCTATTAGACGGTAACCTGACATTAGGTACTTGTACTCAACATTTACTCAGCATTGGCCAGTCAGCTGTGGTGAGTACCTACTGACAATGATCCAAGGAGGGAAGAACCATGAACCACAGACAGGCTGTTGCCTGGCCAAGACTCGTCAATGCAAGGGGTCAACAAAGGCTATCCCATCTAGCACAAACCAACAGGGCTGCTGTGGCACAAACTGTAATTGTAATGATGGTTACAGGAGTAACATTTGATGGCACACAGTGCATTGAATTACACAAAGCTGCAGGCCAGTCAAGGTGCCCAAGCTAACCCCTGTCCACTATCAAAAGCACCTACAATGGGCATGAGAGTGTCGAAACTGAATCATGGATCAATGGAAGAAGGTCACCTCATCTGATAAATCCTATTTTTTGGTGTGTGTGTGTCATTTAACTGGCAAAGAGTTGGCACAGGTAATGTCATGGGCAATGTTCTGCTGTGAAACCCTGAGTCCAGGCATTCATGTCTAAGTTAACTTAACACGTACCACGTATCAAAACACCACTGCAGACCAGATACTCTACTAAATAACAATGATATTCCCCCAGTGGAAAAAACATCTTTCAGCATGATATTGTATACTACCATACTGCACAAATTTTTGGGAATGTTTTGATGAATATGATGAAGAGTTGAAAGTATTGCCCTGGCTTCCAAATCTCAGATCTCAGCCCAATCAAGTATCTGCAAAGTGAGCTAGATAGGGTTGAAAACCATCCTGTAAAATATAGAATCATTCAGTAATTGGAAAGTAAAAGACGTGATCCGTATTGAAGTGATATCATGCCCCTCCCCTGAATGAAGCTCCTCCCAATGCCTGTGTATTATCTTTCAATAAAGCCATATGTATTATCGCATCATACTGTCAAGGGGGTGAGGGGGGGCTGGTGTATGGTGGAAGGTCGTCCCTTATTTCACCACATTAAAGGTGGCAACCCTAGAGCAAGAACAACAAGTTGGATCCATGGTGGTTTCAATTTGTAACTGAAAGGAGTTAAAGAATCTGCTACTAATGTCCTGGTGCCAGATAATAGAACACCTTCAGAGGCCTTGTAGAGTCCATGCCTCAGCAGGTTAGAGCTATATAGGTGGCACATAGAAGTGCAACAGAATATTAGGCAGTTGGTCATAATATTTTGGCTCATCAGTGCATATACTTAAGTAACTTGCATCACAAGTACTGAAAATAATAAAGATGCATTGCATCAACTAACACTTTTAATTTCTTTCCAGTTTAGAGTAATTGTACTTATTTATCATGTTACAGTATATAAATAATTTGGTATGTTTAAAACATAATGATGGAGACATACATCTGTGCATTAAAACTAAGTATTTTTTATGTTAAAAAAATTTAATTATGAAGCGTAAGACTGATATCTGAAAAAAGACAAATGCTGTCATATTATAATTTAGCAGGTAAAGGCTTCCCATGCTTATAGTAACATTGCCTTAGCTCAACAGTTTCTCAGTTTCAGCTCTATAGCTAAACTGTGCAGCACAAGTTTATACACAGAGACACTTAACATTTCATAACTTAAAGATTTTTAAATTTTGTCTATATTGAAGTATTGCTTTTGACAATGATGACCACATGGCCAATTTACACTAAACCTGGTCGACTTAATTTTCTGATCAGCTTTTTATTTTGTAGAAAGTCCTGCTAGATGTTGCAAATATGCATTCATTGTACTTGGTCATCTGATATTTAACAATTTAAGTGCTTATGGATTAAGAAGCTAACCTGTATACAGTTCTGTCAAGCAATACAGTTAATGGGAACCCAAAATGAAAGAAACAAATCTAAATGTTTTGGAGAAAACTGTATTTCATATTTCCCCTTTATAACATCTGGGCTAAAACTGTGTCATATATTTCATTTAATTATAATTTTTTGGTAAAAAAATTAAAATGATAATGATCACTTCACCAGGAAAAATAGCACACAGTCTTGTAATTAGTGTAGAAGGTGAAAAGCTTTTTTTGTCCCATTATGTCATTTTCAGTTGCACATTGATAGGCACAATTAAACAGGAATGGGAGTTTAACTGAAGAGTTCCAAATGTGCCCTACACCCCAGTAATGTAGTCCTTATGGAAACAATTACCCATACCCCTGTGATTTTATTTTTTTTAGTAAACTGAGCGACTAAGTGTAGGCCACCATACCAAACAACTGGATTGCAGGCCTAGCTGAATTGAATTACAGCACTCAAAAATATAATTTGAGGTGCAATTATCAGTTGTCAGGCACTAGCTGGCTTCTTCTCTTCTTGGTGAACTTTAAATAACACTCCTCATTTAGCTCTTGCATTCCTAAACAGTGCAGATTTGCTGGCAAATAAGTCTGGACACCTCCAAGATCAAAGGCAACCCTAGTAGGGTTCAATTACTACGACTTTAGCTTTTCCTCCACTCTCCACTCTGACAAAAGAAGGCTCCATGCACAAATAACTACTGTTGACATTTGCAGAACAGCTGGCAACTGACAGAAACCGTGCTCACTGGTCGTTTTGTAGAACTGTGAGAAGTCACAAGTGTGGATGACCTGTAAATTGTCTCAAATAGTGGTTTCTTGCCCTTGTGTACATTAATGACCCAAAGAGTAACATTTTCAAATTTGAATGTCACACATGCAGCTAAATAAAGTCCTCTGATGTGATCCAGCAGCCCTCAAGATTTAGCCTGATTTTTTTTTTGCACTTTGTAACTTCACCATTGTCAAATATGAGACTGAAACCAATTCAGTTCATTTAAATATATTATTTGCCTTTTCACATATATGTGAAATGTCTTTTAAAAATACACGTTTAACTCACTGAAGACATGGATAAATAAGAAAGAAACACAAGAATTATACATTTATCAGTGAATGCAACGACAGTTATTTGAATATATTGCAGACAACTGAGTTTTATAAACATGCTGAAATTCTTCACTTCCAGATAGGACCAATGCCAAACTTGAGGAACTATTTGAGGATTGTTTTGGCAGGGATACAGCTTCATATTACTCAGATGAACTAAGAAAATGAAATATACTGTTAATGAAATATAATGCTTCAATACTTGAAATAGTAGGCCTACTTACCGTATAAATCAAATATTGTTTTTATTTAAGTTGTATATCCAAGTGTGAATGTGTTTATGGGTAACTATCAACATGTCATTGCAAAAAAATCTATTTTGAGAAAAAAAATGAAGGATGACTGATGCGTTGTTTATTAACTGAATCCATATCCTTATTTTAAAAAAAGTGGCGTAACATGTTGTCTTAAGAAACGTTTTGGTTATTGTCCTGATTGGTGAACATCAGAAATCCAGACATTTTTCTGAACTTGTTTTTTGTAGGGATTATGAGTTTATCCTGGCAGCACTGGACCAACATCGCAAATCAAGACAGGATTCCAGTCCAGAACGAGGCTCGCTCACAGTGGGACACTTTAGATATCCCAGTTACTCTAACAATAGCATCATTGAATTAGAGACAAAGTAGAACAAGAGGAGATAATGGAAAGTCCATACAGAATTGCAGCCTAGCTGGTTACTGAACTGCAAAGCATCACTCAGATTCAATGATCTTATATACTGTAAATATCATTTAAGAGACAAACAAATGTCCCTACGCCTATAGGAGGGTAAATCCCATGTGTGTTTGTTTGCTTTAGTTGCCTAAAATATTCACCGTCCTTAGAAAAATGTGACTCTAATTCAGTCTGCGTCCTGTCTCCTGTGATGTATCTGTGTGCAAACAGCCCCACTGTTAGCCATTATGTACCTATTAGCACTGATTACCTTCTGATAGCTCTGCACCAGTTGGTGTCACTCAGTCTGACAGGCTTGGTGCTTTGTTTAACCTTTAAACTATAAGGGCAACAGCACAGCTGACAAAATGCGAGAAATAATTAGAGAAAATTTAACCAAGACACGAGAAAACTCAAGCAGGATGGAAGTATTTAAGATCCTGCTCCAAGCAGGCTAAAGTACACAATAATATTGGCAAGGGGGAATGAATTTGTTAGTTTCTTCCAATTGGAAAGGTTGAGGTCCGCGCTGTGTTTTTTTTCTTTCTAAATGTATAACTGTGTTCTGAATGATATATTCAGCTAGTTTGTAGTCATCCTTTAATGCACTGTATTTTTGGATGAAATTCTTAAGGAGACTCTCTAGCACTGTATCCTGTATTCTGTCTTTAGGTGTTTGAGGCATCTACTGTCTTAGATCATCAGGTTTGTATAGGTTTTATTTTTACTCTTGAAGCATATAATGAACTTGTGAGGATACATCTTGAATAATGTGGACAGCATAGTAGTTGAATCTCAAGTGCATTAGACAAAGTGCTGTGCAGAGCCACCCTGCCACAATTTTTCCACCCCTGAAAAAAATAGAAAAGCAAAGAAACCGCAACACTTCCATTCTTGGAGAAATTTCATAGAATATTCAAAACTATGATGGGAATAAGTAAACCTTCTGCCAACTCTTGTTGCATTTTAAAACAAGTTCTTCAGTCAGGGCATGGTGGCACATCTTGAACCTAGGAAACATAAATACAACATTTTTTCACAGAGAATTGTAAATATATGGAACCGGTTACCTAGCATTGCGCTAGTAATTGGCACCTTGGAGACCTCTGAGTCTCAATTCAATATTATTTTGGAAACACAAGGCAAATAGAAACTGACAAGCAATGCTAGGTTTGAATGACTTTTTCTCAACAAAATATTTTATAATATTCTGTTAATAAGCTCACAGCTTTCTGGTACTGCTCGGTACATATTTGGATTTTTTTTTGTATGCCCTCCAAAATAAACATTTGCCATCATGACATAGATCTTAATAGCTGTCTGGTCATTTTGCATGTACTATAGGTGTATTTCTACTTTTTACTTTTGATGCATTGACTTGAACTTGCTCATATCTGACACTCATATTTGTACTGATTCCACATAGTCATTATAAACTATTTTGCCTTTACAGGTACTGAAGGTCTTTAACTTTGTCAGTTTTCTCATCTACAGTGTAGTACTGTCTTGTGTAGTTTCTGCTTGCTGTCACTGTATTCACATTAATGTAATTTCAAAGTACATTTGCAAGGATTCTGTGATTGTGATATAAATATCCCTTCTCCACAATTTTAATTTAGTCTTTATGGTGATACTGAATGTAAATATTCCTCACAGCACTCAGAGTGAGTGAGTGAATGAGTGGGTGTCTTTTTTTTTGTTGCTTCAGGATCATATTGTTACTAGATTTAATCAGAATCAGAATCCCTTTATTGCTCACATGTGAAACATACCAGAATTGAATTTGTTTAGAAGCAAAACATGAGATACAAGAAAATACTGTGTGGCCTAAAAGAGGTTAATAAATAATATGTCCTAGAATACTTAGAATACTGTACTGAGGCCTTAAAAGATATAAACAGTGACAGCCATTCAGAATTTTGAAAATGTCAAATGAGCAGAAAAAATATTTGGGTAGGCTCAGTTTATGGCATTATTTTTTGACATTTTTGATTCTGTTTGTTGCAGGGGATTTTTTTATTAGGTCTGACCACAAAATTTTAAAATCATACCTTCACTTAATATTGGCATGTGCATGTTCACCAAAATGTGGATGTGTGTTGTACCACCTACCAAATGTTTCAACTTGAAGTAACAGCAAACATGAGTCCCACTAAATTGTTTTCTTATTAAATAAAAACACACACATGTAGGGATGATTACACGAAGTGTGCTACATATCTAATGAACAGGAAAAAAGCAAACCCCCCCTACTCCTATTTCCAAACCATTATTGTTTATTTAAAAAACACAGGCATTAGTCCCCTTTTTCATTTTTTGTCCACATTATTCCAGCATTTTTAATACCCAAAAATGGAAACTTTTAAAAATGCTCTCCAGATCCTGTCACGCACGTGCGACTAGGAAGGAGCAGAGTGGACCAAGTGGAGGTAATTGCCTGCCAGGCCAGGAGGTGGTGGGGTGCACTAAACCTACCTCTGTTATCTATGCAGGCCAAATACAAGAAAACCTGCCTGATTTAATGTCACTTCCATTTTCCGCGCCCAGACTGACATAATTTCCGGTGGTCAGACTGACGTCACTTCCGGTTCTGGTGCTCATACTGACTATACTTCCAGAATTTACTGTCTTAATCTTCTTTATTTATTTATCTGGTTTGTACAATGCTATATACTGTATATTCTGCCGTTCTTTATTATATTCTGTAAGTGCCTTGAGCATGGGAAAGGCGCTATATAAATAAAATGTATTATTTATTTATTATTATTATTATATACTTCCGGTTCTGGCCAGATTGGCATCACTTCCAGTTCACGGTTTATAAAACCACCATCATTCAAAATCTCATCAATTCAGTCCTGGAACTCAACCTAAACACAGCAACTTTGTTGTCTTTACCCTTTTGCAGCCAGGGACAATATACGGGTGGCTGCCCCAAACCTTTATCGTGTGTTGAGACTACTCCTTTCTCAATCTGTATATTTTTGAAAATACTGGCAGTGTGTTGCAATGCCAATTGGTAATAATGAAGACTTTTTGAAAACTCACACTCTAATTGCAAATCGATTGTTTCGCGCTTTCTCTGATTGGATTCTGCTTATTACAAGGTCTCATTCCCTGATTGGTTACCTTTCATGAAAAAAAAATAGTTTTCCAACAAAGCAGATATAGATGATTTGCTTTCCACAGTGCTTGTTGCAAAGCTTACCAGTGCACAGTGTTGTGTACAGTTTGAATGCGGCATACATGCACAAAAAGAACATAATATACCGGTCGCAACAGTTTTGCAATAAATCCCATGACTGGCAGCGTAACCTTCCCTTCAAGGATGATACTTCTTCCTCCTGTTTCCACCAATGTGCACATGGTCACTCCAGTTGAACAGCTACGTGTTTTGGAAACAATGTGAAAATACTAGCGTGGACTGAGAAATAAAATGAAAATGTAGTTTTGTGGATGTAGCTTTAGTTACATACATTTTCAGACCTGGCTTTGAATTCACTCTTCAAACTCCTACAGTCATAAACCAGAGATTGCTTCCTCTCTCCTAATGACTTTTAATCCTGATCACTTCCTGCTTTTCACCTTGTTCTCATTATCTCCTCCTTGTCATTATTGCAATGTGCTATCACTCTCTATAAATCAATCACCATCTCTTTTCACTCCTACTTTGTTTTATGTCTTTCTGTACTCACTATATAGTGTTTCGACACAGCAGACGAAACATCTTTCCAATATTCTTAAATTTCTATACGCATCAATATGTGGCATAATTCTGCATTGGTTAGAAATTCTGTACAACATTAACTTGTTCTCCCTGCATCTACATAGGAATTTCTGTTTGCATGTTTTTGATAGCAACATCCTGCAGATGTGAATATTAAAGAAGAATGTTAAAAGAAAGTAGCGATATATAAATGTCTCTATATGATCTAGTGTGGATTAATTTATGACTTTGACCTCAAATTAACACGTACCCCATCTGAAGTTGGTTCTTACCTTGCACCGAGTCCTTCATCCCCCAAGATGGCATATTTTAAATCATGGCTGGATCTACCATCAGGGTGACTTGCATGCATAACCCGGGGCCACGTTAAAAAGGGACCTTAGGAGATGCAAGAGTAAAAAAAGGCCTAATACCAAGAAACATCCAAGTTTTCACTGGCAACACAGGCACTTAAAGCAATGTGCCATCCAAAGGAAAAATTAAAGAAAGGTAAGCAAAACACATTGTTTTGCCAAAAACTATACTTGACATTTGCAACTTAAAAAAAAAAAAGCCATAAATACCACAGTTGAAACCAATGAGCCGGACCTTACAAATTAGGAAACTGTTAATATCACTGCCTCTTAGCAGCCCTTGCAACAATGCACAGTCTGAAAGCACCAATATACACGTGAACAACAATGTGGTATCCCTCGCTATGTTCTTTATTTTATTTGGAACTAGTATGAGGACCTAAACACTGAGTTAAATATCACCTTTTTGCCACAAAGTAGCATATGCTTATTAATATTGCTTATTTGATCTTCATTAACTGTGTTATCAGAAGAAAGTTCTTCGATGTCTGCATCTGATATATTATTGGCATATGGGATGTTTTTAATGTATACAGTATATGTGTGTATCTGGTGAGGGTGTAATTGCATTAAGGGGTTTTTTTTTTGATACCCTGTGGCCCGTGTGGATCTTAATTGGATTAGGCAGTTTTGAAGAAAGCAAGAACTAGCCTAGCACGAGGCACCAGTCCATCACCGGACCCACTCACAAGCATAGAGTATAGCTCAAAGTGCTTTAAGAGATGACAAAAAGATAATTATATGAAATGAAAAACAAAAAAGATTAGGCAATAATATTAAAGAATAAGTAACAAAGGAAAAAAGGTATGATCAGATGGCTGGGAGGACAGAAAAAAATAAAAATAATAAAAACTCCACATAGGCTGGAGAAAAAAAATAAAATCTACAGGGGTTTCAAGGCCAAAAAGCCCCCACTTGCAGACAGTGGCTCAAGGTCCACACAGAAAGGCCCAGAAAGGCTGCTGTTTTTTTGCTTTGTCACTTCTACCATATTTCATGTTCTTCTTTTATGTATCTCACCATTTTATACTTTAGTGTTATTAAAAGCACTAACTTTTAGACCCAAGGGGATTAATTCAGGTGATTCAGGTAGTGAGAAGCTATATGGACATCGTCTCCTGTTAAAGCTCATGTGATAAACCAGATCTTGAACAAATAAGTTTCATTGACCGTGATTACTTCATAAGTGAGGGAATCCACTGACTCTCATGTCGAATGATTGCTGAAAAAGCAAACTTTTTTCTTAGTAGTGTAAGCATGTATAGAATGATACTATGTAATATCATTAGACTTGGCCCATTTTAATAAATACTTCCAAAAAGCAGAATTTTCTCTCACTTACTGTATAGGATCTTTGGCATTTTACTTTAAAGTGAATCTGTGCTGGCAGAAAAAAATAGTGGCATCATTAAAATAAAAAAAAAATAAAAAACCTCTTATGGTCACCTTGTCAACTTTTCATAAGACATATGCAAACTACTTATTCAGACCTATTCTTGCCCCCTAAAGGCAAAGTAACCTGTGAAAAGCTTAGCAGAAGCCACGTCTGCTTTAATGACAACATGTCAGTTTACTTCTGGGCAAAGTAACTCACAAGAATGATGGAATAAGGTGGTATAAGAAAAAAATAAGGGACTCTGTTCTCACTTTGCAACTTTACTGTGAAAATGTTCTTTTTTTACATAGAAATAAAAATGTGAGAAATCTCCCACCAGACTGGTGACTGTGCATTGAACTCTGAATGCATAGTTAACACAGGCATACTTTTACAGTTTATGGCTGGATGTATAAAAAGAATATAAAACTCTCAAGATTTACACAAGTTCATAAAATATGTAAAATGTCATGGTTTTATGAGGAGGAACGTTTAAATCATTAATAAATGAAACATACTAGAACTGAGAATCTTGAGAAATTATCGTGTGAATGTGACAGAATGAGATGAAAAGTGCTAATACAAGACACCTGTGCTTATTTATGTGACTGAGTGGCACAAGTCACCATAGATATTGTGATTAGCTACCAGGTAGGGAACGGTTTCCATTGAAAAAGTGTGGCACTGGAATGGGACAATTTCCAGCAGGGTCAATGTAGAAGTGGGTGGAAAAAAACTACACTGACAATAGCAATGTAAATCAACATGCCAGTGTGGGAAAAAGGATACTTGGCAGTAAGGTGGCCTTAAACTTCATTGTGGGGGACCCTGAAATAAGGTCTTGGGGTCACCAAATGACAGTTATCTGGTGCATCCTGAGACTATTGTAACCTTGAGCTTTATATAAGTTATTAATAAACCTCAACTCTTAGGACTCACAAATCTGTCTTTCAATTTTTTAGTATTTACATTTGTTTTTGTGGCTGTTTACATTTTCATCAATATTCTAGACGTGCAATTTTGTATTCTGTTTTTCAGATGGCTTTGTGACAATCTTTGCATGGCCCTGGTCATATTGCTTAGGGTTACTGTGCCAATTGCTGATCATGTGACATGGAGGTCATATGATGAATTGTGTCATCATGTCCTTCCTATAAAAGATGGGAGCACAGAGCTTGTGGAATCATAGCTTTTGGATCTAAACTATGTACTGTGTGAAAGTCTTGGTTACCTTTGATTTCTGTACAAATGTTGTAACATTTTTTTTTATTTTGTGTCTTCTGCTTTCATGTTTCAGTAAAAACAGCATGTTTCACATTTCTAAACATTATGTATTTTGTTAAAGAAAGTAACATATTAAGTAATAGGCTGTTTTTCACATAAAAACTTGACTATTGTACATATATAGAAATTGGTTTAGAAGCATTCAAACCGGGTTAGGACAAGCAAACTAAAGATAGATAGATAGATAGATAGATAGATAGATAGATAGATAGATAGATAGATAGATAGATAGATAGATAGATAGATAGATAGATAGATAGATAGATAGATAGATAGATAGATAGATAGATAGATAGATAGATAGATAGATAGATAGATACTTTATTAATGCCAATAAAGGTAAGGATGTTACATGTGTGATAATTTAACCTTAAAATCATCAATTTTTACACCATGGCTAGAGTGAGTTTAGCAACAAGTCACAAGGTGGCCATCTTGCATCAAGGTCTTTCCCATGTAGATATTTCACAGCAGACAGAAGTTTCCAGATATTCTGTCCAAGATCTTCTGAAGAAGCACAAAGTAACAGGTAAGGACAAAGACCAGAAACATAGAGCTCAGCCACTGAAACTGATTGAAGTATACAAGAGATAAGTCTATGCTCTCAGCTCGGAACTCACAGAAACCACTGGAACGCAAGTACAGTCTGAAAAGTTCTTGTCTTCGTGGAGGAGTAGCTGCCAATAAACCATTCCTCCAAAATGGAAACAAAGAGACTCACCTGCATACAAAAATAAAAGGACTGGAAGGACCTGAATAATGGCAACAAATGTTCTGGTCTGCACTTCAAATATTTTGTTTAAATAGGAGATAGTTTGTCTGCAGAAAAGCTGGACAGCACTACATGGATGAATGTTTGCAGAAAACAGTGAGGCACAATGGAGGTTCCCTGCAGGTTTCATTTCTGCAAATGAAGCCAGTGATCTGGTCAGAATGAATACAATCCCCAATTCTGAGAAGTAAAAGTATGCTCTAATCCATCACATAATACTATCAGGGAGGCATCTTATCAGTCCTAATTTAATTCTACAACAGTACAATGCACTTGCCATAAATGCTCATCGAGTCATAAAGAACTATCTTGAACAAGAAGAATGGCTTCCACAGAGTACTGCTCTCACTATCATAGTGGCTGCCTGAAATTACCGGGAGAGACTTAAGCAAGTAAGACTGCCAAAGTCTGCAGAAGAGCTGGGACTAGTACTAGTACTGATTTTCTTAAAGCACTGCATGAGAGTGGACCAAAGAGAAGGGATTCTGGCAAGGTGTGGTCAAATCAGATCTTTGATTTAACCTTCTTACAGTTTACTGCTCTTTAGATTTCATTTCTTGATAGTTTGGAAACTTTTCATTTCATAATTTCTGAAAGCGTCTTCGCCTTACAGATTTTTTTACATGTGCCTAAGAGTACGTAAGATTTTTGCTCAGATCCTTACAACTATGTATATTTTCGCTGACATAATTTCTGACAGGCTGTAACTGAGCACTTGCGTATACTTTAGTTTAAATGGAACATTACTCAAGCCGTTTCTTACAAAGCAAATTTCTTGAAAGAAAATTATAGTCATGCCCTCAGGTAGGTCTGTAAGACAGCCTTCAAAGTAACAGATTGTTCAAAGTATATTTAGAGGCTCTGCTTCTTTCTCCACTTTTAAATCTTCTTTTTCAGGTTTTCTTAAAACAAATAATGACTGCAGCATTGTTTTAAGCTTTGTGGTTGCAAAGAAGTCATTTATCATTTTATCTCTTTTTTTGTATGAGCTCAAGCTATACATTTAACTTTGTTTTATTACAATTCAGGTACCCAAAGCTTTTGAATTGAGAATAACCATCTTATATGCAAAAAAAAAAAAAAAAAAAAAAAAAATATATATATATATATATATATATATATATATATATATATATATATATATATATATATATATATATATATATATATATATATATATATACTGTATATAGGCCAGTGCAAGCTAAAACTATATCATTTGAAAAGTCTGCAAAAAAAGAAAAACAAAGTTGAGTTGATTGTGTCAAAGCTACTTTTGCTTTTTAAATGAACGCAAACTCCCTCTGACCTGACTTGGCAGAATTTTTGCAGTTTTGCTGTAGTTTATTTGTGTGTGCGGATTCCATTTCCTAGTTCATAAGAGCAGCTTGGGTTTACCACTGTAAGCATCTTAAATGACATTTTTTGATAATGTAGCTTGCAGCAGGTACAATACCTTCAGGACGGCTTTCAAATACTCAGCTCCCAACACAATGTGCAAAGAATTATTTTTGTGGAATGTGCTTCAAAACACACCAGTAGGGATGGTAACTCAAAAAGTAAAATCCCTATACTGTACATAGCACAACTTCATGGCTGTAATGACAGGTGGCTAAACCTCAATCATAAAAGTGGCTGCAAAGAAAAGCCAGTGCTCTCTTTAGTTTAAAAGTAGCCGGTTCGAACATTGCAAAGTTATGGCTGCGTTTGGAATGCTAAACACACTTAATTCAAACTGGTTTTAAGTTAAAGATTAACACTGAACAGGTATACTTGAGGAGAGCAAAGTGCTGCTGCTGATGGCTTTGCTGCTTCACATATTTATGGGTGTAAATCCTATCTGTGACTCTCTGTGTGGAATTTGCTTTCTCTATACTTGTATGGATTTTCTTGCAGGTACTCCAGTTGTCTTCCCACATCTCTAAAGATAAACATGTTTGGTATATTTGGAATTTCTAAATTGGTCCCATGTGAGTATGGATGTGCACATCATGCGGTGCTGTGATGGTGTAGAGCTATCCGGGGTTGACTCTTGCTTTTCACCCATTGCTGCTGCTTTGAACCCTGGCCTATGTTTAATTTTCTGTCCTCTTATGTTTTATTTTTGCATTATTATTCATTATTTTTGTAATATTGGTTTTTTTTTTCATTTTTTAGTTTAATTGTGTATTATTTGTTATTTTTATTGTGTTTGCTTATTTTTCTTAGTATTTATGTGTGTCTTGCTGTTCTCCAATGTCCTTTGTATTTTGTTGGAGGCTTATGGAAAATGCTGTCCCTTGTGTTTTATGTGAATGCACTCTGGTGTTTGGTGGCTTTGTAAGTATTATATTTTCTTCTGTTTTGATCCTGTTTTGATCCCTGTTTTTTTTTTTTCAAAACTTTCACTTATATACTTGTGGATTTTGTGTTGGGAATGAAATCTTAGACATTTCTGAATAAATGTCCTCATTTATTCAGAAATGTCTAAGATTTCATTCCCAACACAAAATATAATATTACAGATATAATACTATCTGTAATACTATCTGTATTTGCAGGCCATGAAAGTGTTTGCTTAAGCATTTCATCTTTCACTTTAACATTTTATCTTTCACTTTAGTATGTGTGGCAGTGTCTTGCCATAATATTGTTTGTTTGCTACTTCTCAATTCATGATTATAAAATGCTGAAATAAAAAAAAGGTTTTAATCAATTAAAATGTAAAAAATGTAATCATACTTACATTTCTGAATTTACTTAATCCAGTTCAGAGTTGATGAGGACAAGAGCCTAACCCAACAGCATCAGGTGCAAGTCAAGGACCAACCCTTGAAGGTGCACCAGTCCTTCTCAAGAGCACTCACACACACTCAACCAATCTCACTTAAAACAGGCCTATATGGACTATTCAATAAGCACATAATGCATATCTTTGGGATGTGGAAGGAAAACAGATCTGCTGAAAAAATCAATGTAGGCTCTGGGAGAAAGCATAGCTCCACAGACAGTGTCATGTTGATATCTAACTAGTGCACCATAGTACCTTTCCAACTTCAGAAATACTAACGGCAATTACTGACACTGCAAGCAGTTTAAAATTAATCATTTTATTAAAAAAATGAAAACTTGCTTTACCTTCCACTTTCTAATCTTTGATTCAGAAAAATGTCTAATAAATACACTAGAGCAGCCATTAAAGTTACCAAAGTACCATAATATTATCTTATTTAAAAATTTCCTTCCTTCAAACTCAGTAACATGACTTATTTTCAGAAATTGAAAGTAATCTTGGTAAAACTGTTCCCTTAAACACACATTGTAAATTCTCTAAAGTATGGTAAGAGTTTCCCTCTCTTTTATCATATGTATTCTTAAGTTCAAATCTGTCTGACATGTAAAGAATGATGATTACTTTTTGATGCAGTCCAATTTTATTCAAGTTTATATACAGCCTTGAACATGAGTTATTTGAGGGAGTCTACTTGACTTTTTCAATACAAATCTCAATTGAGGCGTTGAAAATAAATATCAGTACATTTTATTAGTTCTATGTTTCTACCTCCTCTGCATTTTAGAAATGAGTCTCACTGGAAGTTTGAGCATTAACCTGGAAAACGACCAATGCCTGGACTAAATAATGTACACCCTTTAATGATCAAAGGCATGGAGGGCTATTCTTAACTTTTTGAGCTTATCTATTGAGCATGTACACATGCATTTCATCACACATTATTCCATAATAATGAGTAATCACTGAATTGTTTATAAAGTTTATATTTTTCTTTCTTGCTTGCTTTCTTCTTTATTTTATGTAGTATGATTAGACATCTGTAAGCAGACACGCTTTCAAAGCTTCCTTTAAAGAAAGACCCAAAACAAGGTCCCAAGGTCCAATAAAAGAACGACTAACAGATAGCAGAAGGAAATGAAATATATTTATATTTGGAGTGCATGATACAGCCTAAAATATATACCAAGGTATAACTAAAGCTAAAAATTCTGATGATTTCAGTAGGTACAAGTATAATTTGGATGATAAATTAGACTGGACTGCCAATACTGATGCGCTGTGCAAGAAAGGACAAAGCCGGTTATACTTCCTTAGAAGGCTGGCTTCCTTCAACATCTGCAATAAGATGCTGCAGATGTTCTATCAAACAGTTGTGGCAAGCGCCCTCTTCTACGCAGTGGTGTGCTGGGGAGGCAGCATTAAGAGGAAAGACGCCTCACGTCTGGACAAACTGGTGAGGAAGGCAGGCTCTATTGTTGGCATGGAGCTGGACAGTTTAACATCTGTGGCAGAGTGAAGGGCGCTCAGCAGGCTCCTATCAATTATGGAGAATCCACTGCATCCACTAAATAATGTCATCTCCAGACAGAAGAGCAGCTTCAGTGACAGACTGCTGTCACTGTCCTGCTCTACAGACAGATTGAGGAGATCGTTCCTCCCCCAAACTATGCGACTCTTTAATTCCACCAGGGGGGGTAAACGTTAATATTTAAGATTATACATAGTTATTGTCTGTTTTTTTCACCTGTATTATTATCATTCTTTAATTTAATATTATTTATTGTATCAGTATGCTGCTGCTGAAGAATGTGAATTTCCCATTGGGATTAATAAAGTATCTATCTATCTATCTATCTATCTATCTATCTATCTATCTATCTATCTATCTATCTATCTATCTATCTATCTATCTATCTATCTATCTATCTATCTATCTATCTATCTATCTATCTATCTAATGTATTTCTATATACTTGTCAGACAAATAACAAATGCATTAACTGATTAATATAATTAAGCCAAGCACACCACCTATCCAACAAAACACTTCTTAATGCTCTTCTTCTAAAAATAGGTTCAACTGCAGGTGTTTTCCTCTCTTGAACCAATAAAAGTATAGCTTTATTTATTCATGCTTCCACTGCCAACTAAACCAACTGAGTCCAGCTGCAGACCTCCACAGCTCTGCTTGGTTAGCGAGCCAATGAAATTACAAACATCTAATAACATTTAGGTACCTTTGAATTACACATCGGCAATGTCACATGACACATTCGTTTAATCATTGTCAACATACTCATTTCAAAGCATAACTTGTTCTTTATTCTCATAAAATATCCTTATACCATGGCTAAGATGAGGGTTGTGAAAGGATTGTTTCTTATGAATATTGAAGACTATTGAGTAGGAATGTCTTACAGTAGGTGTGTTGTGAATTATGTGTGTCATGAAGTACTGCAGGTCGCAGCCAAACAATTCTCAGAGTTTTCACTGTGCAACATAAACATGCAATCCCATTGGCTGTTCAGCAGACCTACTGAATCACATAGCTCTGTGGTGTGCAGCTAGCCTCTCCTCATGCAAAACAAGTGTAAGACACTACTTCTTCATGTCTTCTGTTCCTGTTAGCATCAATTTACCAATCAGGTTGAATTACATAATACTTTATGTAATATTCTTACAGGAGTAAGCTGATTTATTATGCACAGTTCATTCATATGCTATGCCATATACAAAGATATAACCTTTAAGATACAAATACAAAGAAACAATATTACATTTTATGTATTACGTATGTTTAATTTTTAACATCCTGAGTGTTAGACCCGAGCACTACTTGTGCTGTAAAAAGAGTGCTAAAAGCATTAGTCCTGAGTGTCAACAATAGCGTTATTTGGGCCACGGTATAAGCATGTCCTGTTTTAAGCATTAGGCATTAGTGTTACCTGGGCAACAGTGTAGACTCGTCTTCTCATAGCCTCATTATGGGGTCTCGTAACAAACACCTCTCATTAGCAGTGATGACGAAGTTAATCTGTCTTCACACAATGAAACTGAAACGGTCCATGAAACCGAAAGTGATTCTGAGAATCTGAAAGTAACACTCAAGTCACTTGCACATGTGCAGGGTGGTGTCAGTCAGTCAGCCATTTTCCAACCCGCCATATCCTAACACAGGGTCACGGGGGTCTGCTGGAGCCAATCCCAGCCAGCACAGGGCACAAGGCAGAAACAAATCCCGGCCAGGGCGCCAGCCTACCGCAGGACACACACGCACACACACACACCCGGGAAAATTTAGGATCAACAATGCACCTAACCTGCATGTCTTTGGATAGTGGGAGGAAACCGGAGTACCCAGAGGAAACCCACACAGACACAGGGAGAACATGCAAACTCCACGTAGGGAGGACCCCGGAAGTGAACCCGGGTCTCCTTACTGCAAGGCAGCAGCGCTACCACTGCGCCAGGGTGGTGTTCATATTATTATTAATATTATTACTAATATTTATGTAATTAATATAATTTTTACACTTCTAACATTGTAGTTTTGGTGTGTTGCACATTTTGCAGATAAAAAAGGGGGTTGATTGTTGATCTCTCTATTACTCAGAATTTTTTTGAGAAAAAATGTAATGCTAAAGAAGTTTAATGTATTCAGAAGTTTTACATGAATTTTTAGCAAGAAGAACATTCAATCAAATGGTATATCTCAGGCAACTAATACCATACATTGAAAAAAACATTCTCAGTGAAAGATGCCAGTGCAATTTTCATATTTCAGACATCTTTGTTTTAAATTAAACTGATAAAACTCGGATATGGTAGCACTAACACTAATGTGTTATTCAGTCGTTTGTTTTATCTAGCATGGCTGAGCTCCAGAGTATGAAATTTGAGTACCCGGCAACCAGGGCGGAGACTAAAATGTGGCTAGCAGAAGCAGTAAAACCAGAGCTCTCACGGCCTCCACCTCCTCCAATCATCCCACTCGCTGAGTCAGACGATATAGAGTCGTACTTACTGATATTCAAGAGGACTGCCTCTCGTAATCAGGACGGAATGGGGCCCCATACTATTGCCGTACCTGAAGGGCGCTGTGCAGCGGGCTTATTATGACCTCCCCAAGCGCTATGGTGTGACCTCGGGCCAGCCGGCGAAGGAGTGGTGGCAGTGGAGGTTTGACCCCGACAGCCCAGCAAAGGCCCAGGCATTCGAATTCTGGGGCAAGCTGGGGCGCTGGCTAAGGCCGGATATAAACCAGGCGTGCCAGGTGGTGGAGCAGGTGGCCTGTGAGGGTCTAGTGAATGTCATGCTGGAGTACCTCACCCAGCAGGTCTGCTGGCATCCATACAAAGATATGAATGGTCTTCTGGAGGTCTTGGAGCACCAGCTGGCAGTGAACCAAGCTGGGGGGTCAGAAAAGTCTGCTCGCAGGGCCCAACAGGGACATGTCTCTACCCCTGAACCACCCGTCATGCTGCAGAGGCTCCGGTGAGGCCGAAGGAGATAGTTCCCAGCCCGCTGCACTGTTTCAAGTGCGGGGAGCTGGGACATATTCTGACCGCCTTCCCGTTAAACGCCGAACCAATGGACTGCACCTGGCTGTTCCAAACACGGGACTGGTATTGGTGAATGGGCATTCGGTGTTGGCATTATTTGATTCCGGAACCAATATCACCATTGTTGCTTGCCGTTATGTTCTACCGTGACAATGGTTAGCTCAGAAAATGAGTGTGACCTGTGTACACGGGGAGACCAGACTGTATAGGTCCGCAAAATGCTTTATAACCTGGAAGGGTAACCCTAAACAACTGCTCATCACTATCCTGCCCAAGCCCCCCTTCCCGGTTATATTAGGACATGACTGGTCGGAAAATAAAAGTGGTAGGCTGGAACCCACTCCTAGAACTAAGTTGGGTCTGATTATGGACAGACAAGAAACTGTTCCAGCTACTTCACGCCGTGTTCTTCGGCAACTGTTGATGACATGGACAGGCGGGAGCAGGACTCTTCCGTGACTGACCTTGACTCGGAACTAAACACTAGCCCCGCCCCTGGTCCACCACCAAGATCAGTTAACCAGCCTATACTTCCAGTTTCGGTCTACGCCATCTTCATTTAAAAGAGATCAGTGGAACGATGATTCCCTGGAGTTTGCCAGGAATGCCATCGTTTCCACTGGACAAATGCCGGAAACTCCCCCACCACCAGGACCCTACTTTGTTCTAAAAAACAATCTGTTGTATCAGGTAGCAGAACACGAAGGCGAGGTCAGGATGTTGTTGTTAGTTCCATGGACCTACCGGCGGGAGGTCTGAGAGCTAGCCCATGCCCACCTCTTAGGCATCCATCTTGGGGCAGAGAAAAAATACTTTATTTAACACATGCTTTTACTCTCCTACTAAACACAGCAAAGCCTATTTTGAAAATAAAAACTCTGATCCTTAATTCTTCATTATTCTTTCACTGTCGATATGAAAGATTTTCATGCTGACAGAAACATGGATTGTTTCAAGAAATTCAAGATCAATTCACATTTCTTATAAGTAAGCACATGTGGTATGACCTGGGGCTTTAAGCTGCCTACTCATCCATTACATCCTATTATCTGTTGTTCACAATTCATCAAGTGAGTTATCTCTAGATTATATTTTACAATCTTCTGTCAGGTAATTTTCTTTTGTTAAAAGTTTAAATGTGAACTAAACGTATAAAATGTACACTATTGTTATATCCTCTTAAAATGCATGAAGTAAGTTAATCCTAAAAAGAATGGATACTGTAGTGCCCATTAACTTTTAAGAGCATCAAAAATTACTGTAAAATACCAGTTAAACTGTTCTCATTTAAACTGTATTCTGATGATTTATTTGTGATTTTTTTCTTTCTTCAAATTTAAGTGTTATTGTATCACTTTATTTATAGGAATTTTTGTAGAAAATTTAATCTGTTCTTTGTGGAACAGCTATATAATTCTGTAGCTGTCATAAAGTTTATCTATATATATTAATTTGATACTTGAATTTCTGGAATATATTTTGTAAAATATATTGTATGTAATAATAGTTGTGGTGCAATCTTATTGTAGATAATATTTTGTTTTCAAGTGCAACTTTATTTTATTTATTTTTGATCTCAATGTCTTTGTGCACAAGTATACAAAGTTGATCTGAATGGAAGGGTGCTGTGGTCACAAGATCAGGTTCATCGGTGGAGCATAAATACCCATATTGAGATATTTAATGGATGCTAAGCTGAAGAACGGTGTATTTCTTTAATAAGATGGACATGAATGCGGTATCAGAGAGATTGTAAATAAAGACTCATGAATTTCTAGTGGGAAGGTGCACACGCTATGTTTTAATTTTGTTATCTCTACACCTATGTAACTCATTTATGGTTTAATGGACTAGCTTTATTGTTAGTTTTTTAAGGTGTTTGAGAGATGTAAAAGAGAGAGATAGCAAATACATACTCTTCAGACATCATTCAGAGCATGGTCTCATCTGTACTAGGAGAAAAATTTCAGGAGCAGCTACAAATTCTGTAAGAACCAATCTTACAAAGATAATGTAATGTTAAAATTCACATAAGTGTTGATAAGTTTCATGTAGTTACTTAATAGTTTAATCTTTTATCACTGTAAGGATATATGTAATAAATCTTTCTCAGCTATATGTGTAATAACAGAAGGTTAATTAGTCAGTTAGGAGCATAGTCCCTCTCCTAGAAGCATGGACTGTTACAGTTTTTTCAAATAGAAAAATGGCATACAGTTTTCTGACCTTATGCTCTCATGTATATATGTACTGTTATACACGTGTGCTTGGGGGACAACTTCATAATTCATTTTACTTCACGCCACATGGTGGTGATGTATGTAACTACCTCTCCTCTTTCTCCCTCTGCAAACTGGAAGGCTGAAGGATGAAAGGCTTCTGATGTCAATTCCAGTTTCCAACCTCCTGGACTCGCCCCTTCCGCTTGCCCATCCTCATAACCAACTCCCCTTCCATTTGGAGGCAGACAGTAGAAGACTTCCTCTGTAAAGGCGTTCCGCTTGAACTGCATATTATTTCCTTTTTGTCTTTTTTCATTAATAATACAGGGTCACCTGTGGTGCTCCCAAATCTTTGCTAACTCTTTTTGTGCCTTATTCTTACAATATATAAGTATATGGTAACGAATAGAAATGAAACAAGATATGTAAGCCTTAAACAGAAACATCATAGACACAAACTTCCCTTTTTTGTATTATCAATTTTCTCTTTATTTTTATGTACACTGTATTTGCTTTGAATTTTACTAAAACTTTTAAAACAAAGATACTTGGACTGTAGAATTATTTTCATATGTATCACATGCGTTGCCTGAATCATTCCATGAAGCAAGGTGAAACAGAAGAATTTTGGGAAGCTTGGACAACTGCAGCTACAAATGTATTGTCAAACATGAGAAAATTACCATTCTAAAATGGAAATATGTATGTTACCTTAAAGTATCACAAATACCACTATAGAACTAACATAAAATGTAATTTATCTGACTTTAAGAACTTCATCAACAGAAATGATTCTCTTCTTTACCAGCACTCTAATGATGAATTCTGGAATGATGGGAACTTTGAAAGAAACAATGACAAACTTCTATTGATATGTGTTATGTTCCATTCATGGATACAGCAAGATGCAGCTGTTTTACTTAAATGTTACATGTCATTAAATGTAAACCTGTGGCACAGCTAGGCAGATCCGATCACAATATGATCTATCTTACCCCACCTACAAGCCTGTTATTATACAGAAGAAGAAGATCATAAGAAGTAATTTGTATTTGTGGGGTTGTTGTAATAATATTTTGTATTTTTCTTGAGCTCTAATGTCTCAATTCCTCTTGGAGACAAATAATCTATCTATCTATCTATCTATCTATCTATCTATCTATCTATCTATCTATCTATCTATCTATCTATCTATCTATCTATCTATCTATCTATCTATCTATCTATCTATCTATCTATCTATCTATCTATCTATCTATCTATCTATCTATCACAATCAGATGGAGTGGAAAAATTGCAGGAAAACGAGGACTGGATAGGTATGTGATTAAGGAATGGTGTAAAAACGACCTCGTTACAAAACTAAAATGTGTAATCCAGACATTGAAACACTGACTGAAGGAATTCTTCCCCATTACCATCTAGGGAGATAAGTTACATCATCCTTTCTATCACTCATATCGATCTGGCTATCTAGGGATTCTCCTGGGCATATGTTATAACAACTGAATCAAAGGTGATCATTTCAGAAGGAAAAGAGCACCACATAATGAAACTTAATTTCCAATAAATAACTTCTATAATCAGTACCGGGAAGTCCATAACAGCATTCCGAATAGCCAATCTATTAGATTTTACATTCTTTTTTTAAGTAATAAAGTCAGGACTGAATTTAACCAGGTAGCTGTTTGCTAGTTGTTTCCTTTATTCAGTGTACATAATTTTCATGGCATTTTCTGTTTCATCTACTTAAAATCTGTTAATAAAACTGTCGGTTTCTAATCTAATTTCTTAGAGCTCTTTTTGCATATTTCACCAACACAGGTTTATTGGTCATCATGCTAACTACAGTGACAATTATTTTAAAATATCATTTTTTCACATTTTTATAGTGAGGGGACACCATATAATTTAAGAAAACACAGTGTGCTCTTACAGAATTTGAGGTCCAACCTACTGTTCAAAAAGTACATAATCAGCTAAACATGCTTTTCACATGGCACCACATGAGTATTTGATTTAATCAGTACCAGCTAAGTTAAAGAGGCAGTTTCCTCATATACTTGAGCATTACAGTTCTATGCATATTGTTACAATTAAGCAGAAAAAGAGCTTTGTGCTTAGAAGTACAAAAAATAGCTATTTGGGAATGAGCACAATAAAGCAATGTTGTACTTTTTCTGAAAATTTGAAAGAAAATGCAAGCAAGACTGACCAATAAAAATATGGTGTCCATTTGGCACCTTGTCAGTATGTGGTCAAAAAATATAAAAAGTGTGGATATCTTTTGTCATGATAATTGTAGGCCATATGCTAGGTGAGCATGCTAAAATATGAAGTGTTGGATATTGGCAAAAAGAATAAACAAGTAAAATCACTTGCATATGGCATGGGATCAAGAAAAACAAAATAGGTAAGTGAACAGTTGGCAGAACTGTAAATAGTGTTGTGAGCATTTGGCATGTCTAGAAATATATGTAGATGTGAAAAAGGAAAAATTATTTTTATGAAGAAGGTGATAATGAAAGTGAATTGCAAGACCAAATAAAAAGTTGCTGTTAGTTATGAATCGTTGTAAGAAATGAATTCTATCTATCTATCTATCTATCTATCTATCTATCTATCTATCTATCTATCTATCTATCTATCTATCTATCTATCTATCTATCTATCTATCTATCTATCATGCCTTAGAAATGTCAATTTTACTTCAATTCCCTAAGTGCCAGTGGAAAAAGCTCCCTTCCCCTAAGGAAAAGCAAAACTTTTGTTTAACAAATATTTAATTGGAATCCAGACACAGAAACCTGCCTCTGCCTGCAAAGAGCATTCAGTGCCTAGAGGACAGGAAGCTAATAATGGCATTTTTCTAAGTGAGGGTCACCATGTCTCTTGGATTGTCCTTTAAAATACTGATGAAGCACAGGCCAAGTGTCCATTTTCATTTGAACATTTGAAACTGAGTGGGAGAGAGTTCTGTCAGTTAAACAGTTTTATACACACTAGTAATTATTTAGAATTTAAATGTATTATATGCTGTAGGAATATTTTTTGGTATTTTTTTACAGGCATACAATAAAGCCAATGAGAATAAACATTGAGCAGAGATCTAGTCACAACATAATTATGAATATAACTATAATAAATGATGCTACCATGCTACCTGTCGAAAACATTAATAGAATAATTTTAAAATATTTGCTGTCTCTTGCCCTACATGTACTTTCAGACCTTTTCTCTGTGTTGGCATGAGTTTTGAACCTCTCTTTACCCATGCTGCCTTTCTCAAGCATATTCCTGTAAAGTGTGCTTCTCAGACTGTCATTGTTTTTGAGGCACTTTTCTCACATCTTGTCTGATTTATTACTTTCTATCTTTGAAGGTGTGTGCCTTTACTCCTGCTCATGCCTCTCACACTAACTCTTCCTTTTACTTTGCTTGTCCAAAACCAAACTGACCAATCACACCAAAGTCAAACTGACCAATCTGATTGCTCTGAGGGACTGGACACACAGACCTTAGTGTTTTACTATATAACTATGTACACCTGGCAACAACCAATACAATACAATACATTCAATATCCATTTCCAGACATAATTAGAAATCTGACGTCATATCTCTCTAGTTGATCAGTAATGCCTCAGCCAAGTTTCTGTCATGCAAAATTGTCTCTCTGTTCACTTTTAAGGTAAACTTCAGGCATTACTCTTTTAAAAGGTACACAAAGCATCAGCCCCCAGACCTCCTCATAGTATGTAATAATGATCACTAGCTCACTGGGACTGGAAAAGATACATTTCCAACAGCTGGGAAAACCCTCAAAACCAGTGTCGGCTCAACTAGAAGTTTCACTCCTATAAAATTTGACCATATGAAACTCCTAGATCTTTTAAAGATCCCTAATGTGATATTCAACTTTACAACTCTCTCATATTTGTACATGTCAAAATGTATTAATTTCCACAAGGAAAAAAATTAATATGAATTGGTTTCACATAGGGTGGCACGGTGGCGCAGTGGTAGCACTGCTGCCTCGCAGTTAGGAGACCCGGGTTCGCTTCCCGGGTCCTCCCTGCGTGTAGTTTGCATGTTCTCCCCGTGTCTGCGTGGGTTTCCTCCGGGCGCTCCGGTTTCCTCCCACAGTCCAAAGACATGCAGGTTAGGTGGATTGGTGATTCTAAATTGGCCCTAGTGTGTGCTTGGTGTGTGGGTATGTTTGTGTGTGTCCTGCAGTGGGTTGGCACCCTGCCCGGGCTTGTTTCCTGCCTTGTGCCCTTTGTTGGCTGGGATTGGCTCCAGCAGACCCCTGTGACCCTGTGTTCGGATTCAGCGGGTTAGAAAATGGATGGATGGATGGATGGATGGTTTCACATAAGAATACCCAGGGCAAAAGTTTTGCTCTGCAAGAAAAATACTGTTGCAGAAAAGCAGCCCCTGGTAGAAACACAGGACTGGTTTAAAAAAGTCTGATGGACAGATTATTTGGTAGGATCTGTGATATGTCTGTATGTACTTTATTTCTCAAACCTCATAGAACTGTGTTAATTTGTGAAGGAAGTCTGGCTAAGTGATCAGAGAGACTGATCATGCCTTAATGGAATGATTTACTTGAACTTTTTTAGCACAGACTAAGATGTTTCAACTTCAGTCACTCTTTCAGTGACTGTTGCCTTTGGTCTGGAACTAATGTTGTCAGATGGTACCCGAGCTTCCCTGGGTGTTTCAACTCTTAATCGTGATAACAATATATTTGTGGGTTGGCTATGGTGGCCTAATCACTGCCCATCAGCTCCCGACCTCCAACACAACTCATAAGCAGCAGGAGAATCTTTCTGCTTCATGTCGAACCCTACAGGCAGATGTCTTTCATTCTTTCCCTGATATTCCCAGGGCAGCAAGTACTAACCATGTTGACTGTGCAGAGAACCATCTATAAATCACGTCAACAGGGAATAATCACACTTTCCAACTCTTTATTCCTGCATTTCTGGTGAAGCCCTGGTACTTGATGGCTTTCCCCTCCAGATCTTTGTTGCATCCCTCCTCCCACGGGACAGTCAGTTTGGTCAGGGTGCCCTTCCTTGTCTACTCTGACCAAATAGCAATGACAGGCCTTAGGGATGTTTGGGACATTGGGGGTTACTGTACCATCCTTACCAGGCCACTATTGTGCCTTGTGGAGGATGATGCTTTTTGTCTTCCTTGCGGAAGATGGCCTCTCCACCAACTGATTGAACTGGACATTTGGTGTTGGTGTCCCACAGGTTCGCAGAGGCTTCTGCACCACCACCCGTATCTCTCTTGAATGAGGGCAGTGTTCCAACCTGCCAGGATATGGGCCATGGTGTCTTTCTTCTTACTTAGCTTGCACAGCTGGTCTTCCCCTAGCCCCCACATTAGCAGGTTTGCTGGAGGTAGTAAAATATGCACTGAACTTAACAGAAAGGAGATTTTGATTGGTTCTAGCCTCCACAGTTTAGCCCATGAGAGTTTCTTCTTCAGGTAGTCCCACTTGGTCCTTGATCCCTGGGATGCCAGCTGAACTTCTTTTGCTTTCTGGCCTTCCTCTTCCAGTTGTCATACTGTATTTCGGCCTGGTTCATCTTTCTCCTTTAATCTGTCTTTGTTTTTTACCACTGCTGCAGTGGGTGGTAACAAGCTCTTGTCTTCGCTTTCATGGGTTCATGATGATGCACTTTAACTTCAGGGAACTGTCGGCCAGTGCCACTGCTGCATCAGCTGCACACTTAAGGCTTGCTCTCATTGTTATCCTTGCACATCTGATCAACATATTACTGGAGTCTCTGAACATCATCATTACCCTGCAATTTGACTCCTTGAAATTTTCCACCACAGATGAGAAGGGGAGCTGGAGACCTACTGACATGAACCTAGGATAAATTCTAATCCACCTTTGGAGGTGCTTATATACCTTTCTCTATAAATCTTTCACAATGGTCACATTAGATGTAAGGAAGGAATAAACCCTGAACCTATCACAAAGGAAACATTCACACATGTGCTCAAAAATAGCCAATTTAGTTAATCCAAACTTGCAAAATTTAGAAATATGGGATTATTAGGGTGTTATACCGTGTTAGCCATTATGAACGTAGAGAAAAGCCAAGCAAAATGACACCTTTTATTGGCTAACTAAAAAGATTACAATATGCAAGCTTTCAAGGCAACTCAAGATGTAAATCTTGCCTGAAGAAGGGGCCTGAGTTGCCTTGAAAGCTTGCATATTGTAATCTTTTTAGTTAGCCAATAAAAGGTGTCATTTTGCGTGGCTTTTCTCGAAATATGGGATTAAAATGTGAGTACTCAGACTGTGATTATGGGCAGCTATGTCCACACGCACAAGTTTTGGATTTTGAGCTAAATACTCTGACGCTATAATGCAGCAGAAGCACCAGCTACAGTACACCACTGGGCTGCCCTATGTAAAAAATGTTAAACAATAAAAACCATGAGGGTATACTCTCTTTGTTATGTCCTGGTGTCAAGTCGGCTTTAAGAGAATCACTAGACTGATACAATACTGCACATACAGTATTCTGTATGTGTGCATGTAAACCACCACATACCTACAGTACTCTATTCAAATGTCTCTCGAGTCCAATACATTTCAAGCAACATTAATGCCTCATTTCAATACTGCCTTTAAAATGCATGAGCAGATGAAGAAATGCAGTCCATTCAAAAAGAATTATATGAAAAATCACTTTATTGTCATGTCCGTTTTCTGGTAATGCCGCTTTTTTAAAATGCTAGTTTACTTTAATTAATCAGATTAACTAAAACCTCTGCAGCCTACCTTATGCTTTTGAGAGCAGCACTCTGCATTACGTTAAGCACTTTAGGCTGATCAGAGCACCCGAGGGGGCCAATAAGGAGATTAGGAGCTGATTAAAGTCCTATCAGTGGAATTCAAGCAGGAGACCTGCCAGGACAACAGCTCAGACAAGTGCACTCCTCTTTTTCTCCATATGCCTGTCAATGTGGCACACGGCCAGATACCATCAGCAGCCACATTTCATCAGGCTCTTAACACACACAAACCTTGACCTTACCTTGTTTACTGTTTACAATTTAATTTTCACATATCTGATAGAAAAAAAGATCTTGGTAGGATTTGTGTATCTTCTGAGTTGCAGTATGCCGCAGGTTGCTAGACTTTTCCCACTACTCAAATCCCTGCTTTCATTTTTGCTTTTTAAGCATCTTTAATTTGTGCAGTTCCCAAGGGGAGTGTAAAAATAGTATTTTTGCAAAGCAATAAATAAGTTAGAGAGTTGTAAAAGAATTGTCACCTAAGAACTCAAGACCTTTTCCTACATTTTGCTGATCTGGTAGTATCTGGGACTTAGGCACCTAAACTTTTCTCTTACTTTCACTATTACCTAAAGTTAGGCATGTTTTAAAAATCAGTTTTTTTTAGGAATATAAAAGGTCTGTTTTTTCCACATTTCTTGAATGTGTTTGAAATGTGCATCAATTTTCTAGCAACAAAGACTGGTATCCCAGCCCTGGCTGGCATATCAGTCTATCTACATGGCACAGTCATGAACATACCTATAGCCCCACTGTGGTATTGTAAGGTCCGTATTTAACTGTGGAAAGCAAAAACCACATGGAAACTACAAATATTGCTTCAAACTGGGATTGAAGCACTGTAAGGCAGGTGTTCAGACACCTCACATGTGTGCAGAAGATTAATGGAAGGACCAGGAATTGAAATGTACTCACACTAAATCACAGATCAAAACCTAATTAATCAAGTTGATCTTTTGTCTCGTCAAACAAGGTAATTCAAAAATCAAACTCAAAGAACAGCCTTGAATGTTGTTAGCCAGAAAAAAAAATTGAGATTCAATTGTATAGAGTAGTAGCAATATCTACAAAATTGGACAAACCAGGAAATGTCCAATGCTGACATTTATACCTATGACAAGGTAATGTGAAGCATCATACATTTATGGTTGACTTTGCCTAACAACGGCATGGCAACAAAGACAAAATAGAGCACAAAATGGTAGCCCCATAACAAAAATGAAATGGCAGAGTGGGAAAAGTAATTTGTTTTTAACATAGTGAAAAACACATCGAATGCAGGAAAAATGTAATGAATAAATTCCTTGACCTGTAAACCATAAGCTTACACTAAAGGAAATATACAGAAAAAAATTAAAATAATAAAATCATAACAGCAGGTATTCACAACACAGCTATGGAAAAAAATGGGAGATTGTGGAAACTGCATATGATGGATAATAATCAAACATGGGTGTCAGTACTGTGAAGTAGTATTTCTTCCCTAGGCAAACCATATGAAAAACTGGGATAACATGGAAACATAGCGGTGATTTCTCCCTATGTGGGTCCGAGTGTTGTGGATCAGCAATGATTCCAGTTTAACACATGGTAAGATGACAAAATCTGCATGCTACATGCTGAAGGCACCTAAGACGAGAATTTACCTGAGGTCCAAGTATGATTAGGAAGTAATAAATTTGCAGGAAGTCAATGCAAATGTAGCACAATGTGTCTCCACACCTAAGACACCTCAGGTGACAGCTGAACAACAGGCAGAAATGCTTTTGCAGGCCATGTGTGCAAACCACATGAAAACAAAGACAACACCAAACCTCTATACAGACGGATTCCATCAACATTGCTTCCTACATGGATTCCATTTCTTTCAGCATTTTCACATCATACTGTAAAAAGGGACGAATGGACGATGTGTGGATAGACAAATTTAATCTAATTCACATACTTGGCCTCAACCCACTTACTACCATAATAAGAGCACGATAATAATAATAAGCCTGTCATGTGCCACTACAAATAGGACTAAGTATAACTATACTGTGGTTTATGGTTAAGGTTTGTCTGTCTTCAACAAATGACACAAAGTCAGCAGTGATCCACAATAATTAGAACCTGGGAAGGGCATGCCAGTTCATCACTGGGTACAGTTCATATTTGGTCAGAGTTAGCAATGCAGCTATCAGCAATGGACTGGTGCCCCACCCAGGGTTGAAACCAGCTTTACATTTAGTAGTGCTTGTTTAGACTCCCCATAGCTCTAAACTGGATCAAGTGGTTCAGAAATGAAAAAATGCATGGATAATTTGCCCCAGTTCAACTGAATCAACCGGTAATTTACCATCAGTAAAGACAAAATCTTTAGCTATAGAATACGGTAAAAAGAGATTCCAGTAGTTCTGTATAAATGGAACCATGGTGATCTGTTAAACTGTGATATCTGAAATGGCTATAAGAATGTATAATTGTATACTTAAGTCTCGTCCTTGCCACCATAGGATATTGCCCTCTGGTATTCTGTTGCATTTCCTTCCACAGTGGGTATCTATTTCATGTGAACCTGGGTGAGCTCTTACCCTTTTGGGGGATATTGTGGTGCTTACTTGCACTCTAGGTAACCCTGTATTTCAGGCACACACAACCATACTCATAAACAGTGTATTTTCTATAAGCAGCTTTATCCAGCTATCCCAATAAAATGTTAACTCCAAAAACAACATTACATAATGTAACATTCACAAATTTGTTTAATCCAGTTTAAGACTGCAGGGTGCAACATTTTGTGCAAGACATGAAACAGTCCTGGATGGGGTACCAGTCCACTGTGGGAGGCAATTATGCACACAGGGTTGCTTTAGAATTGTCAGTTGCCAAACATGCGTATCTTTGAGAAGTCAGAGAGAAAACTTCACATTACCAGGAAAACTGTGCAGATTCTACAGCAACAAGGCGTGGCATGTGATTTTAGGAACAGCAGTTTTACAATCACCGAGTCACCCTGACACCTCTTCCAAGTATATAATTTTTTTAAATTCTTTTATTGTTTAAAGACTTATCACATTTTTAGACTTATTTTACATGTTCAGAAAATGACATCATATTTGGTTGTCAATATTTTATGAAGGAGAAAATGAGCAAAGAATTTCTTGGCAGTGCTGCTACAAGCCCTCTCCCTCTCATAAAGTCAACCAAACGGGAAAGAAAGCTTTTTTCATTTTTTTTTCAAGCAAAACAAGATGTAATATAATTCTGCCAACTTGTTTGTAGCTTCAAAAACAATAGCAGTATAGCATTCCATTTGGCTTTCCTTTTAGCGAGGATAGGAACAGCTTAATGGAATCAGTGTCAGCTTGCTGGGCTCAACTCCTCCATTTTCTTCAGCTCTGATGTGGTTTTCCTGAAGATACAGAGGGATGGCTTTGATTTGTAGCAATCACTCTTCCGCCAAATAGTTTTGTCAGACACAGAAAAAGCAAGCTGGTGGGAGGACGCCGGGGAGGTGTTTGAATGTTTACAACAAACACTTTCTGTGGTTAGACATTTTTATCAACAAACTCTTTCCAAATGTAAAGGGAACATTCCAGGGTCATAAACCTTTGGAGACTTGAGGAGGGGGGTAGTGGCGGTGGTGGGGGGGTTGGGGGGGATGTGGTTAGAAAGCAGTCAAACTGTGACAAATTCACTGTCCTTGAAGCTAACATAAATAACTTTCATATGTTGTTTTAACCTTTTTTCCCTCTGCGGCTGTGTCACTTCTCTGTTTTATATCCATCTCCAATGTATTGATGTCCACAATGGTATCTCTAAGAGGCATCAGTTTCACTGCTTAGTTCCCTTGCAGCAAGTATGAGAAATCATGTATGGACAAAGTTAGTGAGCAAACTGTAAGGCTTCAGAGTTTGTGTGGGGCTGGGGGAATGGGGCCTTTCTATCCTGGGCGAACAACCTCTATCTGATACTAAGACTTAGACCTCATAAATCTTCTCTGTGACCCAGGTGAACTCTGAACGATTACAGTCCTGCTGAAAACTGATCAGGACTCTGTTTAGTTTTAACAGGCCTCCTTTGGTGACACATGAAGAGTTCCACAAATGCACAAAACAGATGCAATATTGAGGTTGGGGGTGGGAGCCTGGGCAAAAATTTCCAGAAAAAACTTCCAGTTGCTTAAGCTTGTCTATAAGCCTATTAAGCTGACAAATAGTCTAACAAACAGAGGTGCTTCTTCAGCATATGAAATAGCAAAAGAGAAAAGAAAAATCACAAATAATAAAGTAGAGTTCAACAAACTGAACTAATGGAAGCAGTCAGATTTCATGCAACCCAATTGCACCTGTGTCTCATTCCCATTTTGCCAGTAATTACACAGGAATCAAAGTTCTTCTGTAATTGCAGCTCCTGCTTAATGCTGACCTGCAATTGACCGCCTGAACCTAGAAGTGAGGGTCAGTAAAGGTTCCAAAAAGAAAGGTCAGAAAGTGGTCACTTGTTCTTCAGGCTGGGACGAGTGAATGCAAAACAGTGTGTGAATGTGATTTATGTAATGAAAACAGACAGGTTAAGGGGGACCTTTTAGAAAACCACTGTGAGGCACTCCCCACTCCCTTTAGAATATAGCTCCCAGTCCTCAGGCAAAAATGAATTCTTATTGTCCAGTTCTCCTTATACGTCCTGCGCCTAGTTCTTTAACTAGTTTAGTCTGAAATCGAAGGAAAAAAAAAAAAGATTCATTCCCACACTCAACCCTTGAATAGGACAAGGTTAGCTTTCCCAGGTTTATTTAAATAATACAGCCTCACTAACACTGCACTTTAGAAAAAAGGCCGTTGATTAATAGCCAAGGCAGAAATATTCTTTGGTAATGAATTAAATTAATGACATCGAACTTTTACAAAAACAAAAGGCTTCAATCAGTCATAGCCTCAACAGGCACATAAAAAGTAATAGCTCAGCCTCCTGCTCCCTTGTATTCAGTGAACCACGACATAAAAAAACAAATGAAAACATAAGACTAATGTTTTCTCTTGCTTTTCCCTTAAGTAACTGCATGACAGTT
Source organism: Erpetoichthys calabaricus (assembly GCF_900747795.2). Classification (NCBI taxonomy): domain Eukaryota; kingdom Metazoa; phylum Chordata; class Cladistia; order Polypteriformes; family Polypteridae; genus Erpetoichthys; species Erpetoichthys calabaricus. The sequence continues at coordinate 52,299,091 of NC_041400.2, forward strand.
AATTGAAGCTCCACTAGCACACTGTCTGACCCCAAACTATTTAACTTAACTTTATGCCACTAAATATCAGAACAGCGTATATTTCTTTGACATGAACTGTATTGTTCAGACACAGTACTTCAGAACAGAACTTTCTATTAAAGGCACTATATTGCCTTGGAACACTTTGAATATGGAAAGAAAAGAACTTTCTTAAGCTATGCTCACCTTTTAACAGATTACCTAAATGGTGAACTGAAAGATCTGTTGTGCAAGGGACAACATTGGGGTTTGACTTTAACACCTCAAGCTGAGAAGGGAGTTGGGTTAAACTGTGTGAGGCAAGAGTGACAATATTAGAGAATACAGCTTGGACAACATTGCGTTATTAGTATTCCGCTGTATTTTGTTTTTGCTGTTTACTGATTTGTTTTTGATCCATACTTCTATTTTTATTTTTTGTAATATGTTTTTTGTCTGTTCTTTTATATTATGAAAGTAAAAAATATTTTCAAATATACTAAAACTCTATGATCTCTATAAATATAATGTAATGTCCCTGTCTGTCTTTTGAATTTTTATAGTTTGTTTAATGTTATTTATCCATTTTGCACACTAAGGTCCCCATTTCAGCCTTCAGATCATATTTTGTCTGTTAGTTTGTTCAATAATAATGCATAAATGGCTGAACAGATTTTCAAGTAATATTGCATGTACGTTGTCGTTGGTTTAACTTGAAATACAGGCTACATGGCATGCCAAAAATTTCATCGGGTTGGTTTGTAATCAGAATGGCAATTGAAAAATTGTGCCTTTATCCAACATAGCTGAGTCGAGCTTAATGAAACTGTGCATGTATAATAAGGCTGAACTAACTTAACATCCAAGCTACAAGATGTTTTAAGGGCGACTGTAATGGAAGTGGAGGCAAAACACTGCAAAACAAAGTTAATGAAATTTTGTATGCGTATTACTGTTGATACAATTTAAAATGTAGACTTCAAGGCCTTTTGAAAGTTCCATTAAGAACTTTGTAATTGGGGGATCCAAAACCAAAAATGCACTATCACGCCAAAATGGTTCAGCCAATGCTAATGAATTTCGGATGTTGTTTAGGCTTAGCCCAGCTTACAGTGAAGGCTACATTCCACATTAGTGATTCAGTGGAAACAATAGCCTTAGGATGTTTGTTACGATGGGGGACCAACAAAAAAAATCACACACCACTCAAAAACAGCATTTAATTTAGACTTACATTATTGTTCATGCAATTTATAAAAACAAACTTCATGGAGTTTCAAGAATTTCCATGGGAAGTCATAATGGCAGGGCCAATACCACAACAACCGCACATTACTCCAAACCACCAGAGTGGATGTTCAGGAAATTATGCAGGTAAAGTACAGTACACCCAACTTAATATATAGAGTTTATGGAGTTTCAAAGATTTCATTATGAATTGGGGTTCAATAGATGAAACAACACAAAAAACTGTGTTTTTGCCCAGCTTACATGCCATATCAATGATTCAGTTATTCAACAAGCCAGAGAGTTTATTGATGTGGAATTAAAAATCTATTTGTGAAACCACAGTAACACAGGAAATAAAAAGAAGCAGAATTTATTGTTCCAGCCCAACATGGAGTTACTGCAATTATAGAATCCAATCATGAATAATCAGAACAAGTTCTTGACACATAAGAGTAGAGAAATGAACATTTATCAGAGGGGTAGTGTAGTTGACAGATTTGCATTTCACCCAGTAATAACAAAAGAGTCAGCAGTTAAAAAACACATAAATATTTGCTATCTTACCTTAACCCACCATGCAAATACACCCGGGCAATGGTGCACACTTTGGCTAGTAAAGAATAAATTAAATTAATTTGAACATACTGTAAAAAAAAAGGAAAAACAATGATATAAAAATAATGAGTAACTCACTCTTTGATTAAATATAAAGTGTGATTCGAACCATACAAAACAACTTTAAAAGCTTATATTACAGCCACAGTCTATGACACTACATTTTAAAATTCTTCTCTTACATTTTTTTTACTGCTTACTGCATGCATTCAACTGTTACACATTTTGAACCATATTTTTCTTTTTGCTCTATAAAATGCCTTGACTTATCTTCAATATGAAAAATTTTATATGAAATAAACTTTGATTGACTGTTTCAAAACTTTTCATATGATGGGTGATGAGCATATAATTGACTACAACTGTTAGTCATTACCCCCTTAGACAAAATTGAGATGTTTATCCATAAAAATTGAATAACTCTTAGCTTTTAATCCCAAATGGTGGAAAACAATATATTTTTTCAAAGCTGCCACAAATAATTTGCATCAAGGCACACCCAACCTCAGAAAGAAACAACACATTTCCAAAAGCCACTTGTGTTATGATTTCGAGTTATGTGTAGACACACGGACAAGCGTTTGACCTGAAGACCAACCTGCTCCCCTTCTTCGTTGGTCAGGTCTCATTCTTACTCATTGGAAGACCTGAAGGTTCATGTGCACATGTGTTCTTTCCTCATTCATGAGAATGCTTTCCAAAACTGGTTTATTTTAAATATTTTAGTGAAAATACATGTTTTAGATGTGTGAGTAAACAACTGGGTAACTTTGCTTATGTATTATGCAACAGGAGTAACTTGAGATTTTTTCATGGATGCTTCATTGATGTTATAAATATGGTGTGCTGTGGTAGTGCATAGGCCCCCTACTACAGCTGTTGAATTATAAACTTTCTTACCTCTTTGAAACATGAGATTTAACAATTTATCTTGTCCATCACTATAAAGCACATGGTGTTTAAGCGAAATATCATTTTTGGGTGGAGTACTCATATAAGTTTATTAAATATTTTTTCAGCCATTCATTTTGTGAACAGTCACATAATGACTTAGAACCTCTGTGCCAGCATCACAGAGCACAAGACAAGGGACACCTTTGAACTGGACTCTATTGTGATTCTTATCATACTCATCGCCACATCATATCTAAGTAATAGTGGACTATCTTAAATTCTGCCAGTTATTCTAAAGGTAAAATATTTGAAGTACTGGGAGAAAGCTTGAGGCGATAAGAGGACAACATGCACTTCTACTTTTACACAAAACAAAATGAGAGATTCAAGAACCCTTAATACTGGCTGAAGACATCTGCGTTAATGTATCTTGATTTTGATTTTATTTACCAGAAAAGAAAAAGGTGCTTTTGAAAGCCTGACTAATGGTAGGATTTTTCTTGGGGCAAATACATTTTAACATTGTTATTTTCAACTTATAGGCATTACTCGGTTTGTGAGTGGTGGTAAGTCATCCTCTATCCATATATTATGCATTTTTTAAAATATATTTGTGTGTGTAAATCAGAAATGGTTGATTATTAGATCTAGCAACCAAAAAGTATTCCGTTATGATATAAATATTACTGCCAAAGAACCTACATTGACAGGTAATGAAATATCAGAGAGTAACAGAGAACATCTCCATAAAGCTTGTCAGTGATCACAGAGAACTGTACAATGACAATTTAAAATGAAGATTTGGGATTAGTAAAAAGATTTTTGATGTCTACATTTCTCAATTTGTAGGTGTTAAGAAATTGATCAAGTATATTAACTTACTGACATTCCTTTCTGCAAATAAAACATGCAAGTCTGTGCTCACTGGTAAACATGTGCCTAATTAAATTGAAAAGGTCAGTAATCTGAGTTAAAGATGATCTACTAAATTATTTATAGTGGAAAAACCTCTCAAACCTTAGAAAATATAACCTTAATAATACTAAACAAACAGAAAACACTATCATTAAGAAGAGAATATAATGCTATTATTACTTTCTTTTTTAAAGATTGCAAAGGTCCCTGCATGTTTACATAAAATGTTTTTTCTTCAACCTATATTTGAAATCTATTTCTCAATCTACAGTGATAAAGTCTGTGAACAAGTACATAACCATTAACTAATTTCTCTGTTACAGTATCTCAGTACTACATACTGTGTATATTGCATTTTTTTCTTAATTTTTCATTTTATATGACAAACTTTTTGCTTCTGTATTGGCTAATGTGCATCATTTTTACTTCATATTTTAAATGAAACTGTGAAAACGTTTAGTGAGATGGACCAGGAATAGGCCAAAAGTTTTAAAGACAAAAATTAAATCAATTAGTTGTCAAAACTGAAAAACAAAGCCCAGAAATCCTGGTCAGAAAACTGCTAAATTCACAATTCCTGAAAGAAACAAAAGTCAGAAGATCACGCAAATTCTTTTGGAGTATTATCCTCAAAATTGGTTAATTATGGAAGTAAACAAGCTGACCTTTATACAGTCACATCTGCGATCCACTGAATATGCTTAGTAATGCTATGGTGACCAGTACCAAAATTGTGTCACCCATAAGAAAACAATGTGGCATTGTGGAATGATACAAAAATACAGTATACATTTTTTTACAAAGAAATTACAGAGATATTTGAAATCTTCAAACTTTAAAACCCCAAATGGGAAAGTGAATGTTCAGAAAAACCCTAAATGAAAGATGAGAAAAATTTTAAACAAAACTGAAATAACAATGTGAAGGCTGGGTTGCTTTTCATTTACAGTAGGAACACTTCTGACAAGACAGTCCACTCAGCCCAGCATAGCTTGTCATTTAGTATTCACTTTAACTGGCAGATATTTTCAAGGCAGGATTTATTTAACTCTGTTGCCATCTTTTAATAATAATAATAATAATAATTCATTACATTTATATAGCGCTGTCTTTCAGTAATTTTTTTATTCTGATTACTTATCCACTAAGATGATCTTGGTATGGCACCACAAGGTGTACAAAGAAAAAGAGAAAAGGAACAGGAAGTTAAGTTAAACAGAATACCTGCAACAAACTGCAGAAAAACTGATAGTAACAAAAAACAAAGGGTAATGATGAGTAAGACATGCAGATTTCTTTCTTTCTTATTTTTTTAAAACTTTTATTGAATCTATTTAAAGTATGTAACATTCCATACAATCAAGTCAAACTTAACAAAACTAAATTCAGTTCGACCCCCACCCATGAGAAAGAGAGAAAGGCCAACAGCCAGAGTGAAACTTTTGAGAGCAGCATAAGTATAGAGGGAAAGGAGTCTTTCTCCTCAATATAAGTGCTTATTCTAAAATATTATTGATTAGATCCTGCCAGATTTCTAAACTAGCATTTATACAGAATCACACACAAAATTTTTTCTTTAAATTATCCACAAAGCGGCGGCATGGTGGCGCAGTGGTAGCGCTGCTGCCTCGCAGTTAGGAGACCCGGGTTCGCTTCCCGGGTCCTCCCTGCGTGGAGTTTGCATGTTCTCCCCGTGTCTGCGTGGGTTTCCTCCAGGTGCTCCGGTTTCCTCCCACAGTCCAAAGACATGCAGGTTAGGTGGATTGGCGATTCTAAATTGGCCCTAGTGTGTGAGTGTGTTTGTGTGTGTCCTGCGGTGGGTTGGCACCCTGCCCAGGATTGGTTCCTGCCTTGTGCCCTGTGTTGGCTGGGATTGGCTCCAGCAGACCCCCGTGACCCTGTGTTCGGATTCAGCGGGTTGGATTATCCACAAAGCTGGACAGTGCTCTATTCAAACTGGCAAACTTTTATACTGCTGCGATAATGACAACAGTACTTACAGGTTGTGGGTAACATCCACTAGCAACCTTGCGTTGTATGTATCAGTGATGCCACAAAATGGTGTTGCAGTGAAATAAAAATAACATTAAATAATAAACTTTTTACAGAGCCTCCTTGGAAAATATATAAATACTAGTTGTGTAAGCCCATGCTGGAAAAAGTTCAGGGTTCTAGAAACTATTGAAATCGTCAGAAAAAAATGGAAATGTAAAGATGTCAGGTAATTGAAAGGAACTACTCTGGGCATCTCTCTCCTAGGAGGATTCATTTTGCTGATGTGCTCGCATCGCTTGTGCAAAGGATACTGTTTTGCCGATGTTAGTGGCTAAGCAACTTTGTCTTTCTTCTGAGGTTTTGTTTTGCTGACGTGCTGGCCCCACTTGTGTTATTAGCGGTTAAGTGAGTTTCCTCGGAGGTGGAGCCCTTATCCTGACTCCACTTCTCACTTCCGGGCCAGAGAGACAGACACCCACACAGTTCTCCATGTTGTAGAACATACTTTAGAGAATGATATTTCTCTTGGAAAAATGTATTCTTCATGGTAAAAATGTAATTCCAACTGAAGCCATGACAGATCTGTTAAGTCTTCTACAGTTTCTAAATTCTTGCATACATTTATCCTGCATGTTATTCTTTAAAATCAACCTTAAGGGGTTCAAACAACTGAAAATTAGAAGGTGCAATATAGTGGACTGTAGTGTGGACAGGGTTAAGAATATACTGTACCATTTCATTTTTTGAAGGATGTTCATAGAATTTTAAGCCATAGGCAGTGCAAACTGATAGACATGCAGCCATGTTCATGACAATATAACAACTCACAGCAGTGTACCAAGCCAGCAAGCTAAGAGGTATGTTGATGCAAACTCTCAACCAGCTACCTCACAAAAATAACTTATAAGCAAAAAGTGTGAAAACCTATATATATATATGGTATTCGTAGTCTGAATCACAATCTGATTGTATGGGTGGTTACCTACCAGGTAACGCTTGTGGTTGGTCAGCAAGTTGGCTAACATCCACCAACTTCTCCATTCAGTTGTGAGAAGCAGATCATAGAATGGTTGAAATAGTTTTATTGTCAAATAATGCAAAGAGTACGCAACACGTGTTTTGCCCTAATTCTGGGCGCCACGGCGTGTGGTTCGTTAATTTTTGATAGCATGTAGATTGGGGTAATTACATTCATGGCATTCGTAGTCTGAATCACAGTCTGATTGTATGGGTGGTTACTTACCAGGTAACGCTTGTGGTTGGTCACCTCTAGTGCTGATGTTGCATACTCTTTGCATTATTTGACAGTAAAACTATTTCAACCATATATATATATATATATATATATATATATATATATATATATATATATATATATATATATATATATATGGAAGAGAAGGTCTGTGATACGGTTTACATATTTGCAACTGGAGATCCACAAAGGGAGAAAAATGAATCACGTATCATAAAGTAGTTTTTATTCCTGAGCTTTCAACCCCTGCGAGGGGTCTTCATCAGAGGATAATGCCCTCTACGTAATTTTTGCTATATATTGCCTTTGATTCTTGTAAGTCTAAGCATTATCCTCTGATGAAGACCCCTGGCAGGGGTTGAAAGCTCAGGAATAAAAACTACTTTATGATACACTTACAAGGTATATTTGCAGAAATTATTAACAATATTATTTTTTTGTGCTTGATATATAATTTTGAGATGAATAATTCCATGCTTTGCGCATATGGAGCTCAAATGAATTCTCTGCATTGCTACCTTCCACTCCTTTTCTGATATGTTAAGTGAGAGATCCTTTTCCCATTGTCCTCTTGAATCTTTGAAAGGAAGGGACTGTAAAATATTTCAATATATTGCAGAAATGCTGTCTGAGTCCTCGAGATTGAGCAATATTGAGTCTGAGCACATCTGTCTCTCTTGAAATTGTCCAAAATGTTTCCAGGGCAAGATCCAACCTATGAACGCTGCAATCAAGCTCCAGCCTCACTGGGTCACATGTTTTGGGCCTGCACCAAATTAACATCATTCTGGACAAAAATTTTTAAATGCCTTTCAGACAGCCTTGGTGTCCCAAGCCCTCCTAATCCACTAACAGCTGTGTTTGGTGTACTTCCAGATGGGCTTAAAGTGAAGAAGGACAAACAAACTGTGATTGCCTTCACTACACTATTGGCACGCAGACTTATTTTGCTAAACTCGAAGAATCCTAACTCTCATCTTTTAAGTCAGTGGGTAACTGATGTCTTATATTATTTGAAATTGGAAAAAATCTAACTCTCACTTAGAGGATCTGTGCAGACCTTTTTCAAAACCTGGCAGGATCTAATCAATAATATTTTAGAATAAGCTCTTAAAGCTGAGGAAGTAGATTCTCTCCAAATTTCTTTTTCTTCTCCATTTATCTGTATCCGCCTATTAAACTCATCAATTTATTTATTTTTACTATTTTTAGTTTTACTCCGTTGGCCATGCTCTCTTTCTCAGGGGTGGTGGTCGATTTTTTTTCAATCCTATTTTTTTGTAAGAATTGATCTATTTGTATGGAATGATTACAATAAAATCAATAAAATATTTTTTAAATATACATAATAAGATCTAGCTATAGTTTAATTAAAATTACATTTTAAAAATGGATAATGACAAGTTTTGGCAATGATGCTCACATATATATATAGTAATACTATATTTCTTAATAATAATTATTTGCAATGCTACTAAATACATATTGTATGACCCTTTCTTCAAATAGCACAAACAAAATGCCTTGACAAGAACATATTAATAACAAGATTAAAAATGCATACACAAAAAAACAAGAATAGTCGAACATACTGACTACAAAGAAACAAAAGAATATTTTAGGCAAACTAAGCATAACAAATAAACAAATAGTTACAGCCAGTTTCCCGAAACACTTAGTGGTCAGTAAATTGCCAACATTTCTAAACACATCTGCTTAACGAAGACAGCAGCCCACGGCAAAACAGACCAATACTGGAAAATTAAAGTGGATACAAACTGTGAAACAAATGATATCAGTATATCCATTTTCATACTTTTAGAACTTCTTTGTTACAACTGTAGAGCTTAAGGAAGAAACAGCCTATCCCAGCAGCATCAGGCATAAGGCAGTAACGAGCTCTGTAGAGACTAGTCCGTCAGAGGACACACTAATTTACACAATGTCAATGTGCAAGCATAATTAGCAATTTTAAGGCGGCAAACCAATTTAAAAAAACATAACTTTTGGATTTAAGAGGGAAAATTGGAGTTCCTGGAGTAAAACCCATGGAAGCAGCTGACGAACATGCAAACCTCCACTTTCACACCCTGTCTTCTAGAGCAGTGAGGCAGCATCACTAAATACTGGACAATCTAGGTATATGTGAAATGTGGAGGTAATGCCTCCTGTGGATAGGAGTTCATTTTATCACACTCATTGTTCCTCACACTCAATAAAGGGTGAATTAGCACTTATAGATTCATCTAAGACATGGGAAGACTGTACAAACAGCACATAGACAGTGAATGGACAAGGTGCCAAGTCTGTTGAGCTGTGATGCAGCAGTACTAACTACTAAACCAACATGTTGCCCAGTGTTCAGTCCTGATGCAAAGCGACATTAGTGTACAACTATGAGATACAGTGCATGCTTGAGACAGTTGCTCAACAACTGAAAATGTATATAGGGTCCTTATTGCCACATATACAGAGCACAGTGAAGTTCTTATTTACATGTATATGTGCTAAACAACATGCAACGCATCAAACTCACCAGCACCATAATCAGTGAGTATACCAGTTTCACCTCAAAACCTCTGACGTATCATCAGTTTATTAAGCACAAAATGAATGCATGAAGTGGGAACTTTTGATGTGCCTGTATTATGTGAACAAAGTAAACAGAATGTAAATCCATAAACTTGGATGAATAGGAAGTTTTCTTTGAGACCTTTCTATCCATGACTCCCTGACGTCACTAGCCAAACATTTCTGGGTTTGAATACCTAGTAATGCGGCAACACTTGCTCCATGAATTGGCAGCGCCTTTTAAAAAACAGAAAATACAATAAAGTAATTCAACTTTTTAACACTTTCTGGAAATTCAGAATTCTTGGGTTAAAAAGCCACTAACAAAATATTTTCAGAATACTGTACATCCCCCAGGAAAGGAAAAACGCAATGAAGAAAAAAATGCAAATTATAACAATTGTAACAATAAAAAGATTTCGATTTATGAGACTTGAAATTCTGTACTGTGTGATCATTGTGTGTTACTTGTGAGAATATAATTACATACCTGACTCTTATGTTCTTGCACACCCTGACTGTTGTGTCACGTCTCACTCATTTCAAAGATCCACATGTGAGCTGCCTGCCTTTTAATTGCTCTGTTGAGAGCCAGAAGTTAGTCTCTTCTGTGAGTAATTTCACTTATTACAGTTTCTCTGTAGAATAGCTGGGAGCTGTAGAAGACTTCAGAGCTGATTAAGTGAACCAAAGAACATAAAGTTTGCACTCATGAGGATAACAGTCACTTCATCTGCCTCATTTGTTTAGCTAACAGATAAGTTGTGGCAGTATGTCATCCAGTTAATTCTTAGAAGACAGGAGGGCTGTAAAATGATTTGGTACTTCACTTCATACTTCCCTTTTTGATTCATTTAGTAAAGTATATATTTTTACTGTTTAGTTGCAAAAATTCTAATGCTAATGAAATTGTGTTAGACTTTTGGATTTCAATCAGCTGGATGAGATGAATTAACAATTATACTTTGTTAAAAATTAAAAAGATTTAATTTCAAGAAATTAAGTATGACATGCCATTGAGCTCAAAACGGTGCATGTTTACACCTTATCATGCAGAATCTTTTGCATCTACAGTAAAATGTTTTGATTCCCACGACCGGATTACATAGAGTATGATACTATAAATACTCTGATTTTTCTATTGAACTGTTTTTAGCACTTCACCTCTTGATTTATATTTAACATTTTTAACATTTATTGAATACTTGTAGGGCTACTCATCACTTCCCAGAATAGGAGTACCATTGGGGGTGTAAAATATCGGAATTAATCATCTCCTATCTTCTTCCGGTTTAAAATGAGAAATCAGCAAAAATTGGTAGATATTGGTTCAATGGTGTGGATTTTCACTTCAGACAAACAAATACTCATTCAGCTTTATACCTTAGATTGCATCTGCCTGTTTTATATGCTTTGGCATCAATTCCTAAATATTTTCATTATGCATGTACTGTATATTTAGTATTGATATTAACTTAATTTTTATTGTATTTGTATTTGGTTAGTAAGTAAGATGTTTTATGAAAACTTCACAAGTAGACACACTGTACCTGAATCTATATTATAGATCTCAGTAAACTTGGACTGCTGCTATTACTAGATAGTCAACATTGCCAGACTGGAGGCAATGTTGGAAAGCTTGGCTTAGTGCGTAGTTTTAGGCAAATAATGGGATCTAGAAAGTTCAAGGGACAGGAAACCACTAGTGGAGACAGTTTAAAAGGGGTTAAGCAGCACAACATCAGAGAAAAGAAGCTGTGGTGAAAAGACTGTAAGAGGAGGTATGATAAACAAATAATCAGGAGTCCCAGAGCATTCAGTCCCCAAGCAGGTGCTGATGCAAGTGTGATCATGCATTCACAATTGTATATAAGCGGGTCAGTCAAGTGCTTCATTCACACCTCGGAGTACTTGGAGGTTAATAATTAATAATAATAATAATAATTAATTCATTACATTTATACAGCGCTTTTCTCAGTACTCAAAGCGCTATCCCACACAGGGAGGAACCGGGAAGCGAACCCACAACCTTCCACAGTCTCCTTACTGCAAAACAGCAGCACTACCACTGCGCCACCTGTGAGGTTAGCACCTGCACCCAATCAGGGCTATATAGGGAACCTACATGGCAGAGAGTAGTGATGGTGCACTGAACCCCATGCTACCGGGTCCTTCCGGGGAGCTTGTTGAACACTCTACTGCTGATAACGTACCTGAGGATGAGCCAGTGGATTAGCACACAAAACACAGAGCGAGGATGGTGCAAAAGTGCTCCAGTGCTTTTATTAAAACCCAAAAACAAAAGAGTGTTCAATAAGGAGAGCGTTCAAAATGTTCAATAAATAAATAATCCATACAAACAAGGTGAATATGAAAGTTAAAAACAAAAAAATAACCCACTAAAATCAGAGGTTAAAACCAGAGACGATCCACAACACTTTCAGCCCCGAATACTGCCCTTTATCCCATTTGGAACTCACAGGAGGAGGAGATGCTGACCAACAGGTGCAGTCAACCTCCATATCCTGGTTCCATTCCCTGCCGCCCTTCCATCAACATCTGTGGGGCAACCTGTCGAGCTACACATGCCTCTCCCATGACTCACTCAGCCCTTGCAGGAGACACTGTCAATCGGGCAGCTCTTACTCCCTGGCAATTGCTTCAACTTCAGGCTCCTGTAGCCATGAAGTTCACTCTCAACCACTTGCCTCTCGCTCCCTGCAGCACAGGTGCTCTTGCTCTGTCTTTGTGCCTCTGTTTTGTCTCCATTTAACCTCTGCCTCTTGCTACTCTTTCTCTCGCTGGCCGGGCTAATTTTCCTCCTTTTGCATTCTCTTCCCAATTTTTTTTGACCCCTTCTTACTGTGTCAGCTCCCTATTTGTCTGCCTCTGTGGGCACAGCACCTCGATCGTGAACTGCAGAAAGCTGAAGAAACTACTGAGACAGACCGCACCCTCACATGCTGGTTGCCATTCAATCATTTATTTCTTAAAAATTGGCCACCTTTTTCTGAACCAATAACCCACTATACTACAAAAGGAGAGAACAAAAAGAAGAAAAGGAAAAACTAAGGCATGGAGGTTAAAGGGAAGTGAACAGAGAAAAGTGCAGGAACAGGATGGGAGCCAGTGCTATTTGTGAGGGGAAGCTGGGGATGAGAAAACGAGCCCGTGGTGAGGAGCATATGGTTTGATGCTCAAAGGGGTAGAAGGGCCACTCCTGCTGAGCATTTTTAGGAGTAGGAACGAGCAAGTGATCTGGGATGCTCCTACAGAAGCGTGACGAACTGTTGCACAGAGGGAGTGAGGAGCAAAGATCAGTATGGCGTCCTGCATACTCCAAGGGACTGGCAACAGAGCTTGAGCTGGATTAAAGGGCTGTCTGCGCCTGCTAGTAGAGTTCTCCTTGTGCTGAGGAATCCACAAAGGATAAGCTAAGAAGATTTGGATTTTAGAGAGAAACACCAAGAGTCGTGGTTTTAAAAGAGGATATATTTGCCCTTGTTTTTATGGCAAAAATGTGTTTGGATTTTAACCTCCACATGGACACTATTGTGGATTATTTATTTATTTATTTGAAGATCTTTTTTGTTTTTTGCACTGTACTTTTGGAACACTGCTGTTTTAAATAAAAGCACTTTGCAACAACCTTTTGCTGACTGTGTGTCCCCCCATTTCCCTAGCTCATCCTCAGGTACGTTATCGACTGCCACAAGAGAATCATCTTCAAGCAGAGAAAGGCAGTGAAAATCTCAGCTGGAATTTACTCATGGACCGCGGGTCCATGGTCTGCTCTGGAGCTGAAACAGCAGAGCTTCCAAAGGGATAACTTTTCAAGGTATTTGTGACATGCCCAGGAGCCAGAAACTGCCTACCTCTTTAACTAGGACATCCCAACATTTGTACAAGCACATTCAAATTAGAAAATGAGATCATGTATACCATTTGCATTTTGTTCTCTGACAGCAGTTTACATATAAGAAGTCGTATTTCTTTTAACCAAGTATCCACCCAAGACTCTTAATAATGTTTAACTACTTTGGGTCTTTAACTGTAGGACGACTTGCAAAGCAATTACTTAAAACGAAGGAGTGTTTAAGGACTATACCATTTATCTGTGTGCTAACCGGTGTGCTTGAAATGCTTCATAGTCATTATATGTAAACTGACCTAGCTGATTCAAGGGAACCTTCTGTTAGATTTCTTCAGATTGTCATGCTGCATCAACAAGACGTTGTGGGACTCCACCATATGGTGTAAATTAAGGACGTCCATGTTGGAGTTTATGTATACTATAATGATGACTCAAAAGTCTTTTTGTTTTTTTTTTCTAATTATTTAACACAATAGTTTTATGCCAAAGCCCTACCTTACTCCTTCATCTCAATACGATTATGTCATCTACACTGTCTTTGAGTTGACCATTCTTAAGGATGCTACTCTTTCACTATTTTTATATCTATCTTTTATTAGATTGTATGGAATTTTTTATTTTGGTATTTATTCATTAATATTCGTACCTAATCTAATTTTCTTGTAACTTTCTTTTTGACATTTTGTAAAGCACTTTAGGCTACATTCTTTGTATGAAAATATGATAAATGTTGTTGTTGTTGTTAGGCTGGTTCACCAGGGGATATTATTTGTCCTTGCCGCTGAATTGTTTCTGAGGAAAACAATGTCTAGCTGCTGGAATGTTTAGCTGCATTATGAAGGTCAGGCTGGTGGGCGAATAAGACAGGAACTGTTGGTGACTGTTTAATTTTTTTGTGTTTTGCTAGTTTTACTGCTATAGCTTGTGTAACAGATAGGATTTACCAACATTAGATTCGAAAAGGAAAACTCTACATGATACAAAGAGAGCTTAAGCAGGGAGTTGCTGGGATGCACCAAAGAATGGCGGAGAATATGAATATGTGTAAGGTGGCCTCTGGCCTGCATGGAACATCAGCTGGTGAAATTGTCCTTGATTGTGGCAGGGTCATGACTGTAGACTTTCCCTTGTCAAAGCACCTGCGCTGTGCAAAGACACCACTTTTGGATAAGCCACTGGGAATCCCTGTGGCAGAGGTAATTGTCAGAGAGCATGCCATTACTGAAGCTAGGTGTTTGCTGACTAATAGGTACTATTGTCTAAGGGTCTGAAGACTAACTAAGGTTGCTGGTGGCAGAGGCAACTGTGGAGAGGTGAGCATTCTAGATCCTTCTTTTGGTTTAAGAAAAAGAGTCTTAGTATTGAAGGATAAAGTACCGTATGGAATAATATTCCTCAGTAGGAAGAATAATAAAGATAAAGAGTAAAATTCAGTTAGTAAGTTGGATTCTCTGTAGGTAAAGGTAGGAGAGTGAGACTCTACAGGAATACAGCAGTATTTTTGGAATTAGTTTTAGATTTGTCTAAGTCACCTTTATTGTGAAAACTTGAAAAAAGGGGAACATAGTAATATTAATTAGAAAGGGTAAAAAGCAACAGGTAACAAAAGTAACTTAAGAATTAATGCAGATCAGGAAAATGTAGAAACAGAAACAGAAAATTGCTTTTGAAGCCAGTACATAGAAATGCTTATTCAAAACAAAGGGGGTTAGTAAAAACAACAATTAAAGAAAAAATACTGCATAAGAATTGTTTTATACTCAATGAAGTGTCCAAGATTGATGGTAAAGAATAAAGTATGGCGATCTAGAACAGAGTATCAAAAACCATGTAATGGGAGTGATTAATTGACTAGCTAGACCAGGGGTGTCGAACTCCAGGCCTGGAGGGCCGCAGTGGCTGCATGTTTTCATTCTAGCCATTTTCCTAATCACTGACCAGTTTTCGCTGCTAATTAACTCATTTTCCCTTCATTTTAATAGCCCTATTTATAAGGATCCAGTCCTCTGAATTTATTCATTTCTTCATTAAATGAGAGCCAAACAGAAATTAGATGTGAAACAAGCCGATGACCAGCTAAATTGGGATTTCAAACTCCAACCAATTTCCACTCTAACCAGTCTCTTAATGAAAAGCTGATTCTTGCTGTCAATTAAACTCTTTATTTAATTCCACAGCTTGTTGCTGCTCTCATTCTGCCACGACAGACATTTCTAAAACTGTTGATTTTCTGTTTTTTCTAAGAACATCGTTAAAATGTTTTGGTGACCTGAGAAATCAACCTTACTGAGACATTCACCTTTCGTTATTTTCAGATATTGTGTGATGGGCACACAGGTGAGCTGGTCAGCAAAAACATGTCACAAATGAAAAAGAAGGATAGAATGAAAAACTGCAGCCACTGCGGCCCTCCAGGACTGGAGTTCGACACCTGTGAGCTAGACTCTTAAGGCAAAATCTTAATACACAGTGAAGTCGTGCAGGTGAGAAAGAGAAAAGAGTGGGAGAGACTGAAAGAATGCTTGAAAAGAATGAAGGTGAAAATGCCACTGAAAGGTGTAAAAATGCTGCTTTAATTGTTTTATAAGGTGGAATTCTTGAAAAAAAATGTTGTGAGTGATTACAAGGGTTCTTTGTCTGAAATTAGTTTTGAAAATGGTACCATTTAAATTGTTAAAACAATTACTGAAAACATATTGTGCTTACAAAATTAGAACCATATGGTATAAATTATCAGAGTGCTGAATTAATATGAGTTAAAATATTGTAAATTCTGAATATGCATCTTATATGTAAATGTAAAAGGACATTGTCTAATTTTTAAAGAAAATACTTTACATTTATATGTAAAGTATATATATATATATATATATATATATACTGATATACTATAACCAGCACACAGTAATGCCCAACACATATGTAGATTCAAATAAAAATAAAAGACCAGTTACAATACACACAAAATAATCCAGTTCTTCCTCCTTCTGTCCTACTGTTGAGTGTTGCTCACGCCCTCCTGACTCTGACTCATCCGATGTGAAGCGGCATGCTTCTTTTCAAGCCAGACCCAGGAATGTGATGTGGAGAAATGAATGTGCAGTCCTTATCGTATCTTCAATCCCTTAATGGCGACTTTAAGGGTATTCAATACGGACCATAAAGCCCACTCATGGGCTGAAGCAGTTACTCCAGCTCTGGAATATTGACTTGGCTTTTGGATCGATTTGTCTATTCTCGGTAAGGATTTTGGGTTTTTCTGGTCTTCAGCGGTGAGTCACTGGCCACACACTGGCTTTATGCATGCTCCTTCCCTTTTCCAAAAAAACATATTAGTCTGACTGGGCACAAAGTCATTTCTTCATTCACCTGGCCAGCCATTCTGGCTGTCATTCTGTTCTGACCTCCCGTCCAGGTAAGAAACTATCCTCCTTCCCGTACGGAATGCCTATTCTCCTCCAACATTACATAAGTAAGTTTTAGGTAAATGATTTAACATATTTGAAAAATTAGAAAGGAAAGGTGGTATGATGGTGCAGTGAATAGTACTGCTGCCTTGCAATAAGAAAATTAAAGTTTGATTATTTTCTGTGCAGACTTTGTGTGTTGTCCCTGTGTCTGTGTGTGTTTTCCAGGGTCTGCATTGGCTCTAATGTGTGTGTGCTCAATCCGTCTGGGTGATGAAGGATAACCCCTAATCTTCAGGGATTTAATTTCATTATCATCCACTGACCAGGTAAATTCATTTCTATAGGAGATATGTTGTCCCAGAGGATACGGTCAGACAAAGACAACAGACTCATCAATGCACGATCACTCAGATAAGTCTAAAAGAAATTCAGACAGACTGAAAATAAAACACAGCTGAAATAACTGAGGAACAACACCAGAAGAATGACCCAAAGAAAGATTGTACCCTCAGAGCATAACAGAATTGTGGATTGACGAAGACCAGTTGTCACAAATGAATGTCAAGCACTTCAAAGATAAGAAAATCATTATTTCCCTCTCACTCTGAGAAGTCGTCACATTAAAGTTCATTACAATTTATTAATTCATTACAATTTCTTTGGTATGTAAAAGTGTGATAATTTTGTTTTGGTTTTGGTTGTGCATACAAATGCAGCACACACTCAAAACGTATCTGACTTGCCTTAAGTACTAACACTTGAACACTATAGAAACCATGATAAGCTACACAATACTAGAAAGGATATCGCTGGTATCTGCAGTTTGATTAGTTTTGGCCTGTGATACATAAAAGAAAGAAGTCTTCATCAAATCTTACATATTAGGGATTGTCAGATTATGTACAAAGCATTCAATAATTCAACTTCAGATCATTCATTGATCACATTTGTCTTGTTTAAATCATCCAAATGTATCCAGGGTAAGATCCAAACTTCGAGCTTTGCAATCTAGGTCCAGCTTCACTTGGCCACATGATTTAGTAGTGCACCAAATTACCATGGTGGCACAGTGGCACAGTGGTAGCATTGCTGCCTCGCAGTAAGGAGACCTGGGTTTGTTTCCCGGGTTCTCCCTGTGTGGAGTTTGCATGTTCTCCCTGTGTCTGTGTGTGTTTCCACAGGGTGCTCCGGTTTCCTCCCATTGTCCAAAGACATGCAGGTTAGGTGCATTGGTGATCCTAAATTATCCCTAGTGTGTGCTTGGTGTGGGTGTGTGTGTCCTGCGGTGGGTTGGCGCCCTGCCCGGGATTTGTTCCTGCCTTGCGCCCTGTGTTGGCTGGGATTGGCTCCAGCAGACCCCTGTGACCCTGTGTTAGGATATAGTGGTTTGGATGATGACTGACTGACTGACCAAATTAACATCATTTTATACAACAATCTTTGAATGCTTATCAAACAGCCTTGGTGTCACAATCACTACTAACCCATTAACAACTGTTTGGTGCACTCCTGGATGGGTTTAAAGTGGATAAGGACAATTTGATTGAAATAGCCTATACCACACTACTAGCACATAGACTTATCTTACTCAACTGGAAGAATGACAACTCACCTTTTTATAAGTTAGGGGGTATCTGACGTTCTAAATTATTTGAAATTGGAAAAAATCAAATTCTTGCTTAGAGAATAAAAAAGAGACTGTCATCTTAGACGACAATCCCAACATGCATCAAAGACATCTTTGAAAGTTGCCTAGCCATTTCCACCAAAAGTTTGGTCTTGCTGTGAAATACATAGAGAATACAAAAATATCATAAGAAAAATCTAGAGCTGATTAGAGAGAGACACCTAACAATTCCAGAGTACTACTGCTTGAAACCATACTACAACTGTTAATGTACTGCCAAAGTCACTCTATCTTCACACTAGAAGCTTATAACAAATGTCAATGTTTTGTTGTTTTATTACTACAAATGTTTGAGATGTGACATTTTTTGGAATGATAAATACAATGCAATTTTTTTACCAAATGCATTATGAAATACATTCCAATAGATGGTGCACTGTAAACATTAACTCTGAGATCTACATTGATTATTTAGATTTCAACCCGTCTAAGATGGGCATCACAACTAGTTAAAAACATAAATTATTTTACTGTCTTTTCCATGATGCCATTTTCTTTATCTTGGATGCCACCATTTTGTGGAGTGGTTTTTGCTGCATTGCTAGGTAAATGGCTGTGAGTGACCCTCGATTTAATAATTTATTGCAGCAGTATTGTCTCTTTCAAATGTACAAACCCCCAATTCCTGTTCTTCCTTTTCTTTCTCCAAGTAACCAATTGACACATAATCAGCTTTGTAATAAATGTCAAGCCATCTGTAAGCTTGGAATGCTGATACTTAAAAACTTTTAAGGAATATTGAAATATCTTCATTGTACATGTTTAATTATTCCATCCATCTATCCATCTACGGTTAGGCCAATCCCAGCAAGCATACAGCGCAAGGCAGGAACAGTCGCTTAACGAGGCACCAGCTTATCACTACTGCTGAGCCACTACACCCTCAGATGTTTAATTATTAAAAATATACATTATTTAAATGAAGTTAAAAATGTATCTGTATAATGTAATATACTTACATTACTGAATTTAATCTTAAATATGATATCAAGAAGATAGCGCTTGGAAATCTAAATTCACTTAGAAGCTAGTCATCTTCATATGTAAATACGCGCTTTCTTCTATTGAATTGGCTTGAATTCCTTTATTGTTATTGTATGGTACAATGAGTTTCAATAAGCAAATCCTTCATAAACTTGTTTTCCTATAAAATGATAAAATAACAGTAGTGATAATAATAATACGATAAAAAAATGAAAAATATACAATATGAAGGCATGTACATATAGTGCAGATAGTGAAATTGTTCAAAAACTGGCTCATGTTGTGCAATATTACAACTGTAGTCCACGTTTTCAGTGAGGTAATTGTATTTATAAGTACAAACAGTTCAACAGGGAGCACTTGATGAACTGATTGAGTGCATTTAGAGCTCTTGGGATGAAACTGTTTCTGAACTGCGAGGTCCCAAAAGAAAAGGCTCTGAAGTGTTTGCCGTATGGGGGAAGTTCACATAGACTATGCACATGGCTGAGGCAGCGTGTGCTAGATGCTGTATCCCGATAATCCTCTGTCCAATCAACTGCTGTAGAGCTTCGATTCCACACTCGGATACAGTGGGTTAAAGTACTCTGAGTTCTGTACTGAGAATAACAATGCTAAAGCAGTTATTGTATTTGGAATAGTCTGGCCATTCCGTGGACCATTGTATTGTTACAGGTTGATTACAATCAGATGCCTTAAACTAATAAACGATATGTGGTTAATTTCAGTGTATTTGATAAGGCTGCGTCAGGGATGAGAGTAATAACGCTAAAGCAGTTATGGTATTTGGAATAGTCTTGTCATTCCGTGGACCATTATTTTGTTACAGGTTGATTACAATCAGATGCCTTAAACTAATAAACCATATGCAGTTAATTTCAGTGTATTTGATAAAGCCGCGTCAGGGATGAGAGTAATAACGCTAAAGCAGTTATGGTATTTGGAATAGTCTGGCCATTCCATGGACCATTATATTGTTACAGGTTGATTACAATCAAATGCCTTAAACTAATAAACGATATACGGTTAATTTCAGTGTATTTGATAAAGCTGCGTCAGGGATGTGAATCTAAAAAATAAAGGGAAACCACACAGAAATAGTAGCAACGGTTTGAGTTGGCATGAGAATGTGTGTGGCTTTATGCCAAGTTTAGTTTTTATATATCGCAATGTGAGAGTGCAAACGGGCGTACGCAACATTTATGTACATACGCACCGTTTATACATGAGGCCTCTGGTCCATTTCCAAAACTATTGCATCCTTTGTCATTCAGGGCAGTACACTACTTTCTCTATAAATGTAAGTAAAGCTTAGTGGTCATGCATAATATACCAGAGACTGCTGAGAAACACATACATTCAAAACTAAATCTCTCCAAAAAATAAAAAATCAAGACTGGGGACCCAAGACATAGGTTGTCTAAATCTTACACCTTCAATTTACTTGAATAAAGATGCTAATTGTTAAGAGTTAAACCGTTTCCTTTTTCATTTTATTAAAACTAGACAAAATAATGTTACTATATGTGAAGGACTGTGGGGGAACAAAGGGTATTAGATACTCTGTGGATGCCAATGCCAGTTTGATTAATCATTTTGCAGTAATAGCGATTCCCTCTCTATAGTTAGAATATCTTCAATGAACAGTTTACTGTGTAAAACATAAGTACTGTGAAAGACATGACTTGAAGAAAGTGCGCAGAACATGACATTAAAAATTGCCATTCTTTAATGTTTTCTGTAAAAAGCAGATAATTATATTAGAATAAATGATAGGCATATATTCAGCCTAAATTAAGACTGAGAATCTCCCTTCCTACATAATGCTCTAGATTGTCCTATTTTGTTATGTAAGGATTTATCACCACAACGTTAATGCTGCTTTCAAAAGTCAGTTTTACATTATACGTCTTAGAAATTGAACTGCTTTTCTTCATGTAGAATGAGGACATAGCAACAAGTGCACCTCACAAGGTTATCAGTGTATTGGACTAGTAGTTTACCCAAGGGTACAATAATACCATCTCTCTGGGCAGAAACATCACTGGAACTCCAGGATGTTAAAGCATTTTAGATTACATATACCTTTGTACTCTTCAGAAAAAAAAATCCCTTTGTTTTGTCCACATTGTGGAATGGGCTTTTTTGTAAGGCATTATTGACAAATTCCCAAGAAATTGGTATATTGATTATGTCTCTTTTTAAAATACTTCTTATCTGTGGCATGAAAAGAAGGTTACACACTTTCATAACAAAGGCAGGGTCACAAGACAGGACAGTAGGAAACCATAGCAAAGGAAGGTGCTTGCGGAAGAAAGCACTAGAACCATTTAAATTGTAGTTGCATGTAAAAATATTTGTGAAATGGCATATGCTTCAATTAAATGTTTAAGTTTTTGGTGAAGGTTCGTCTTGCACTGTTTCATTTCACTAAGCTAAGAAAAGGAAAATATACGTTGGATTCTTTGGAATCTCCTGAATAGCAGTGGTGACCAAAGTAATACAAACCAAAATTCAAACTTATATCCTTAAATAAACAATACACCTATATAGTAGAACGCCTCATTTTGATTGTGACTGCACTTTTTTTCAGCCAAGCCAGAGCTTTTTCTTTCTTTTTGGGCTTTTCTTTTCAGCCACTTTGGTGTGTATTTTTTGTTTGTCATAATAAAATAATATGTATTTATTTATGTATTGAGCTTCTGTAAAAAGCCAAAATCCCCCCAGGGACACATAAATGTTCTATCTATCTAAATAAAGCACAAAAAAACAACAAAATTGTGAAGTTTGTAAAAGTGTATCTAACATGCAATCCTGTTGCAGTACAGTGAGGGGACTAACTCCATGAGTGAAAACAATGCTGACCTGTCAATCTACAGAAGCTGTTCTTTAGCTCACCCAGTTAAATAACTTGTGTGCCTGCGTGTATGGCTGGGATATGAATGTAAGGGCTGCTAGAAGACAAGCCATAGCACATAGCGAACCTGTTCTTGGTTGTGGAGGCAGAATCCTGAAACATTCTCTATGGGGGAAAGACAGAGAAGACTAATTAGTAATGAGAAAGGTCATGCAAATGCAAAGGCAGTGGGAGGACTTTGTAGGAAATGGCTAGGGTCTCTATCGTAGGAAGAAGATAGCCTGAGCAGAAGCATTTATTGTCTTCCAGAATACTAGAGGACAAGTGACAGAGAGGTAGGAAATCCCAGAGGTAACAACATATGGAATGGTATTTCCACTATGGCACAGCTGACAGCCTGGAAGATTCTTTGAATAAGCAAACCTTTAAGGGCAACTAAAAACTTTAGCCTGGTGTGCAGGGTCATCAGTGCTCGAAATAATGTTGAAATCAAACATCAAAATCCTCCCTTTCTTCCTCCTTTAACATTAGAATCCCTGAAGCCTACAAAAAAAAATTGTAATCTCAACCCACCTTAAATTCCTTCGCCCCTCTCCAACAGCACCTTTTGTTTTGTAAATGTGTCGATCAGCACAAGCAGCAAGCAGCCTTATCTGTGTGTGAGCTGCCTGGAGTTGTATAGGGTAAATAATACAGTATATCATTATTTGGAATACATGCATTTCAGTTGTGTTAGGTGTCTACAAAGATCTGGGTAGGTGCTGGAAGAAAGAAAATGCAAGGCAAGAAATGCTGAACACATACCTAAAGCAGAGACATTTTCCATGTTATACTAATAATGACGTGAAGTGTATAATGTGTGAAGACTTTAGTCCAAATATCAAATAAACACGTGCAATTTTATTCAAGAATATAACCAAAGAAAAAAGAAATCATTCAATGTACATACTGCTGTCGATGAGTTAAAAACCCAAGCTCAGATGTCAATCGACTGAAAGTTAATAACTATTCCTGGATAGTGTAGAGATATTATATATATAATTGGTTGTGGACAAATTTATGTATGCACTTAATTTGGTATTAAAAAGAAGAAAGTTGTTAGACTGATCCAAGTACTGTTCCCCAGTGTACCTGCATTAGAACCATTTTGATTCGATTATAAAAAAAGACTATCCAGAATCTAGATTTGATCTTTCAAGTCAGTACCTTTGCAGCTTTTCACACTTTTGGCCTACATCAAAGGAATCTGCAACATACAGTATTTCTCTGTCTGTCACAGAAGTTATTGGAATTTTTTTGAGTCCAATTAAAATTCCTAGCATGACTGATGAACAGTTGAAAATATTCATTTTAGTCATTGTCAAAGTATGTTAAAAATATAACTGTAATTAATATAAGATGGCTTTTTTTAGAAAACATTCATATTCATAGAGCTTGTAAACAAAAAATAAAAAGGATTGAATACTTTTTATATGTGATCATCAGGGTGAAGCACCACTAGGTGCAAAATTGCTATGAAACAAACAAGCCATAATTTTTTCATATAGCATTTTTCATGTTAACTGGTATAGTTTTGAAATTAGTGGTTAGAGAGATTGAACTGGTTTACAGTATGATCACTGTATAAAGCTGGGGTAGTCACCTTTGGTCGTGGAAGTCTACAATGGCTGCAGGTTTTGTTTTCAACCAGTTTCATAATTTGAAGCCAGGCCTAGCAGATAATGAAACTTGGTGTTTAATTATATGGCTTGTTATTGCTTTCATTCTTCCAAGACAAATCTTTATCACATTATACACTTTTTGTTTTCTGAGAACATTATCTTTATGTTTTATGGTTCAGAATAGATTGGAACCCCTTGGTCATTCCCTTCTCTCTCATTTATTTCAAAACATTGCATTAACACACACACATTTTGTGATGCATATACACAAGTTTAAATGGAAGTATGTTAGCTAGAGAGCTTGTGGTTTCTTTGTCATTTGGATGTCATTATTAACTGATGGCTAGGCAAGAAAACAGGGAATAATTAAAACTTAAATGCAGCTGTTTAAAACTAAAATAGGCAATTAGGGGCTCTGAATTGTAACAAACGAGTTTAGTAAAACTAAGCTAGAAGTAACTAAATGGGTTCTAATTAAAATTTGTAAAGCAAAAACCTGTAGCCACTGCAGACCTCCAGAACCATAGTTGAGTACCACTGGTGTAGAGTTTATACATTTACTATATATTTGTATGTGTTTTCTCTGATCAGTGTAATTTTCTACATCTCAAAAAATATTTGTTTTAAGCTAAGTCATTATGTGTGTGTGCGTGTTCAGGAAACTGTTCCCCTCCATGCTGATGATGTAGGCTCAATCTGTACATGTTCCTATAATAGGCAATGGGCTTCAGTAATGAAAGGATGCATTCATCCTTCACAATGATCACTTTGGGAAACATAATGGGAATAGTAAGGAGAATTCAGGAAGATTAAGGCACCTTTCTTGACACAAGACCATAACCCTTTGGTTTCCAGCTTACATCCCCAGACAACGAAGAAGCACTGGCAACCATAACAATGCTGCAGGACATTTGTGCAAACGGGATTTTAATTGAATAGTAGCCTTAAGCAAGGAATGGCAGTATATAATTTGAGTAAAATGTAGCGCTGTATATCTCACTGATCTGTAATGTATGCATCATAATGAAGCCTTGAGGTTAATAAATAAATAAAACTAATTGTATATACCACAACCAGGTGGTATGTTATAGTGGAGTTTAATCCACTAGGTTGCAGGTCCAATGTCTGCATCTTTCTCACTGTCTTTCTCATTGTGTGGCCCTGAACAAGTCATGTAACCTGCTCTATCTGTAAAAAAGTTCTGTAAACAAGTGTAACATGTTCTGATAATGCAAGTCACCTTGTATAAAAATGTAAGCACATTTAAACAGGCTTTGAACAAAATGTCCATTAGCAGTGTCACTAAAATAGGGTGTTCAGTGGTTAGTTTTGCTGAATTAGAGCTCCAGGACCCTGGGTTTGAATCCTAGTGTGGTCACTCTCTGTCAGGACAATTCACATTCCCTGTTTATCATGTGCTTTTTTCAGGTTCTTTAAATTTTTTTCCCACATCTCAAAGTTATGTGTGTAAGGTGAACACAACTCTAAACTGCCCTAGTATGAAAGAATGTGTCATTTTATAGGCTGGCATCACCTTAAGGGCTGGTTCCTGACTTGTGCATGTTGCTAACGGAGGCTGCTTTGGTCCTCTGTGACCCTAGAATTGGTCCAGGAAATTAATGGACATCATTGAAATGATGTTATCATGAATTTTGCTTGCATACTTTGAGCTCCAAGTGTTGTTTTATCAGTCAGGAAAAGGAAAACAAATCATCATGAAAAAGTGAAAAATCCTTTACTAATAACACATTTACTGTATCTTTCTTCCTGAAGAAGATACTCATTTTTAGATCAAAGAGGAACTGACAAGGGCCTTCTCCTCAGTTTCATGCTATTATAGATCTTTATAATCTCCTAATAATGAACAGTACTACTGTCTATTTAAACAAAAGGTCACCCATCTGGTTAAAATAAAAAAAAAAATCTGGTCCTTAAAGAGAAAAAAAACTCAAGTATGTTTTCCACAAAGATCTTTGTCAACAATAAAAACCAAAACCAACTAATTTATTCGCTTTATGTTCAACATAAATTTTTTTCTATGATACTGTATTTCACACCTCAGTACTATTCCTGTGGACTTTGGGCTCCATTCGTCAACCTTGCAGCTAAATAACTCACAAAAGAAACATTTGCTTACGGCAAATCGGTCCACGTGATTTTTGACAGCTCTGGGCCGTTATGCACCTGTAAACAACTGTGGTTATTAAAAAGGGTCTCAGATGGGTTTGGGGAGCTTTCAACACAGGTTGAAGTGTCAGCTGGCTTGTAGCAAAGTGCTTCACAGATCGCAAGAAGCACACAGCAGGAAGCAGGTTATGTTCCCACAATCCTTCAGAGTCAGGCTTCACCGCTCATTGCAAAGTTCAAGCAGATGCTGGTAGATGCAGTTGAATGACCCCACTTCATACAAGGGAGTTGTTTCATCCACAAATGAAAGATATTTTCAGACAAAACTATCATAAGAAATGAAAAAACTGAAGCTCAGTTATTCATGAAATGAATAATAAATGTTTGCACAACTAATGTTACAAGTTCATTCATTAATCCAGAATATTAATAATACTGCCAGAAGAAAATAAAATCAACTTTGTCTCAGAAGGTATGAAATACAAAGTCAGCCTTATGAAACCCATAAAGCACCAAGCATAACAATCCAATTTTTTTATGAGCGACTAAAAATGCAAGTAATATGTATATTTTAAAATACATTTGGGTGCAGTTTTAGCTACTGCTGTAAATGCACATGCACAGTCATTCATCAACATTGCTTCTTTAGAAAAAAATTAAACATTAATAAATAGAAAGCAAAACAGAATGCTATTTATTCCTGCTATTTATATATACTGTATATATATATATATATATATATATATATATATATATATATATATATATATAATATAGTGGTAGTTTAACCAGACTACAGTCAAACACTGAGACACCAGTTCCAAAAACACACGTTTTTAATTCTTTTTCTTTCTTTAACAGCACAATACAGTGCACAGATCACCCACAACTATTGCTCAGTCCCTTCTTCTTTTCATTTTCTCTCTTTCTCTTCTTCTGTCTTTCCTTTCCTTTGCCTACATTCCTCTCCCACAAGCTCTGTCCTCCACCTATCAACTCCGGCTCCCAGAATGGAGTGAGACGGCCTCTTTTATGTCTTCCAGGTGCTCTCTAGTTACTTTCCGGCAGCACTCCCGGTTGTACTTCAGGCACCTTTGGACCTTCTTCTGGCAGCACTTCCGAGTGTGGCAGAAGTGCTGCCGTCCAGGACTCCTGACGTGACGAGGCGCCACCTAGCAGTTACCACAGGCCCTTGCAGGGCTGAGCTTCTAAGCTCCAGGCCTGTGGTCCCAACGCATTCTAGGAGGTTCCTCCTCTCATTTTCCAGGGGAGGCGTTGTCCACAATATATAGTCCCCCCCGGTCCTTCTGTCTGTGGGACGTCCTGGTCAGGGAGCTTCCCTGGTCGTCTGTCACAATATATATAAAACTGAGGAAGAAATGCAAAATTTATGAAATTAGTGCCTAAACCCTATAGCACAGGTGTCGAACTCCGGTCCTGGAGGGCCAAAGTGGCTGCAGTTTTTCATTCTATCCTTCTTCTTCATTTGTGACATGTTTTTGCTGCTAATTATCTTCTTTTGCCTTAGTTTTAATTAACTTGACTCAGACCCCTTAGTTATCTCTTTTTCCTTAATTAGCAGCCAAACAATAATGAGACACAAAACAAGCCGTCACATGACCAGCTCACCTGTGCTCAGCACATAATATCTGAAAATAACGAAAGGTGAATGTCTCAGTAAGGTTGATTTCTCAGGTCACCAAAATATTTTAACGATGTTCTTAGAAAAAACAGAAAATCAACAGTTTTAGAAAAGTCTGCCGTGGCAGAATGAGAGCAGCAACAAGCTGTGGAATTAAATAAAGAGTTTAATTGAGAGCAAGAATCAGCTTTTCATTAAGAGACTGGTTAGAGTGAAAATTGGTTGGAGTTTGAAATCCCAATTTAGCTGGTCATCTGTCGGCTTGTTTCACATCTCATTTCTGTTTGGCTCTCATTTAATGAAGAAAGGAATAAATGCAGAGGACTGAATCCTTATAAATAGGGCTATTAAAATGAAGGAAAATGAGTTAATTAGCAGCGAAAACTGGTCAGTGACGGAGTGGTGGCTCTGAGGCTAGGGATCTGCACTGGCAATCGGAAGGTTGCCAGTTCGAATCCCGTAAATGCCAATAGGGACTCTGCTCTGTTGGGCCCTTCAGCAAGGTCCTTAACCTGCAATTGCTGAGCGCTTTGAGTAGTGAGAAAAGCGCTATATAAATGCAAAGAATTATTATTATTATTAGAATGAAAACATGCAGCCACTGCAGCCCTCCAGGCATGGAGTTCGACACCCCTGCCCTATAGGAACCCATACTTATAAATACAACATAATGTTACAGTAGCCAGAGTGGATCTCCAATATTTATGAAGCAAATTAATGGGGAGCAATTTTCTGGATTGGCTCATTCAGAAAGGTGCACCATCTTGTGCAGCATCTCATTCCCAATATGAAGTAAGATTTCCAATGTCATATCACTGTTTTGGGCATTGATTGTTTTTCTTTTCCATGTTAGAGATAACCTTAAAGATAGGGTGAGAAGCTCAGTCATCCGGGAGGGGCTCAGAGTAGAGCCGCTGCTCCTCCGCATCGAGAGGAGTCAGATGAGGTGGCTCGGGCATCTGATCAGGATGCCTCCTGGACGCCTCCCTGGTAAGGTGTTCCGGGCACGTCTAACCGGGAGGAGGCCCCGGGGAAGACCCAGGACACGTTGGAGGGACTATGTCTCTTGGCTGGCCTGGGAACACCTTGGGATTCTCCCGGAAGAGCTAGAAGAAGTGGCCGGGGAGAGGGAAGTCTGGGCATCTCTGCTCAAGCTGCTGCCCCCGCGATCCGACCTCGGATAAGCGGAAGAGGATGGATGGATGGATGGATGTTAGAGATATCAAGTATAATAAAGTGGGGTCCTTCAAGATTTCTGGTTGTTCTAGGCCTAGCAGGGAATTTCAAAATATCTGACTTTCTAAATGAACAGAGTTGCTGCAATTTTAGGCACTTCTAATCTTTTTGTGTGACTAGATAGATAGATAGATAGATAGATAGATACTTTATTAATCCCAAGACTAGTAATCTTGGATACTTGTTTTAGGAAGCAATCATGAAACACCTTGAAGTAAATATAAACCTCAACTGAGAGAGACACAGAGTAGTGTAGCCAACATCTTCATAAAGTCTTATGAGGCTTTTTAGATGAATTTGCTTAAAACACAAGCCTGCTTGACAATTCAGAGTCAGCTAGGGCTGTCTGGAGAAAGTAATGCAAGACATACAAAAGATTTTACATCAGGACGACCACAAGAGATGTAAGGATCCAAAACAAAGGGAGAACAGTAACAAGAAAAACTTGATAAAGTAATGGTGGAAAGTGTTAGTGAAGGATAATATAGAGGTAGGCGGGAAAATGCTATCTGGAATAAAGAGATAGACTGCCTTATATACTGTAGTTAGGCCAGCATCTTTTCATTCACCTTTCCAAATAAATAAAGGTTTTAAATGTCATGCAGAAAACTAAAGTAAAACAGAGTTTACTACAGTATGGTCTGTCTAGACAGGTGCCATATTAAGTAAGATCATTATTTCTCATGTATTGGTATTGTATATCTTAATAAGTACAGATTATTAAATACTGCAAAAGTAAAAGAGACAACTCTCTTGAAAAATTCGATTATGATACAATATCTCATGGCAGTCACCAGCTCTCAGCATTTTTGCTCTGAAAAGTTAAGGTTGAACAAATTGCCAAAAATGCAGTGAGGCACATAACCTTTTCAAATCTGACAATTAGATCACTAAGGCTGCACAACAATGCTGCTTGATAATCACCTCAGCCAATACTGCTTTATAGTCTTCCAAAGAAAACAGGATTTGATTTACAGAACCTGCAGTACAATTAAACAGCAAGTGTTTGAAAAAAGTCCACACCATAAAATGTGTATTAGCTTTTCTCCAGTTACCGTAGTTTTTCTCTAAACTAGCTTCTTGTATGTCTTCATGGGAGTCTGCCTCTCCTGAACACAACTTTTAATTGTACTACTGTACGTAAGTGTTGTAATGTGAATGGATATGCCTGTGGTAAGATGATTCTGGGGGGTGTTGTAATGAATTAATTTATTTAATGGTTTTAATTGATTTTATGTGCACCCCACCAGTGTAGCTCTTACTGGCGAGCGATGCACACATGAATACCTTGTGCTACTTTAACGAAGTGATTACCGCACAGTAATTAGGGGAGGGATTCGGTGGGTAAAAAGGGGCAAAGTTAGTGAAGGGAAAGAAAAAAACAATTTTGTTGTTTAAGAAAAGTTTGTTGTTAGAAGAATTGATCAACTGTCTGTATGTGAGAGGTATTCGAGTGAGAGAAAGAGAATGAGATGGGCAGCATCAGCCTGGCTGACTATGTATTGAGAACAAGACCAAGGGTTGCATGGAGGCTGCATGGAATGACCGTAAGCTCATCTACTGTACAGAGAAGATGATGAGGGAACACAAGAGGATAAAGAAGGCAGCAGGCTCAAGACATGGTGCACTGGAGGAAGGGCAAGGCAGCACCCTGTTAACTGTGGTAACCAAAGGTGGTGTGGGTTCGCATCTGTGTTTGCGGAGCAGGCTATGGTCTTGGGACTCCCAATGTCCTGACAAAGGCAAAGGGAACTAGATGAACTGAGTTAGCCTCTCAAATTTTGTGATTTTAAAAGGCTTTATTGGATTTAACTATTTATTTGCATACAAGAACACCTTTATTTAAAGGCACAGATTTTAAAGAATTATTATTGACTTGTTTGGAATGCACTATTTGCACACTTTGAGCACTTTAATTGTCATTTTTGTAATAAATGTTGATTTGCTTCTGAGTTAAATATTTAGTTTGTCTTCTCATTCACAGTGGTTAATCCCAGTCACACACGGCAGTTTCTTTACAATGCCCAGAAACATAAACGCTGGCAATAGTGCATCACCATTTTAAAATAGCATTGGATCAATGACATTAAGCTTCAAAACTTGTGGCTATCACATGGTAGGAATGGTGCATCATCTTTCGTACTAAATGCCAAAGGCAACAGCAGTTTTAAGAGAACACAGACTCAGGAGTAGATGGTGCAGAGAAGGGGTCAAAACAGGGAAGACAAAAATTAAATAACAAAGCTCAAGAGTGTAGCCAGAGTTGCATTCAGAAAACAGAGTAGTAGGTCGTATGTCAAAAAGTGTATACATAACCAGAGCCATGAATCACAAGATATAAGTGATAATCAGAGGGAAGAAAATTAAATGAGATGAGATGTAAATTCAAAAACTTAAAAAATGAAATGACAAAAAAAAAAGATTTTTCTTTCATGAATCCAAATCTTGGCTGAATAGGTTCACATGGCGCAGGCCTTTTCAAACATTTCAAATGTTGTGCTAGTGACATCATGACATGTGACCTCAAGAACTCACCTCTCAGCAATAGGATCTCATATCCTAGCAACCAGTCTTCAACAAATGCATGGGAGAAAGTGAATCATTTATAAAAATGATAAAAACAGACAGAAAAAAAAATTGGCCTTAAAAATCACATAAAACATACTCAAAGAATTTTTTGAGGACAAGGAACGTCTGAGAAAAATGCAACTTATAAGACAGATCAAAACAACTTAAATAAAAAACGTTTGTGGCCATTCAAAAGTTGTGAAAATAGTAGTGTCCCATGTGCTCAAAAACAATTCTTCTTCAATTCTGATTGGAGGATGCTCTGATTACAGCACATTGCCACACCTACCACATGATGAACCAACCGGATTGGAACCTGAGTGCAGCTGTGCAGTGGGTAACACCTCAGCACCACACTTAAACAGTGTGAGGTTTTTTACAGTGGCTGTAGTACCAATCTTGCCACCAACGTCCAAGTTTTCCCTGCAAGTTGGAGGACTTGCTTGCAGGGCTGGATGCAGGTTAACATCATACCCAGGACAAAGCAATCGCAAGTTAAGGGCCTTGCTCAAGGGCCCTAAGGAGTACGGTCACTTCTGGCGTTTACGGGATTCAAACTGGCAACCTAGATTAATCAAATTTCAGAAATTGTACTCTTAAAATTATTTAACTTAGTTCTATAGACAAAACAGTTTAACCTTCCTAAAATCTGACAAAATTATTATTATTTTTTTCGGCTATAATAATTAAGTTGCTATAATTTTGAAAATAATTAAAATAAATTTCAAAGGAATTTTAAATGCAAAATGAGGAATAATCAAAAAAAAAGGTGACTAATCAGGTTTCTATGTAAAGGACATTTCCAATCTAAGGTAAATATGTTAGTCTGACCCTGTTACTATCTGTACTAGAGTTTGTTACTTTTCTTTCCAAATTTTCAGGGATTTTACTTGCAAGTTGTAACTTAAATATATGTTTTTAAAAAATGACTACAATTGTTCTTCTCTACCCTAAGGATCCAGGTCATTTGATGTGAGCCAATGCCATATGAATATGTAGTAGTATTATCACATGCACAGTGATCTACTCCAGATATACTGTATTTCAGCTACACCTTGAACTGTTAAAGATGAAAGAGTGAATGGAATTAGTGTAATAAATTATGTACTATTTTTCAATGCATAATGGATACAAAAAATTAAATATGAGAATTCCTAAAGAGCACATTCTATATGAAAGAATTATCTAATATATTTATAGTCAAGCAGGTCTGGTAGCTTTATGATTACCATTTCAGGATACTGTGACAGCGATAACAGAGACCATGGTCAAATACTGGTTCACTGACAAGCCCCCAGCATATTTCCTTTAATTTGGAGTTCACTGTGAATGACTGTTTCAGATTCAGACTATTTATACAATTAATTTATCTGTCTGAAATGTATTGTTAATAATAATTTTTTGCATTTATATAATGCTTTCTCACTACTCTAAGCGCTCAGCAATTGCAGGTTAAGGGCCTTGCTTAAGGGCCCAACAGAGCAGAATCTCTTTTGGCATTTACGAGATTTGAACCGGCAACCTTCCAATTGCCAGTGCAGATCCCTAGCCTCACAGACACCACTCCGCCTTGTTCTAGTCAGTAATACTGGTAAAAGCAAAAAATAGAGGTGAACATGTCCTCTAGTTCTAAAATTAAGTAATTTTATTTTGGCTTTACAAATTTGATTCAAACTGCCATATGCCCTGTGGTGGTTAATTAATTGACGCATGTTACAATTACAAAAGAAGGACAGACTTGTGACCCTCTGATATGGCATACTTAAGGCATGAATGATTTCACAGATTTTCAAGTGATATTTACTATATGATTTAGTTTAGTTTTAAACAGAAGAACAGAAGACAACTTGACTGAAATACAGAAAGTTTTAAGAAAAAATGACCAAGGTTGCCTTTTCCAAATATTTTAAACTTTGCTCATAACAGAGTCTAAGTTCAAGCAAGTGAACAGCAATATATTAGTTATAGAAAAAAAATTGTAGACTACAGATATTTAAAGTTAAATTTGCTGAATGATTAAGATAGAATGACCCGCAACAATTCCCCCTTGTCTTTTTGTTAAATATTATCATATGGAAATGAAATAATTATTAAGAATAATATAAAATATCTTTTCTAACTTTCCTTGGATAAAAGCATCTGCTAAATGATTAAATGTAAAAATTATTACTTTTGTAAGGGAAGAGGTGAAATATAAAAATGCATTAATAGCTATAACACAATATTTTAGTTATAGAATTTAATCAACATTGTCATCAGTCATCAGTGTTTTCTATAAACATTCCAAAAAACAAATCTGCTTCTGTAAACACGCATTTTTGAAATTTAGATCTGCTGTTGGTCATGCTAATGCCTTTTTGTGTTTTATATACAAGAAAGTCCTATGGAAATCCCATGCCAGATGCTAACTGTATATTTGGCTTTTTTGCAGAATTTGGAACAGCAAGAAACAATAATAGAGGCGAGCCACAACAGCAATGCGATTAGGCCTCTGGTTTTGCCATTTCTGTGCAGCAAATCCCTACATGCCAGCCCACACTTGGACATGGAGTACTGAGCAGCAGGATTCCTTTTCTGTAATTTCAGCATTCAGCTTACACTCTGATGCAGTAAACCACTGCAAGTGGTGAGAAACCCTAAAACAGAAAATGAAATTACGCAAATGCTCCCAGTAATGGTTTCCAGACCATTGATGCATAGATCCCTCATTCCCTTAACTCAGATGAACTTGCCCATTTTTAATCACTGAAGGGTAGATAATGTTAAGTTTCCCACAGGCCACAGCGTCACACCAGGAGAAATGTTTGATAGGTGAACATATGTGCTTTCACAGGGATGCAGTATGTAAAAATATGTTCTGACATTCTTTAGACTGTGACAGTGTACTTGAAGGACAGCTAATGAAGTCCCTCTATTAACTTTCTTGAAATTCTAGGAAACAGTGAGGCAAAATACAGTCAATCACATGCATGTATAACACAGCAATTAAACAGCTAGACAAAGTCTGCTTGTGAGCATTTGGTGAATTCACACTAATTTATGTCATAAAGCACCATATATAATAAAACCTTTCAACATATAATAGAGGATAACTGCAAGCAAATATTTACCGGAAAGTAACATGACTTGCTTAAGGCATTCTCGTGAGGAAATAACAAAGACTAAACTGGACACTTTGGTAGATATCAAAGTCATACAACTTTCAACAATATATGTGTGGTTTAAACACAACATGGAACCACAATAGTTCTGTCTTAATGAAAATTCTTAATCATATACAGGTTAAACTTTTCTGAATTAACAGCAGAAATTATTATTTTTGAACTATATATGAATATGCCAGGAAGGGTAGCTTTGGTCCTGAAGGGCCGCAGTGGCTGTAGGTTTTTGTTCCAACCCAGTTTCTTAATAAGAAGTCAATTATTGCTAATGAAGAACTTATTGCTCAAATGACATTTTGATGCTTCATTTTAGTGGTCTCGCTTGTTAAGATTCCCCACCCTTAATTGCTTGTTTCAGTCTTAAAAAGCTGCAGTCAGTGTTCTTAATGGCTCCTTATTAGCAATAAGATACAAATGACAAAAGAGCCAGCAGTTCTCCAGCTAAGTTGTTTCCATTTACACCTGTGTGGATTCATCACACACTATTAGGTGTAATAAAACAATTAAGAGAAAAATGCGACAGACTGAAAATGATCCATTTTAGACTTCAAATCATTTGGATGATACCCTTAGAAATTAAAAATCCATGATGTAAGAACCTAACATTGCAGACTAACAAGCCATAAAATGAACTAAGGTCTGAGACTTGCATGGATTGGTTTCTAATTTCTAAGCATTTGAGTTGGAACAAAAACCAGCAGCCACTGTGCCACTGACATTGCCCATCCCTGGAATATCCTCACGTGTTTCTGTTTGTATGTCACAACCAAGCCTTTTTTTAAATCAAAGGCATGTGGATAAAGTGCCCAGAACGGAAAGAAAAAAAGTATTAAAATGTTAAAAGGAACACTTTCTGATTCTAGTTAAGAAAAGCAGTGATGGAACTCTGCTACAGCTTTCTAACCATTTGCTCAATTTCATTTGGTGAAAACAGAATGTCAAATCAATTGTAAATATAAAAGTTTAAATTTTGTGTACATAATGTACTTCATGTACTGTCATTAGTTTTTCTGGAGCTTCTGTACCCAGTGGTTCCAAGAGAAAAAAGTAGGCAAGTGGAAATGGAAGTGGCAAAATTAAGTTAAAATTATAAATATAAACTAACAGTGACTACTGTAACATACTTTATTCTGTATTAAAGATCCATCCATCCATTTGCAAAAATACTTAATTCCATTATAAGTTCAGGAAAAGTTAGAAACTACCCTGGGAGCATCAAATGCAAAGCAAAATCCAATCCTGAATTGGACACCAGTCCTTAACAGGGCAAATAACAGTAGACTGTAGGCCACCGAAGAGACAGAATAAGTTTTAAATGGAAATGATCAAGTCAAAAATCAAAAATTTTGTACCAAAAATTAGCTAAAATAAGCAGGCAAAAATACACAAATAAGTGCACAGTATGCTAAGGCATAATGGTTCAACTATTTAACATCAAGTTTTGGAAGTAAGCTAATGCCAAATTTAGTAGTCCTAGGTTATAAACTATGTACATGCAAACACAGCTAGAAAACATAAAAATGTAAATAAAAATGCTAACCAAAACATCATTCAGCTAAAACATTTCAGCAGCTTAAACTGGACTTGTCCAAATATTACGTACAAACACTTTTTAGTTGCATTCACATAATGCAAGAAGCTTCTACTGCGATAATCATGTCTGTCTGTCTGTCTGTCTGTTTGTCTGTCTGTCTGTCTGTCTGTCTGCACGAAACAACTCCATACCCAGTGGACCAGTTTTGTTAACATTTGGCGCACTCGTTCTTCAAAGAAATTTGTCTCTGCAGTTCTGTTTCCATTGAGATATCTGGAACAATGTGCACTGTGCAAAGTTTTGAAATGTCAACATTGGAAAATCTTCAAACTCGTCTGACTTAAAACATGCATTTGTTTAATGTTTCAATGTTACCAACTTGTACATTTTGTATATTTTCCTCTTCTGCTTGTCCAACAGTTACTTGGATCTTCATTACAATGCCAGGAAAAGGGCATGCACATGCAATCATCTCATATAGCAGTACCTTTCTCCTGCTGTTGTAGGTAAGTTAACCATAAACGTTCAGATAAAAAGACACCTCTCTGGAAATGAAGTGAAGAGGGAAGCATGAATGTAGGCATAAGACTGAAGTGACTGAACTATGCAGATTAATGTACAGAATGGTGTTAACAACCTGCAGCAAAACAGTGTGTGAATTAATGAATTACACAGGAATAGTGCTGTCCCTTGTAATTATGGATTTAGAAAAGGAACTGCGGTTGATGTGCAAGCAGAACATTACATCCTCTGCCTATGCAAAAATGACCATGCTGTAGTGTTCAGTCTCTATACTGCACAAAGATGCTGGATGAACCAGAACTACATCTTGCGCCATGCAAAAAGAGTTGCTTAGCATTAAGACTTAGTTGAGATTGCGGTATATCTGTGCCAGAAGAGCCGCTTTTTCTTCCATGTATCTTGAGACTGAAATTAAAATCTTTAAGATTATTATCACCTTTGATACTCCCATTACAAAATAATCCAGTTCCTTTCCAAGTTCTTAATTATTTATGTAATTTGTAATGAATTACTGAGTTTTAGCTGACATTTATTGATGAGGAACTTATTTCAGTTGCTTTTCTCTTTTCTTATGGAACTATTAATTATTTTATGCCTGTATCGGTCATTTTGTATAAATAGTGAATTTTTCTTTTGATAATTATTCAGTACTACTCTATTGGAAATACTATTAAAAATGTTATGGTTAAGAAAATTGAACAACAGTTTGTCACAGACCCTCCACCACTAACACACATCAATTACATTTTTATATTCCCTGCATTGTAGTCTGCCTTGCATGAAATCTATTGAGCCACCACAAGCCAATTTAAGTTACATTTTTAACTACCTGACATTGCAAACAAATATTGAAAAGTACAGATTTAATGTAGTCTTCTAACACATGTAACTTCATTCTATTATCCCTGTTATTTTTGAATATGACTCATTGTTAAAAAAATATATAAACAAAACTGTGATAACTGCCTCTTGGTTGAAGTAACTAAAAAACATGAAATGCTGTAATTTTGACATCATTTAACTTAGTTGCCGAATGCACCTGAATGTTACACAATGCATACATTTTCTAACTTGTTGAAAATTGTCATGGTTTCTGCATGAATCACATGACTTGGCCATTTGTTCTAGATTCTCACAATCCTTTTATGTAAAAAGTGCTTTCTGGATTCTGTACTTCCCTTTAAATACCACTATTTAGTTGAAAGAATGTGCCGATGCTGTAATAGGACAGCTTTCATTTTGAAAAGTTTATGAATCACAATGAGCTTCATTAGGGTGCTGTACTTAGATGTGTGTCTTTAGTTAACTGGGTAGGCAATAAACAATGACTTCCTTGCACCCTCACTTGTCAGCTCTGTCAAGTAGATACTATAGTAGCCTTGTCTTTTTAAATGTTAGAGAACAATGGACATAAGAGTTCTAATTTATCAAGGCCTTTACTGTCTCTCTATCTTTGGTGATATCAGAAATTGTGCATTTTAATTTAATAATTCAAAATTAAGGTTGTTGAAATAAATTAGAATGTGTAATGTTTGAAGTAGAAATCCTTGTGGTTCTCCTTTGAAGACCTCTTCCCACATGGAGCATTCTCCACTTATCGGTTTTCTTACACAGCTACTTGAGAAACAGCTTTTTAAGTTATCTCAATGACAATGACTTTTAGCTTCAGAAATAGTATTTAACATGGAGCTGAACCTTATGTGTTTGGATAATATAAGTACATGTAAAATGTCAAATGTTTTAACTTTGTTTACCACTCCATTTCCCAGTTCAAGAACATCAGATTGATATAGCAGGATCTTCCACTTAAACTTGTTTTGGTTGTTATTTAAAATATTATTTTCATTAAAGAAGTTTTGTGGGCACGGTGGCGCAGTGGGTAGCGCTGCTGCCTCACAGTTGGGAGACCTGGGGACCTGGGTTTGCCTCCCGGGTCCTCCGTGTGTGGAGTTTGCATGTTCTCCCCGTGTCTGTGTGGGTTTCCTCTGGGTATTACGGTTTCCTCCCACAGTCCAAAGACATGCAGGTTAGGTGCATTGGCAATTCTAAATTGTCCCTAGTGTGTGTGTGCCCTGCGGTGGGCTGACGCCCTGCTCGGTGTTTGTTTCCTGCCTTGTGCCCTGTGTTGGCTGGGATTGGCTCCAGCAGACCCCCGTGACCCTGTAGTTAGGCTATAGCGGGTTGGATAATGGATGGATGGATGGAAGTTTTGTAATTAATTTCACAGTACCTGCCCCCGTGGCTCTGCCCATGTAGTAGTGAAACAGGACAAACTTTAAAAATCAATAAAAAAATTAAAAATAAATGTAATAATTTGTATTGAGAAGAATTTATATTAAAGCTTTCATACTTGAGGGCCACTTGATATATAATATTTTTGGTTTTGTTATCGGGGATGAGAATGTAGCTGTGATCTCTTTGCCAAAGATGTAAAAAGTTGGCAAGGTATCTCTGGCCAAGCAGAAGGCAGGTACGCTCCAATGTCAAACGCTGGCACTGTACCTGATCATGTTCAGCTCTGACGGGAGAGCATCTCCAGTGTGGGGAGAAGAGCATGTGGCCGTGATATCTCTGCCAACGAGCAGGTACCTTCTAAAACACATGTAGCTGTGATCTCTCTCTCTCAAAAATGTCAAACATTACTTTTTAACAATCTCTAGATGATAAATGTTTGCTGAACAAACAGGTATCGCTAGCTAAGTGGAGGCGAGGTACGCTCCAACATGTGGGAGAGGTAGAGCAACTCGAGTCACTGGCACGTGAGTGAGGATAGTCCTGCCCGGCTCCCTACTCCCCTCGGCCCGCAGCCTGTCTCTCAGATTTGCGTGAATAAATCAGTGCCACAACCGAACTATGATGCTTAGCACAATGAAAGAAGTTGCAAAATCAACTGGAATGTTCAAGCAAATTACAGAAAAAAACAGCTAAGTAGTTCTCTCGTGAACAGCAGACAGATAGACATTGGATTTTATGTATATAGAGATTACACATTACAGAATTTTAGAGTAGCTATAAACAAGGTTTATTGGCCTGTAATGGCATTTAGTTATGAATTGAAGTTACATTAACAACTTTACAATTATCAGGTATTCTTCATGTTAAAGTGATTGGTGGTATATGCTTATTACACCGCAAGTTTAGAGATAATGGCTTTAATTTGTTTTAGTACTACTGGTAAAATTCTCTCCACAGTGAGGATTTTCATAGTCGTCAATAAAATAAGCGTCTGAAGCATACAGTATCTGACTTGGTTGCTTCAAATCTTTGAACATTGAGCTTGTTTTTATTTCTGCTTGAAGCATTTCATTAATTTAGTTTTTCTGTAAACAATCGTGTGATTTATGCTTTTAGTTTGCCATTTGCTGCTCATTTTTCTCAATGCATCAGATGCTTCTTACATGTCTTTCTTTGCTTTTTTACTTGTGTAGCACTGGAAAACTTTTTCTAAGTTTCTCAGTTTCAACAGGAAATTTTTCTTTTTCAGTTTCACTGTGAAAATGTCAAATACCATCTGATTCATAGATTAAGTGCCTTTTGCTTTTCTAGGAACGTTTGCCACTTTTCTTAATGTACTGCAGAATGACATTTTCATCAATTTTGTGTTTTCATTTTATTTTTTTGGAATTTATATTTACTTTTAAAATAACAATGCATACTTTCATTTTACAGTACTGCATTTCCTATGAATTGTGGAATTAATTGTTACAGTTATTAGAATCTCAGATTTTAGGTTCTAAATTTGATCCAACAACAAATAACTTCACTTTATTGTGTTTATATTCATATAAATGGATAGGTCTAGATATATGCTGTTAGATTTGCTGACAGTTCTAAATTGTTCCAGTGGGTCGTATGAATTGATTGCTTTAAGAAAAGATACAGATTTGCTAAAAAAGGGATACAGGAAGCTGGATGAACTGATTCTTGACATGATCCCTTCTTTTCATAATAATGTATTTACTCTGCCAAACTTTATTCTGTTTAGGAAAACGTAGACAATTTCCAGATGCAGATACAAAAATAATTTATCTACTTACATGAATCAGACTTTTATTTTAAAAGCAGAATACTATGATGCTTAATTTTAGGCTTATAACTGCTCTGAAAACACAGAGAATCAAGAAATATGAAAAGTGCACTTCTTTCAAAAATTATTTCAACTGACCTCCAATTAATATTAGAACCAATTAAAAATGTTATTTATACATTTTTAAAATTAGAATGGGTTAGTTTTCTTTTTCTGCTATAAAGTTATAAGTATTACAGTAATAGGGCTCCTCCTTGTTATGGAGGGCTCCTCCTTGTTATGAATCTTAGTTTAGATAGATAGATAGATAGATAGATAGATAGATAGATAGATAGATAGATAGATAGATAGATAGATACTTTATTAATCCCCAAGGGGAAATTCACAATATATATTATAGATATAAAATATATAATATAATATATATATATTATAGAGGGCAGCATGGTGGCACAGTGGGTAGCACTGCTGCCTCGCAGTTAGAAGACCCAGGTTTGCTTCCCGGGTCCTCCCTGTGTGGAGTTTGCATGTTCTCCCTGTGTCTGCGTGGGTTTCCTCCGGGTACTCCGGTTTCCTCCCACAGTCCAAAGACATGCAGGTTAGGCGCATTGTCGATTCTAAATTGTCCCTAGTGTGTGTGTGTATGTGTGCGCCCTGCGGTGGGCTGGCACCCTGCCCAGGGTTTGTTTCCTGCCTTGTGCCCTGTGTTGGCTGGGATTGGCTCCAGCAGACCCCCGTGACTTCTGTAGTAAGGATATAGCGGGTTGGATAATGGATGGATGGATGGATGGATATATATTATAGATATACTGTATATATTAACAGACTAGGCTAATTTTGTCAATATAAATCATGGAGTTCTTGTTATAAACATTTTTCATAATGTTTGTGACATCTTTACACTGTCGTTTTGTTGTTTTTTCTGATGGCAATACAATTTTTGAAACTTGACTTGTGGCCATATAGTTTATAACTACAACATCGTTGTTAGTCATGCATGGGACTGGTTTCATTACACAAAATCATTACACTGATGTTATTTAAGCTGGGGGTGCAGTTACTCAGACATCTAAACTTTGGATTAAAACTCTTCTAAAACTCATTGTGTTAATTAGAGT
The DNA here is from genome assembly GCF_900747795.2 of Erpetoichthys calabaricus. Lineage (NCBI taxonomy): Eukaryota > Metazoa > Chordata > Cladistia > Polypteriformes > Polypteridae > Erpetoichthys > Erpetoichthys calabaricus. Next base: position 52,340,974 of record NC_041400.2, read on the forward strand.
AAGCCTACAAGACATGTTTAATGACTTCATGCTTCATTAATTTTGACTTTAACTGTACTTTAGCATTTTAATTTTTGATGATTGGTCTTTCTCTTGTGTATTTCAACTTAATTTTTGACCCTCGGCTGCCTATTGTTTGCATCTTAAACTACTTTTTCATTTCCCAGTAATTTTATTCAGCAGAAGTTTAGCAGTTTCAAGAAACGCTACTGGGGCTCCTCATACCAATAGCAATATGCCTGTATGACACCTCACTGTGACTGGGTCTGCTAGGTCAGGGGTTTTTTTTTTTTGCCTTTTATTTTTTTTCCTTTTCAGCCATTCTGGTGTGTTCAGATGATAGATAGATAGATAGATAGATAGATAGATAGATAGATAGATAGATAGATAGATAGATAGATAGATAGATAGATAGATAGATAGATAGATAGATAGATAGATAGATAGATAGATAGATAGATAGATAGATATCTCTCTGGGGTTAAATAATGTTCTATCTTAACTATGATCTCAGTTTTCCAGTTCAAAACACTCTGGCTAAGTACCCTATAAAGCAACAAAAAGTGATGACCTTGTCAAGTTACATAAACATTGCTCTCAGTTGGCTAGATTACATTGAATTCCTTTTTCAGTATCAAATCATCTTCAAATTTTTCCTACTGACTTGGAAATCTGTTAATTCAAAGACCCCAACCTGTCACCATTGCTTTCATTATATCTAATGGTCAGGTACCTTAGGTCTTTGGGCATCAGACCTTCATTATTTATATGTTATATGTGTGTTTTAGGCAATGTTTTTGGTTTTGTTCTACAAGGAATCAACTCCTGTGTTTTATTTTTGGATTCAGGATGAACAGTAAAAGTAATCCTCTGTTACTGTCTTGCTTTCTATAGTCATGTGACCATGACTGGCAGGGCCGTTGTGTCCTCAGAAGTGATGTATAAATAGGCCTGCTATACATTCAGTTTTCATCCCCCTGTCACTTCTAAGTTCACCAGTGCAGATAGCAAAGTTCTGAGTAGGCACTTTTCATTTTTGGTGTTCATGTTTTGCTTAGCCCTTTGATTCTTGTCTGCCTGGTTTTATTTTTGACATCACGGTTTTCAGCTTCAGCCTGCCTTTTGACTACAACTTGCCTAGTGTTTATCAGCTCCTGGTTGTTTTGTCACAGTAATCCTTGGATACCTATTAGTGTCCATAACAGAGACCCTCTCGCTATTGAAAATCCCTGTTATGTAACTTTTAGTGAATTCTCATTTATCTTGGTGACTTAATCTATGGCATTCTCCTTAGGTACCCCTGTGAGACTTTGCCATTGTTACATTTCAAACTGAGCCTGAAAACTCAGTTCTTTTTACCTGCTTTAACCCATGAGTTATATTTATGTTTATTTTATCTTGTACTTAATGTATTCATATAGACTCATGTGCATTCTATCACCTAGTAAGCATTTGGGTGGTATTTGCTTTTGTAGAATATTTCCAATGTGTATTTCCTTGTGCTTTACAATGAATTTGAACCAAACTGAAATTTGTTTTCTTACCTTCTTATTTTGGCTCATGTCTGTTGGACTTTCTGCTTGAGCCTGAACTTATGGTTTTTACATTTTAATTTAAGCTAAGTTGGCTACTTTATAATGTTGGCATACTACATCCTGTAGCCCATTCATATATCAGCCCAACTAAATTAAACGAGTAGAACTGATAGAGCTAAATGTCTCCTGATGTTGTGCATTTGTAGCAAACCAAACAAGGCTCTGATACTGTCATACTCCTAATGTCCCCAGTATCGGCTGAGTATCTCCAAGCAAAAACTCAACACAGTTTGTTTAAATCAGCAAAGTATAAATTAGCTGGTCAGGAATCTCGTAAAAATGATCCACACAATATTTATAACCAAATGTCGCTTTTAACATGCAGTTTGCATCACATTACCCTTACAATTAGTTGAATAAATGCCAAAAAATTTCAGTATTGTCAGCTAGCAAGGCTAAAATGGAGCTGGTGGGATAATTAAATCCCAATACAGAAGGTGTCTAGATGGGTGTCCCAGTACCAAAGCTTCAAGTGACACGACCTGCTATTTGATCTTTGGTTGGGAAATTCAAAATTCCAGGCAGATGAGAGGTGAAATTGAGATCTCCTTAAGCCTGTCTTGTGCCAGCAATTAGGGGCAGCTGTTTCGATTCACATTTCGAAGCACTTGAACTCCACAACCTGTCACACATTTTTACATGACATGTTTTAACAGAGGGGAAGTCGGCTGGAAGTAGATAAACAGTCCTCAGTGTTGCAGATGCAGCAGAGCATAAGGGACATACACAAACATACTTAACTGTTTATTTCTAGTGGTTTAAAATACAGAGTGTATCTGTACTGGGACTGGATAGAGTGACCAGTTGAAATTAATGTGCAAACTCAGAAAGAATTTAAACTTGACTAGAACAGACAGATGTCTGCTTAAAGCAAATGGTGTATGCTATTGGAAGATAAATTATTTAAAACGTTCAAAACTAAAATTTCTTCCATATAAAAAATTAATTTCAACCTAATACTATAGCAAACCTGATTTGAGAATAGCTTTAATTGATTTACAAATTCAATTTACATTGTAATAGTTTTTAATTTAATTCTTTCTTTTGCCAACTTAAATCAAATGGCAAAGTATTCCAATTAAAAGTTAGCAATAATGGCAATATAATCCCTTCATTTGCTGAAGCGTTTGAAAAAATGATACTGGATACCACTAATTTGGTAACAAAATCAAATTATATTCTGGAAATATTATCAAAGGGAAAACTGCCCAATGTACTAGTATAGCATAATTATATATTTAAATAATTAGGAGTTGCTATGATTTTTGTTAACTATTTTTCTGTGTCGGAACGTTTGTCCTCAGAGCAGGCATAATCATACATACAGTATACAGAAAGACACCTCAATAGGATATCAGATCAGGGCTGATGCTATGAGGTGACTGGTGGCCATGTTACACCAATAGCAGCTTCTTTTTTTCAATTTATGTTTAACAACACGTAACATTTTATTTAAGTATATTAGGATAGGTTAAAATTCACATTGTATTGCTCATATAAATGTATACATATTCTGTACATTGCATAAACATTGCAATATATTTTTATGTTGTTTGCAAAAGTAAATATCAATAATTTAATTTGGCTTCTTAATAATGTCTGATAAGAAAAGAGGTAGCAAAAATTAAGTCAGGGAATAAATTTGGCAAGGTGGACAATGAATGGCAATGGCATGTAAAGGATTACTCAGAAACATGAAATGACAGCTGGATGCATTGACCTTGTCCAAGATGACTGGGAATGGGGCTTCATTTACATTATTATGCCGAGTAATTTAAATACAGTTTTATTTTTTTAAGGTAAAAATCATGCCCAAGAAAGTTTACGTTTAAGAGCTTATAATGAGTTGTTATTAGTCGCTTAAAGTATTTCAAGATTTTGTAGCTGGTGGGATGACAATTGTAAAAAAAAAATAAAATTATTTGATGTTGAATTTTCCACTAGAGATATAAACCACCTTTCAATTATAGTTTAAGCTTTTTTTTTTTTTTTTAATTTTTACCGTATGTCTTGAAAAAAGGATTTTTTTTTTATTTTGAAGATAGAAACCTCTCTTAATTCTTTGTCTTTGTTAGCACCATGGGGGCAACACTGTACCTTCGGGAGAGTTGCAGAGATGTGACTGAACTTCAAGGATCTGATAGGTACTGTTCAAAAAAGAGCCAAAGCAGTTACCTGAGATGGAGAACAGCAGTCTGGGATCAAAGGTTAACCTTCTCTTTCCTGTTCAAACCGGTCTTTCTCAAAGGTTTTCTTTTTGTTCTAGCTTTCAATGAGAAATATGAATTTACTCAAACATATGCTACTCAGCTGAGACACCAAAAATGCAGTGCCATGTGCTCCTTCTGTAAAATTGCTTTGACCCATGTCTCAAAGGCTTTCAGTTCTGCTTCAGAGACCAGGAGCCTGTGGTCTAAGTAGAACTTCAGAGATGCAAAAGTATCTACCAGTACATTTCAGTTATATAATTCAATTAAATTAGACACATTAAAATAATTTAAGGGCTATTAGGTATTAAATGGCACTCTTATTATATAACAAAATAATATATATATATATATATAAAAAATTAAATGCAGTCACTAATAATGTTCTAATTAAAAGCCTGTCTGTTTGTCTTCATAGCTAATTAAGTGTTATTGTGTATGGTTATACTTTAAAGAGTAGAAATTATGTTTCACTGGGGGGATGCAGTTTCAAATAACACGACTCATAACATATGTAAAATAAATGTCCTCTGTAAAATGTTAGAGGCATGGAAAACAACAATACATTAAAAATTTTTATTATAAATCCTATGCACAAAAAAAAAACACAAATATGAAAAATACAGATGAAGAAGCCCACTACAAACAGGAAGAGAAATGAGATTCCTTGAACTTGTTAATAGACCTTTATTGATCAATCTTATGTTGTAGTTTATACTCATATATTTACCTTGTTATGAAACTCCTTTAAAGTAATATTATGCAGTATACGTACTATTTCATGTAACATCCATCCATCCATCCATTATCCAACCCACTATATCCTAACTACAGGGTCACGGGGGTCTGCTGGAGCCAGTCAACACAGGGTGCAAGGCAGGAAGCAAACCCCGGGCAGGGTGCCAGCCCACCGCAGTTCATGTAACATCTGATACTAATAACATAAATTATATCTTGTAATTCATTTTTTAAGTGGATGTTTATTTTTTTCCTGGATGTCTGATTATGCATGTAGCACAGTACAATGTAATTTAATGAAAAACCTAAAGGATGTAACTTTCACTGTCACAAAAGAAATGGTACATTTAAGCTCCATTGTTAGAATGTACTCAGTACATTTGTAGTGCCTTAACATAATACACATTTTAAAGTCTATTAGTCAAATAAGAACAGCAACCATGCTAGCTAAAATACAAACAAAAATGTTCAGTATTTCCTTATACAGTTTAATCGAGAAATGTTTCATTTACACATTAGAGAGGCAGTCTGAAGTGGAAAGTGAACTAGCAGAAAACACTTGTTCTAGTTAACATTAGCATTTAAATAAATTTAGTACTAGGTGCAATTACGAATACTGTATATAACAGCAGTTTAAATAAATAAACAGTTTAAATAATAAAGATATCTGAGCAATGCACTTAATAGGAAATGCCACCTGGAAGTATAAAACATATAACCCTTATTTTAAGCAGGAAAATGTTGCTTTAATTTTGACTTTAAACACTACTACAAGTGCATAAAGTCAATTTCAAATTTGCAGTCTGCAGAATTTATGTCAATATTTAAAGGATCAAATACCAAAAACAGTACAGAATGTTAAAAGTTAAACAAAGATATTACATTTTACACAGTAACAACTGCAAGCACAATCAAGTATACAAGTTCATCAACTTTCCTGACATTGCAAAGTTTGTCAATCTACAGTCGGAAAACAGTGACTTTAGCCTGTTGGAGAAAGAGTTCTATATGAGGCAGTTAATATTTGTGTTAAACATAAGATATTGCCTGTGATTGGGACACCAGGAACCATTCATAGAGCCAGATCCAGTGTTGGTCGTTAGCATGTGCCTAATGGCCATGTGACCCATATAATCCAGCCAACTTCATTCTGTTCTGTTTTTCTAAGTCCTAAAATCAATTGTTTCCATTTATTTGCATGTACAAATTTGTTTTCTAGTATTTAGCAAACTTTCTGATGCAATTTTGTTTCCTAAGGGCACCCCCATTTTGAGTGGCAGATTTACTACAATGTAAGGAAATTCAATTGCATGGCACATGATGTCATCAATGCAATGGTTTCAAGGTCAGCACCAAACACTTCCTAGTATTTGAGTTTGTGGATAAAACAAAAAATTTTGAGTGAGTGTGAAGTGGTGTCATGGTTAATGACTTTAGGGCTTGGACTAAGACTACAATTTAGGGTTACTGTTTTTGTCCTGGTGAACTGTTACTGTGGTTACTGAATCTTATCAAGTTAACAGGATTATTTCTCTTGTGTAGCTCCATTAAAATCATCCATGATTTGTTTCCTTTCATATTTGGTGGTCTCTCTATTAGTCTAGAGTTGCCTCACGGAAGAGCCACTGGGTAGATGTGCAGATACACACAAACCCACTGCTGGATGCCATGCAGTTAAAATTTGTTCTAGTGGACAAGAGGCTCACCTTATCTTAACTTTGAGCTGAGGAGATGAAAACTTTGACTACTTCTCACATGTAGTCACAACTACTCAAAGTACTCAGTTTTTTTTACATACATTGGATTCAATGCTTGAAAGGGTACCATCTATTCAGTGTGTAGTACTATTTGGAGAATGTAACACTCATGTCAGGAAATGAAGATACCTGGAGTCATGTGATTGGGAAGGAAAGCTTGAATGGATCTGAACTCAAATACTGAATTGCTATTAGATTTTAATGCCAGTCACAGATTGTTGATAATGAACATCATGTTCAAAGACTAAGGGTGTTCAAAGTGTACCTGGTACCAAAGTACCTAATGCCAAAGGTCAAAAGTTGACTTTGAAATTAAACCATCCAATCCACGACTGCATGTGACATGGAGAACGACTTTCATGTGACCTTGAAGAGGTGCTGCCAAACCATTTGATGAAATAGGAAGGAAACAAAAGCCTCAAGTAGGGATGTTGTCAAGAACTGGAAGGAGCACTTTGAGAATCTCTTAAACTGTGTGGAACACTGGTAACAAGTCCAACTTTTTATCTTTGCTTCAATATGTCAACTGACCATAGATCAAAAATTAATCAATGGACGGAATATTGCTGGCTCAGGCTCCTATTATGAGTTATTGTGATATAGCAGGTCCGCGACTCAGTAAGAATGGCCAGTTTTAAAATAATCGCCGCACTTGTGGCTTAAAGAGGGGGCGTGGTGTGGCCAGAGTGGTTCTCGGATGTATTGCATTGCGTTTTCTCACTTACGTGCGCAGGCGAGGAATCATCTGTATCTGTAATTGATGCCGGGAGCTGCTAATCACTGCACCTGTACCGTGTCCCCATTATATCTAGTTGGAGCGCGAGTGCGGAGGGGAAAGATCAGAAAAGAGAACGGAGGTTAGAGGAGGAAGAAGTGGAAGCTGAGAGCCCGTGTGGGTGTGAGTGATTGGGCGAGCAGGAAGAGCAAGCTTGCTGGTAGCGGAAGTGAGGGAAGTGAGCCCTAGCAGAGTGTTTGGCTGGTACCCAGGGGCAGATGGATTGGGTCACTCCTGCTGAGTTTTGCAGAGGAGCAGGAGTGACCATGATCGAGGACGGCTTGCCACCGAAGGCATAGGGAGTCGGAGTGTTGGGAGGTGGAAGCTCCAGTGTGAGAGCCCTGGTTGCTGGGGAGCCCTATGGAGCCAGGGTTCGAAAGGCTACCAGACCAGTAAGAGAAGTCAGCTGCAGGTAGGGTGACTTCCCAGGTGCAGGGCCCGGATTGGAGAAACAGAAGAGCCACCAGCTGAAGAAGGCACCGTGTTTTTTAAAGAAGGGACTGCTTTCAGCCAGTATTTTAACCATGGTTTTAAAGGATTTATTTATTGGGATTTTAACCTCCACATTTTCACTCTGTTTTTAATGGATTATTTATTTATTGACATTTTGATGCTCTGCACTGTTTTGGACACTGATTTCGTTTTGACTGGTTTTGTTTTTAATGAAAGCACTTCTGCACTTTACACCATTACCCTTGCTCCGTTTGGTGTCCTCATTGTCCAGCTCATCCGGTTACGTTACCGATGGTGTTGGGTTCAAGAGGCTCCCAAAAGTAAGAAGAGAGGATGGTGCAAGAACCAGCATCGTCACAGTGATTTGGGTGCAGGTTATGCATTCATGGACACCAGTGTGATAATGAGAAAATTAGCAGGATCGTGGACATGAACGCATGGCCAGCCAGTTTCCCATCATCACACCGTGCTACCTGCAGCCTAAGTGTACATCACCTCAGACCTGCAACATTCCTCATCACACTATGTTAAACAGTTTAAAACTACGTTGTTTTCCTGTATGTTTAAACAAGTCTGTATCTTTATGTATATTAATTCTGTATTTAGTCATTTGTAAACTTTTACTTGCATGTTACCTGATAACTTGTAACAGCACCCTGTTATAAATGGATAGATAGACTCAAAACAAAACACGCAAAAAAACAGTAAATCTGCATCTTAGAATGAAATACACTTGCTAAACCACATCATATTTTTTAAAAGAAAATTACAGATAGCATGGTTATTTATTGAGACCATTCTACTTTAAAATAACTTATGTTTAGCTGAACAGCGTGAAGTTATACAGATGCTGAACAACTTTTAAAGAAAATGTCTGTAACATATCAAATTCACCTATGAGCAATATGATACAAATTAAACAAACTGCTTCACGGTGTGCACTACTGCATGCTGTGTGAAGGTGTGTTAGTTATTTAATTACTGTAATTACTGGGAAAAGGTCTTAAAATAAAATATTAGTTTACCGCAGTCAAGATAGTAAAGACAACCATGTTGCAATAATAGGTGGCACACTGGAGTAGTGGTTAATGCTGCTTCTTCATATCCTTAATAATCTGGATTTAACTGCTGGCTCACTCTTGGCTAATTTAAGCCTTCTATATTTTACTACAGTTTTCTACCACAGCCCCAAAATATATGCATCAGGTTAATAGACAATGCTAAATTTGACTAGTATGAGCAAGTATGGTCTTTAAATAGCTTTGTTGATTTGCAGAAGAAACAAGTACTGGCCAATGGTTGACAAGAAACAAGCCGATTATAGATAAAAATTAACCTCTGTTCTGTTGGGAGAGCATAATAAATTTGGTTTGCCAGTAATCATTGCTTTGGGATGGTGTAACATTCAGGAAATGGGAATTTAAATGCGACTAGTGTATTAGACATCAGATGGAGATGTCAGACCTTAGTGGTATGGTCTAATGCTTTTACATGGGAACCACACTCTTATTAATATCTTCCCACAGTTTTTCTTGATTGTCTCACTAATTAACTGTGTACTAGTTTCCAACTCATTTAGCCAAAGAATTCTTTTAACTGATAGAAATGTCAACCTCTTAGCTGAATTCAATCTATTTTACCTCTTTTATAAAAAATTAACTGATCAAACACTAATGTGCTCAAGCTGGACTAAATATTTAAAGATTTCTAACAGATTTACTTCTCAGAATTGTGTAATTTAAATAAAACAGGTTTTGTTCCCTGGTGTGATAGATTATGTAAGTAAAAGTCTGGGTTTTTTTGTCTGTTTGTTTGTTTTTTTTGTATTTTCCACCATCACTGATAGAACAAAAAAATCTAAATTTTGATTAAGTGAGTTCAGCATATACATTATATACAGTATATATCCTGATATTTGTTTGCCATCAAGCCTGTTTCTCTCCATTGATGTGTTAATGTTTCTTTAAGGAGAGGACCGTACATGTTTCTTTTTTGATCAATTAACTTGGTTTTTAAGAACATAGTAACAATTCAGATATAAACATGGTATTTTGCCCAACACAGCTTGTTACTTTATTCTCCACACTTTTACAAAATATCATCAACTTGAGATTTGAAGGTCCTTGAAAGTAGGGTTATCAAATACAATAACAATTAATTTCATCTTCTTTTGATGGTTCTGTGAGGGAAAAAATACTTCTAATGTATATGTAAAACTTAAATCTTAACCAGTTTTGATCTCTATCTTTGCTTTCTGATTGAAAACATTTTAAAGTAACAATTAACATTCATCAAACTAATTCCTGTCATAATTTTGAAAACATGTGTCATGTCACTTATGAATCTCCATTTGCTTAAACTAAAAACATTCAACATCTTCAATCATTCATTACAACTCCTACCCTCAAGTTCTGGAGTAAGTCTAGTCACTTTCCTTTGGACTTCTTGAGTGCCATTATTAGTTTTTTATATTATGGATAGTCTTCTTATATAATACACTACTGTGGCTGTCCGTTTGTCTGTTCAGGATTTTAAATCACCTGTAGCTCGCAAACTGTTTGAACTATTGACCTGAGATTTGGTACACATATACTACATGACGTCTACTATCTGCTTTCGGGGTGATGATTGACCTCCAAGGTTATTCCTCTTTTTATTTTGTTTTATTGTAGAATCAACTCTCGGGAGCGGCCAGCAGGGTGGCCATGTGACGCATGTGTAAGGGCGCCGTTCTCATCCCTACCACCTTCGGCGTCACTTCCCCTACCTCTTCATATCTTAAATCATTCTTGACGCAGATTGAACATTTAAGTGCCAGCTTAAGTGAAAAATTAACGAAAACATACTAAGTAATTGCAACACAAACACTGACTTAATCAGTTTTAACGCAAAAAGATGCCGACGAAAGAAGAGAAGAAGCAGGCCGCTAGGCTGGAGAAAAGTAAGAGCTGCTCAGGAAGCAGCCAGCGCATCAACCAATGAGCAAATGAATGCTAAACATACAGAGAAAGAGTATGAAAACTATGAATGCTCAAGTCAAGTGTATTCACTGCACGTTATTGTGCAGTGCGCCATTACTGGTATAAGAATAATTTCCTTATAATTTGTACTCAATATAGCCTGTTATGTAACCCAACATGATTTTAGATTTTTAAGTCACTTCTGTACACTGCCTGGATGTAGAAAGTGGCAAATTCACTTTACGTTTTTCAAATAAAGTGCCCTTTCAAATTTCAGATCCTCTCATAAAGTAACCATATTTTTACTGCCTTACTTATTACATTTATACTTAAAAGTTTAATGTGCCACATATATGCTTGAGTATGACTTTTGCCAAGGTTCATTTGTAATGAGTCTCATAACCAGTGGAAATTTGTAATGTGGGGCGCTGTTTCAACTCTCCCCCAAATATTTTAAAAACTTAAATTAATTAGGTAATGGGAAATAATCATGAAATATATATTTTTATTTGCACAACGTACCTGGTGTCAGCACATGTCAACACTCATTAAAAATTGGTTCTGACTTGTGTTTGTTTAATATATGTGTGAATAAAAAAAAAATCTGCATCAGTATCTATATTTCAGGACTGAAGGATGATAGCCAAATGACAGTCTATTTAAGCCCTTGATGTTTTGGCAAGCAGGTGACCTGAGACTGCCCTTTAATTGGTTGCTTTCAGATTTTTCAGACACTCCCACATTTATTGACAGCAAATCAGTATTGTTTTAGGTTTCTTTAATCTAATGTGATAGGACAATCGCACAATGTCATGCTGTTGTCAATGGTACACAGTTCACACCTGCCTTTAACATTACATAACTAAAGATTAGTGAGCATGTCGTTGATGAGAACTTCAGAAATTAAAGAAAATTTGGTTATGCTTTTAATGATTTTTTCATAAATCATTCACTTAAAGAAAAAGGAAGGCAATTTCCCCAGTGTGCACTGACTTCCTAAAAATATGTCTCAAAGGTTTATATATATATATATATATATATATATATATATATATATATATATATATATATATATATATATATATATATATATATTTTAAGTGGATGTTTTTGAAGGGCAGCTGTGTTTCTTTGCCATAGGTTTACTGTTTAACAGAGGGACAGCTCGCAGTTAAGAGCATATGAGAATACAGCTGCCTGCATTAAGCAGTAAGAAAATGGAGCAGGGGGAGGTACTGAACTGCCTATGAGCGAAGGTCACCCGCCATTATGGGTAGTTAAAAGGCTGCGACATTGACCACAATGTACTGTATTAATATATATTTATATATACCTACCTAGCATTTAAGATCTATCACTTGTAGTGGCACACAGGATGGACGAGCATCCCGGCCAGGAACAAGTAAGGTCCCTTACCTGGATGGGAGGCCCTGAGGGAACGTAAAGACATCCTAACCAAGAGAGGAAAGGAGGTTGCACCAGAACTAGACAGCCCTAAGGGATGGATGGACGTCCCAACCAAAACTGATGGTTCCTTACCAGGGTGGGAAGCCCCAAATAAATGGACCGGTGTCCCGAATGGACATTGACTTGTTACATTCTCTAGCCAGGAGAGAAGAAGTGGACAGAAAAGGATTGTTTCTGGGGGATGTTTAATGCCCCCAGGCACTAGATGGCAGCTGCCCTCCATGTCGGCATCCATTTGGGAACCAGCAGGGAATGTCGGGAGTTGTAGTTCAGCAGCACAACCCTGCCGGGGTCTGTGGGTGCCACAAGGGGGCACTGCTGTAAGATACGCTCCCCATAATATCAGACTTCCATATGACCTGGAAGTACTTCCATCGGGCAGTAGCCCTGGCACCAGAAGTACTCCCAGTTCCTCAATAAAAGGGACCGCACTCCATTGTCCAGGCAAGTCGGAGCTGGGAGCATGTAGAGCAACACTCGACTGGAGGAGAGTATTGTGGAGAGAGGAGAGGTTATCATGAGAAAGATAACTTGTGCTTTTGCTACTTTGGAGGCATTGTGTTCAATAAAAAACATTCTTTATTTGAACCCGGGACTGTGCTTGTGTGTTTGTGTTGGGGTTTGGGTTCACTGACAACCTAGTTCCATTACACACTCCATCTATTTTCAGACTTATCTTATTACTCTATTCCGTTATCTTCAGGTACAGAAAAAAATCCAATGTAGACACAAGCAACTTATGTAAACCACCCAAACCAAGTCACTGGATGTGGGATTTGAACCCAGCCTCCTTCAGAATGCCTTCATGCCACCATGGAATTAAAGAATTAACACATATTTTAATTTGGATAAGTCATAATCAGATTCTTAAAAATCACTAACAAACAAGGGACGCCCACAACCATGAATACTGAAATTGTTTAAAACCAGATAGCACTAAATTCACAGAATAACAGATTTTGATTGTGTGCTTTAGCTAGATGTTCATTTTCGTTAAAAGCACACATTGAAACAGATAAAAAACATGCAAAACTGACAACATTCTGTATTTTAAAATACTTTACATGTTACATAGTAGAATATATTAATGGTGAATCTCCTGAATGAAAGTTTAAAAATAACTACACCTTAATAAACTTGGTGTATGAAAAATTAATTCAAAAAATATTTGTAATGTTTTAAACAAAAGCTACATGTTCTTACATCTACTTTAAATACTGAAATACATTTTTAATGAGTTAATTTGTTCTAGAAGAGGCAAAATAAAATCAGTTGTTTAGATGAACTTTACTTCTCTCAGATAATAGCTATATATTGGTATATTATATGGGAAGGTTAGTAATATATGGAGTTGCACTAATACTTACTATAATGTTTCTGAAATTCCCAAATATATAGCTTCCAAATAACTCAGAATTGTAAGAAAACTCTGTCTTTACGATTCTAGGCATGTTCAATAACATTTATGTACAGGCTTTTCAGCAGCAGAGAGTTTCACTGCCATAGTTAAATGCTTCTCCTGAATTCTTGTCTGCTTCGGAGAAATTTATAAGCTATATGTCAAAAATTCCTCAACTGACTGAAAACGTTTTTGGACATTATTGTGTGGGAGCAGCCCCTTTAAAAAGGAAGACTTTGATTTGTAGTAATTTATATTATGTGCAAGAATTCTAAGAAAGATATTTACAACACCATTTTATATCATTACTTAATCAAGTATCACTGGTTAAGTTTAACAATACTTTAGTCAGTTCAAAATTCTAAAAAGGGTAGTTTAAATTACAGTATATTATATTAATACAGGGTGACCAAACATAAATGTCTTGTTGGCCTCATTTACTAGCCATGCCTTATTTGTTATCCATGCTTTGTTGGTTAAAAAATAAATCAAACTTAAAGCTGTTACTGCTTGTCTGTATCACACTAAGGTGCTAAAATGTTGATTCTGTGTGAAATTTTGCAAGCTGAGCATAAAATGCAATTACAATGTTCCATTTTAAAGTTAAAAAGGAGGAATAACTCTACAAAGGATGGAGGAGACCTTATAAATTTCTCTTTTTGATCAGATTGCTATTAAAAAGAGTCAGGAATCAAATTGGGAGAATCAACCGAATGAACAGCAATTACCGAACAGAGATTAAACAAAAATGTTCTCAGAAATAAAAGAATCTCAGGACAAAAAATATTACTACTACTCTTTATCTCTCAGGCAGGATACTTAATAATTAAAGATCAAATGAAAGTTGGAAGACCACTGATTCAGATCCCACTTCTCCAGCACTATGTGATCCACAGCATGGCTGTGATTCATTCTGCTACAATACACCCTACAGAGGATCTTTTAAAGAACATAAACGGGTGGCATCCATTCACAGTTCAAAAATATGTCCTGGTAAAATGGGCATTTTCAAACGATGCACACACTATCTTTTCTAGGAAAAGGGAATTAGTTGTTCATCCTAGCCACTTGCCCGAATTGGAACAACTGGATGTAGGTTATTAGAGGATAGCCAGTGCTGCTGCTTTGCAGTAAGGAGACTGGAGGAGATTGTGGGTTCGCTTCCTGGTTCCTCCCTGTGTGGATAGCGCTTTGAGTACTGAGAAAAGCGCTATATAAATGTAATGAATTATTATTACCATTGTACAAGGTAGCATATGTGAATGAAAGTATACAGAATTGGTAAACCTCAGACATCTCGCTGTCTCAGTAAGTATTTATTTTCCTTCATACATTTTTCCTGTTCTTTTGTTTTGAAAATTCTGATAGCTTTATTTTCAAGGAAATCTGACCATATGTGTGTATTGGATTAATTCTTTAGTTTGAGAAATGTATTAATAATATTGTTGTTATGGACCATCCAGTGAGTCCATTCATAACTGGGAATCGGCTGCCTTCACAGTTAAATCTTTTATGTGCATAGACTCGTGATGCAGGCCCTCACTGGATACTGCGTGGTGATGTGGTTGGGGGGTGTGGCCTTGGTGTCTGGTGGTATGGCATGAAACTATGGGCAGGAGGGGAATGGGGGGGTCTCCTGTGGGTCTATTTAACTTGATAATTGTTTCACAGTTTGAAATATTGACATATTTTTGACATTGTGAAATAGAATAAACATTCAGTCACAAAAAAATTGTTATTTAATTTTAAGCCACAGCATCATTGTTGAGTTTCATCATTTTGTTGGTGAGTTCCAAGGATGCACTGCACCATTGCTAAGAAATTGTTCCGACGAGGCATTACTACGCCATGAAAGACTTTGCTATAAAATCAGTGCAATGTCTCAGCTGTCTGTCTGAGATTACGGATTTAAAACTTTGTTAGTCTTCAGCTCATAGAGTTAATATTCTGGTTATCAACTTATAGCTTTCCACTTCTAAGTTCACAATATGCAAACCTTTGAGGCAACCCAGGCCTGTTCTTCAGGCAAGATGTAACATCTAAACATCTAAGGATGTAACATCTTGTCTAAAGAAGGGGCCTGAGTTGCCTGAAAAGCTTGCATATTGTAATATTTTTAGTTAGCCAATAAAAGGTGTCATTTTGCTTGACTTCTCATTACATCTATAATGCCTAACATGGTGCAACACCCTAGTACTACACACTTCTAAGTTCATTTCATTGGCTCAGTGTTTTGGTTCTGGTAACATTTTCAAAATTTTAATACCATCTCTTAGCAATTCTGATTTTGATTTTGCTTACAGTTTAACTCTCTTGATTTTACTTTGATAACAATACTTCAGTATTGTGGAAAACTGTTTTTGTTCTGGTTTCTCAAAACGCTCACATTTCTCAGTCCATTTATAATAACATCCATCCATCCATCCATTTTCCAACCCGCTGAATCTGAACACAGGGGTCTGCTGGAGCCAATCCTAGCCAACACAGGGCACAAGGCAAGAACCAATCCCGGGCAGGGTGCCAACCCACTGCAGGACACACACAAACACACCCACACACCAAGCACACACTAGGGCCAATTTAGAATCGCCAATCCACCTAACCTGCATGTCTTTGGACTGTGGGAGGAAACCGGAGCGCCCGGAGGAAACCCACGCAAACACGGGGAGAGCAAGCAAACTCCACGCAGGGAGGACCCAGGAAGCGAACCTGGGTCTCCTAACTGCGAGGCAGCAGCGCTACCACTGCGCCACCCCTTATAATAACATCTTTGTAATTATTCACAATCCACTATGCCAGCAGACAATACAAGAAGGATGGTTGGAATTTAAAAAGCAGGCATAGCAAGTCTGTGCTCTGGCCCAGAGGTTCCTCTTTGAGTATTCATGACTGGCAACAGTAAATGTGGTCTTCGCCAGGAAATGTAAGGATTTGCATGTTGTTGTTATTAAGTATTAGTATTAACAACAGTAGTACTTATGCCTTGTCAGGGGCCATTTCCTGTCATGTTCCTTGTGCTGCTAGGATAAGCCTGGCCTCTCCCCAAACAACCCTGAATTGAATTAAGTAGGTTGGAGAATTTGATGTTATGTAACTTTGTACCAATTTAACATTATGTTTGACCTGCTAATAAAATGTGAACTGTAACAATGATTATCCCCATTGTCAGTGCTGAAGAGCTCTGTCTATTTCTTATTTTATTAATATCTAGCAGATACACTTGTTTTTAAAATTGTGTGATTACTCTAAAGATGTCATAAGCCTTAACCAGGCCTCAGAAAGGATAATTTCACTGTCAATTCAAATAGTATTATTTTTCACTTGAGGACAATTCTTTTGTGTTTTTTTTCCATATTCCTGAATTTAACAGGACTCAACACTAACTTTTGAAAGTCCTGGCAACCAGGCATGCAGTTCTGGTTGCAAAAACTGAAAATATGTTGGCTATTCTAAATGGCCTAAATTTAGAGTAATTAACATGCTATGCAGTTATACACTGATCAGTAACAACATTAAATGGTTAATATTGTGCAGGTCCTGCTCGTACTGCCAAAACAGTTCTATGGAATCCATAAGACCTTTGAAGGTATTCTGTAGTATCTAGCAGCAGCTCCTTTAAGTCCTGTACATTGTGAGGTTGGGCCTCCATGGATCTGACTTGTTTTTTTCCAGCACATCCTATAGATGCTTGAGTGGATTGAGATCAAGGGAATTGGAGGCCAGGTCAACACCTTGAATGCTTTGTCATGTTCCTCAAACCATTCCTGAACAATTTTTTGCAGTGTGGCAGGGCACATTACCGTACTGAAAGAGGCCACTACCATTAAGGAATACTGTTTCCATCTCACAACCTCCCCCGGCTTGCCTTATTCTCGTAGTGCATCCAGGTAAAGGATGCACGCACACCCGGCCATCCACAGGATCTAAAAGAAAAAGTCGATTCATCAGACCAGACCACCTTCTTCTATTGCTCCATGGTTCAGCACTGATGCCCATTGTAGGTGCTTTCTGCAGTAGACTGAGGTCAAAATAGATAGATAGATAGATAGATAGATAGATAGATAGATAGATAGATAGATAGATAGATAGATAGATAGATAGATAGATAGATAGATAGATAGATAGATAGATAGATAGATAGATAGATAGATAGATAGATAGATAGATAGATACTTTATTAATCCCAAGGGGAAATTCACATAAATATATATATTATTATATTATATATATTTTATTATATTATTATATATATTAATATATATAAATAGGCACTCTATAACAGATCTGCAGCTAAGCAGACCCATATGTAGCAAGCTGTGATGCACTGTGTGTTCTGACACCTTCCTCTCATGGCCAGCATTAAGTTATTCAGCAATTTGTGATACAGTTGCTCTTCTATGGGATTGGACCAGACAGGATAGCCTTTACTCCCCATGCACATCAATGAGCCTTTGGTGCCCATGACCCTGTCGCTGGTTAACTGGTTTTTCTTCCTTGGACCACTTTTGAAAATACTCTGACCTAATCATCTAGTCCTCACAATTTGGCCCTTCAAAAACTGAATGTTCACTTGCTGCCTAATATATTGACAGGTGCCATTGTAAATATTTCATGAAAGTTATTCTCTTCACATGTTAGTGGTTTTAATATTGTGGCTGATCAGTATATACTGCTACTTTATAGCATTTCACTTATCATGTTAGAATTCCTGCGGTGGGTTGGCACCCTGCCCGGGATTGGTTCCTGTCTTGTGCCCTGTGTTGGCTGGGATTGGCTCCAGCAGACCCCCGTGACCCTGTGTTCGGATTCAGCGGGTTGGAAAATGGATGGATGGATGTTAGAATTCTCTGTGCACATCCATTTTTTACATCACGTGGTTTGTTTAAACCTAGTCTATGAAGATTAGAGCGGTATAACTCAGTTTACTGAGCAATTGTTCAAAAATGTTCTCACCGCTGAAATGCGTTTATTATTTAGCAGTTGAAGTTTAAAGTGGAAGATGGTTATTTTCAAAAGATGCTTTGGAATACAACCTCCATTTACTTAACATGTATTGAATATAATTCCATTCTGCAATACATTTTGTAATCTTGCTTTCATGTAATATTCTGCACCAGTAAATGAAGAACTGCATAAATTAGCTTATCCATAAGATGTCTTCAGTATGCCACCCCTGAACCCAACAAAATAAAAATGTTTATTTTATTCTTTTGGCATAAATCCCTAGATCACAACAGTAAAAGCAACAGCATAGGGATACCTTAGAGGTTGCGAAAAATTCTTAGTAATTTAAATTTTTTTAACAAAGTACAGGTCCTCCAACTTGCAGGGAAAACTCGGGGGTTGCTGGCAGGTTTGGCACTCCAGCCATTGTAAAAAGCTCACACTAGTCCAGTGTGGTGTTGAGGTGTGACCCATTGCATGGCACTTGGATGCCAATCCGGGTGGTTCGTTGTGTGGCTGTTTTGGCAACAAGCTGTTATCAATGCAGTCTCCCAACATCTCTTTTATAACAAAGTACTATGTTTTATATATTAATAGAATGTGATACATGAGTCACTGTTTTGCATTTAAGAGATGACGCTGAGGCCAAAGGCTTCAAGAAAACCAACTTTATTCTAATCAAAACAGGAAGAGTCTGGGTATTTATTCAAATGGGAGCTACCACTACAATACACACAGACACAGTAAACGAGCAGGGATGGGCCAGTTCAGTGGCCGGGTTATACTGCTCCCTGCATCACCCATCGGTCGACAGATGTGTTACATGGGGAGGCTGTGAATCTGCAGTTGCCTCGGTGATGCTGTGAACCTATGGTTGCCTCGACGACAGACAAGCAACCCTCAACAGACACGTCAATCGCATTTCGGAGTGCAGCACCGTTGCGGAGGGTTTCAAAAGAGCTCAGAAATCTCACAAGATTCATTATACATATATTCACGTTCTGTATAACATGTCATATAGACAAAAATATGTGACAATCCTCCACATATCTTAATGTAAAACAACTCTTTAACAGAAGACACTTGTATATGTCATCTCTGTCTGCTGAACTTCTATTTTACCCATTCTTGGTTTTCTAAAATATAGATCATTTTATCTTGTATTCAAATAAAAAGAAATAACTATTACTAGTAAAACATATTGGTGTTTAATGTATTTTATTAACATTGTGGTACTTTGAAGAAACAATTAAAAAGGAGTGAGCAGACGTGTCACAAAAACACTGATTTACATCATATGTGATGAAAGTTGTTGAGAATCAGCACATTTTGCTGTATAGTGTAATACTGAATAAGTAGTGTTAATAGTGTCTTCACTTTAGTTCAATCTTGGATGACTTTTTCCTGACATGTGTTGCAATTAATATATATTTCTCATCTTCATACACTTTAATGTATTTCTACATAGCAGATAGTTTAGTGGCTGTCGGTTATGTGGGATTTTTCAGTCCTTCTGGATCAACAGCTGAGCATTACAGATTTATCACTTGCTTTATCTGTATAAAAGAAAGCCGGAAAGTGCAACTTACATTTTAATTTTACTCATAAAACCAACCAGTGATTGGCAAGTTATACACCGATCTTCCAATTGTGCATAATAAGCAAAATGAGCCAGCCCATTCTGAATCACTGACGAAAAACAAGTGCATTACTAAAATGGTGGACATTCTTGCCAACCCAAGGGCAAAAAGTGGTTGCCAGTACCAACTGTTCATATTAAACATTAAAAAAAAAAAGCTAAAGCCTGGCTAGCTTGCTCCAACACATGTGTAAACATCTCCCGATATACATGAATATGATGTTCATATATGGCACACACATCTATGGAATGAAATAACTAGTCATGAGTGAAATGGGCAAGTTTCGATTTGCATAGAGTTACACCTACATTCACTAAAATATGTGTTGTAGGCAATTTCGTAATTCCAAACACACGAAAACTTTTGGGAGGATTTAACATTTTTTTTGTTTCTCCTTTGGTGGGAAAAACACCTCCCTAAAGCTTCATTCACTTTTCCGTGTTTACCTGTGTTCTTTTCCTCAGCTTCCTGGATAATCAGCAGGAGCCACCCTAACCCAAGAATGCTGTTCCTGTCACTCACCATGGGGCTTCTTCCCAGCTGGTATGCCTCCTCTCTGATGCACCTGCTCAAATTGCCAGTATTACTCCAATTTTATCCAACTTATCCTCCTTGATTGATTTTTCTCTCCAATTGCTCCATCACTCTTTCTGAAATCTTTTTATTTCTCTTACTACTTTGTGTACCTCATCTCTGTCTTACTCAGACTCTTTATACTCAATGGGTGTAGATGCTTTGTGTAATGACCCACACAGAATCAATGAGCTGATTGTGCCTGAAGTGTTAACAAGAATTCAGTCTCATTTCCAAACAGAACACCGGCCAGCCTGAGACACACTGTTTTTATATGAAACTCTGCACTGCCATGAACCTCTAATGCACCTTACCAAATAGTACTCCAATTGTAAGCCCATGTAAACGATATAGTATACCTATGATGGGTATCTGCATATCAGTTTAGATAAAAGCAACTTATTACCATATATACAACAATCCACTAGTTGTGCGGAAACCTATCATAACGTTTCAGTCTAGACTCCATTATACAAAACATTCTCTGTCCATGTAAAAAAGATATGGGTATAACCTCAAATATCGCAGGCCAGAGAGTATTACTACACACACACCATGCTTTTACAACAGCTTTTTCCCAGCAGCAATGGTTGCTAAAGAAATTCTAGTTGTCGTGAAGTATGTTCACGTTTCTCCTTGACTACCATTCCACACCCCCTTGTCTATTAACTATCTTTGATATTCCCACAGTTTGTTAATTTATTTATACTAATTATTTAAGTAGTTTCCTTTGTTAAGTTAAATATGTATCTGGTTGACTGAGGGAACTGTGCAAGATTTTCAAAATATTTGTGTTCTTGTACCTGTGCATGTGGCAAATAAAGACTCTACTATCATTCTACACTGCTACTACTACTAGGCCTCTAGTCATTTTTGTATGATAACATAACATTCTCAAACTTGTTTAATACAATTCATGGTTATAAGGGGCCAAAGACTACCCTAGCAGCATTAGGGGTGAAGCAAGAAACATTCCTTGAAGTGGTGACAGTCTACTGGTCCATCATACATACCCACATTCACACTCAGCCAATCTGGAATCCCACATTAAGCTAACAAGCACATCCTTAATGATGGGGAGTAAAACAGGATTACCCAGAGAGAAAAGATACAGACACAGGAAAGATGTGCAAACTTCTCTGTGACAGTAACCAAGTGCAGCATTTAAATATGCTGTATCCTTAAGTGCACTACCCTGGTCATTTTTATTGCAAAGAATGGAACTGAATTTGTATATGATTGACTAATTTGTATCAAAGAGTTAAGTATTCTTTAAGGAGTGTCAATGTCATAGCATTGGGTGTTTTTGTCTCGGCTGCAGCTTATCATTTTATGGGCACTATAATAATAATAATTCATTACATTTATATAGCGCTTTTCTCAGTACTCAACTATGCACGTAATGTGCATTTCCAGTAATGCCTCTCCTGACACAATCCATGAACTTTGCTGCCATACCATGTATAAAGAATTAGAGGTTGAAATCTCACATGTATGGTGTTGGTGTGGTTGAAATATCCATTAACCCACCATTTCTTCTTAACAATGTTTTTTTTTTTTTTTTCACTGCTTCATTTTAAAATACAATATGGTGTATGGGGGGGGCAGCACGGTGGCGCAGTGGGTAGCGCTGCTGCCTCACAGTTGGGAGACCTGGGGACCTGGGTTCGCTTCCCGGGTCCTCCCTGCGTGGAGTTTGCATGTTCTCCCCGTGTCTGCGTGGGTTTCCTCCCACAGTCCAAAGACATGCAGGTTAGGTGGATTGGCGATTCTAAATTGGCCTTAGTGTGTGCTTGGTGAGTGGGTGTGTTTGTGTGTGTCCTGTGGTGGGTTGGCACCCTGCCCGAGATTGGTTCCTGCCTTGTGCCCTGTGTTGGCTGGGATTGGCTCCAGCAGACCCCCATGACCCTGTGTTCGGATTCAGCTGGTTGGAAAATGGATGGATGGATATGGTGTATGGTTTAATATAACGGTTGAGACTGAACATAATGCAATTTTCAATAGTATATTCCATAAAGATTAGGCCCATAGAAAACTGAAAAATGTGGAGGTGGGAGGGTGATAGCACATCCCTTGGGAATGGGTGCAATAAAAACAGTAGTCATTCAATGAGTTAAAAAATAGCTACAACAGCAGGCTGACCGGTGCAAAATTTTCCATGACATAATAGCTATAGGGGAACAACATGGCACCAGGTTATTGATACCTTACAATGAGGGTTGACTTTGTATGTATTATTATAGAATTAAATGTCTGTAAAAGGAGCTTGCTTAAATCATGGATGCCATGTTTTCTCCACCCCTCAAAGGATTGGGAAAATAAGGCGAAGAGAGCTGTCATTCAGAGTAAGGAGATAAATTAAACACCCTGTTGTTACCAGCCTCAAAAATGGGAACAAGAGCAATTGGTGCAACCTCAATGAAAGGTTCAGATTTGCAAATTGGGCAAATCCTAAGAACCAAATAAGCTGCGTACATATAAGATAAATAAAAAATAAAGGTGGTGTTTTTTCAACTAATCTGAGAAGTGACAAGAGGCTTATTTTAGGCAAAATCATTTACACATCTTAGAAATGTATGACCAAACTCATATTCAGCTCTGTAATAAAGTCAAAACACACACAGGTTTAAGGGAGACTAGTCTATGAGAGCTAAAATCTGTGAGCAAAAGCCTGTCAAACAAGGCAAGACTTGCTTAATGTTATTTGGAGAAGAAATCACTAGTGTCTACAATATGTTATAAATATTTCTGAAAGTAAGAACAAACCTAAAGCTACATAACAATAAAGAATTTGCTATAAAAAGAAACAGATGGCATTTCCCAGACAAGTGAGCTTGACAATCCGTTACCCAAAGAATTCATTTTATCTGACATGTCAGTTTAACCTTGGCTGTAAGTTCTTTGCAGATTCCTACAAGCTGAAAGCCTTTATGCAAACTTGTTTGTTATTTGATTGTATGCCCGTTTCTCATTTGGCCTTCCCTTTTTCTTTGCATTATGGGAGGAGTAAACATGAAGACAGGACTTTTTTCCAGGCTGACAATGATTTAATGAGTCAGTTGGACTATTAGCTGCCAGAAAAAAAGAGCATTACACTATAAAGATAATGCAATAATTTAGAAAATTTTCAAAAACACAATAAGTTAGGGGTGGCGCAGTGGTAGCGCTGCTGCCTCGCAGTAAGGAGACCTAGGTTTGCTTCCTGGGTCCTCCTTGCGTGGAGTTTGCATGTTCTCTGGGCGCTCCGGTTTCCTCCCACAGTCCAAAGACATGCAGGTTAGGTGCATTGGTGATCCTAAATTGTCCCTAGTGTGTGCTTGGTGTGTGGGTGTGTGTGTGTGCCCTGCGGTGGGCTGACGCCCTGCCTGGGGTTTGCTTCCTGCCTTGTGCCTTGTGTTGGCTGGGATTGGCTCCAGCATACCCCCGTGACCCTGTGTTAGGATATAGCGGGTTAGATAATGGATGGATGGACAATAAGTTAGTGGAGGAGTAAAACACAGCGATGAATTACTGGCAGCACCATTATATAGTACTGAGTGTCCAGGTCAGAAGCTCAAGGGAGATGACCCCACAGTGTTTACTGTATCCTTTAGAAGCCGGCCACAGGCAATTTACTGAGATCTAAAAGCACCTACATAGGGCATTAACGCATAGGAGTAAACAATTTTCATAGCTACGGTAACATGAAAACCATGGAGACCATTTTTCCCCTAAAGAACTCAAGATAAGGTCTGGGGGTTGCAATGCTATTATAAGCTTTAGGGTGAAAGTAATGGGCAAAGGGTTCGCTAACAGATAAAAGGAGAGCCAGATCTGGCATGGAGAACAAGGAAACAAGTCATGCTGAAATGTGTCATAAGCAGATCCAGGGAGGAAATTAGTTTAAATGTGTTCTTACGTGTGTGTTTGTGCATGTATGTTTAGTTTCAGTATCTTCCCTTCTTCTTTTTTTCTGTGCCTTAGTTACTTATATCAAAGACATAGTTATCAAAGTTATCTATCTATCTATCTATCTATCTATCTATCTATCTATCTATCTATCTATCTATCTATCTATCTATCTATCTGTCTGTCTGTCTGTCTGTCTGTCTGTCTGTCTGTCTGTCTGTCTGTCTGTCATTATTCAGCTATATAGTACTCTAATTGACTTAATACATTAAAGATGTATCTTTAATTTTGGTCATTTTGGTGTTACAATATATGTAATAAACATTTTGTATTGATCAATAAGTTTTTTTTAATAAAGCACATATGTTTGATTCCTATCTATCTATCTATCTATCTATCTATCTATCTATCTATCTATCTATCTATCTATCTATCTATGTGTCTGTCTGCCCGTCTGTCTGCCTGCCTGCCCGCCTGTCTGTCTGTGTATCATTATTCAGCTATACAGTACTTTTAATTGACTTAAACAAGATGTATTTTTAATTTTGGTCATTTTGGTGTTACAATATATGTAATAAACATTTTTTATTTGATCAATAAGTTTTTTTTAATAAAGCACATATGTTTGATTCCTATCTATCTATCTATCTATCTATCTATCTATCTATCTATCTATCTATCTATCTATCTATCTATCTATCATTAGTTAATCAGCTGTATATCTATCTGTCTTTGAAATACATTTGTATTTGATTTCACACCAAATATAAGGATGGATAAATGTAAAAGTTATAGGAGGGAGGGCGAACAATAAGAAAGCTATAAATGTGGAAAAGAGGATGGCAGCATCTCTCTATGCCAAACTGAATACAAATAAAAGCCTTTCACGCTCCCTGTTCTGTCTTGTGAAGTCGCACTGGTAACTGTAAACTCCTTTGTTGGTTTACTAGATTAAAGTGAGAGAGACAGGATCAAGAAAGTGATTTTGTGGGGCAGCTCCCACTCAAAGACGCTCTTGTAAAGGGAAACTTGGAGCCTAGCAGTAGGGTAGCAGCTCTACGCAAAGGGCAGCCATTTATCATAGTCCTCCAAATGAAAGCATTCTTTTGGACACAAATGTCTTTTGCTCCCTTTGTCCAATTACTGAGAGGAAAAGTGAGAAGGAAACATCATAACGGCGCAGCAGTGATGTATAGAGAGCACTCACTTTGGAGCTCAACTGGCCTTTTGTGTGAGCCATGGTGATTTGTCAAATGGCTGAGGCAGAAGTCAAGCCCCTGAGGTTGAAAGGCTGTGACCCCAGGAGTGCTGAGATCAGACAGTTGGAGTCTAAAGCCAGCTCACAGTTTCAGCCAGGGCAGAGAAGAATAGAGCTCACAACATGCAACAAAAGCCTTATCTGCATAATTCAGGTAGAGTCATTTTATTGGGGCTGACAGGGGTGTGACAGGATGAATGGGGACAGGACGCACTCTTACTGGGAACCTCTCCAGGCCTTCAGTTTTCAGGATGAGAAAATCAATAAAAACTAATCTCTCGAAACATAATAAACAAAATTGTAAACAATGCCATTGTTTACTATGTTTTCCCATCCCCAAGCCCTTTTGTAAACTGCGATGAATGCTGGGTTAATGCACTGTTGCTGAAGGGGTGACAGCTGACAGGAGGAATTTGGGATTTAGGAAAGGTTTTCAGAAGCCAGAGTTTTTATCACAGGTAATAACTGCAGGGTCAGAGTATTGTCATGTCAGTGCTGAGCACATTTTAGCGCTTGCAAAGATAACACAATGAATGGATATGCTGGCTAAAGCGGACCAAGAAAAAAAAAACAGATAAATAAATACAAAGACTAACAGACATTTTGTCCTCTTTTGGCCTTGAAAGAGAAGTCAGTTTTCAAATTAAAAAATTACTTTATTATTCTTTACTTTATACACGTTCATATTAACAATATTGCACTCAGTGTATTACATACACTGAAAAGAAGTACTAAAACTTTACTGCACTTGAAAAAAAATATACATATACACACACACACACACACATATATATATATATATATATTAATTCTTTAATTTCCTGTATCTGTTCCAGTATAATAAAGTTGAAAGGATCTATTAGGTTATGGCATCCTGTAACCTTGTAGTAAGGAAATAGTGGAATCAAAAAATTGTTTAATGGAAGGATGGGTGGATGGATGCTTGACTACATGGATGAGTAAGTGTTTATGTTTAAATGATGAGCCGCTAAATTTTCATTCTTTTCTTTTCGTAAGTACATTTTTCACATTTTTACATTTTTCACATTTTTACAATTAGCTGGCACATTAATCTTAACAGTTAAATGTCACTAATTAAGACTAGATCTGATCCATTTCCTTTTTGTTATGTTAATTCACAAAACAGCATTAGATAGTCAGTGACTTTTAAAATTAAGAAAGATAAAATCATAAAGTAATTGAAGCAATAATTCAGATCCTTTCAAACTATTTATCCATTTACTGGGCACACTTAGTCTGGTTCAGGGTGGCAGGAGCCAAAAGTCAAAAGTTAACCACAGTAATGTGGAAGGAAAATCAGAGTACCTTGGGAAAAATCAACATGGACATAGAGAGAACTTGTAAACTACATACAGAAAGTGGCTGGGCTGTAATTCAGATTCATTTACAGTAAGAGCTGTGATGCAGACCACCATGTCGAACAACTTATCTTCAGTATTTGTCAGATTTACAAGTTTACAAACTACGAATAAATATTGACAGACACATGGGCTTCGGGAGCATTTTTCGGGTTTGTGCTGGATAAATATGGGGGGAAGAATTAAATGTGACACATTAGAATGGAGGAAGAGAAAAGCCCAGAGAACTGGTGAGGTCACATTCAATACCCACTAAGCCCCATCCCCTCCTGTTGCAGAGAGATGTATACTGAATGACAATTAGAAGTTAGCATTCAGACTCAGGCTGTCTTTGGAGCAGATTGGAGCTCTGTCCTTCTGAGTACCTTTCATTTTATTTTGGCATGACTGTGTCCAGGGTCGTCTTAATGCATGGGCATGCTGGGCAGTTGCCTATTGAGACCCACGTGCATAGGGGCCCCATGCTAATCTATGTAAGTTGTGACTTTCTGAGTGGTTGTATAGGTAGGGGCCCCAGTGCACTGCTTTTCCTGGGGGCCTATAATGCTGTTGGCCCTGACTGTGTCCCATCTTCAACCTTTGCATGTTATAATTAAATGGGGCATCCTATGTGATCCCAATACTCATTTTTTTGTGTTCTGTCTTTATTTAAAAATATACTGTTTATCTACTGTATATATATATCAATATACAGTGGGTTTCTTAAGCTTTGAGGAAAAACAGACTATGCGGAGACAAAGGCATCATCGGTAGAGCATGCAAACTCAACACAAACAGTGAATGATTCCAGTGTCCTGGAGGTCTGAGGCAGCTATACCCACCACAATCCTACCTTGCTAGCTTGCTCTAATAAATATTTTGAAGAAGAGATTCAAGTAAAGATTTATGTACAGTAAATCATTTTAAAGAACAGCCTTTTCTTCAATTTAAACAGATACAGGGAAGTGCTACTTGAAACAGAATGCATCTAATACAAACATACAGACTCAGAAAGAAAACATATTAAACTAAAAATAATGCCAACTACCCAGCTATTCCCACTTGAACCTTTTTATACCAATTCAGGGATGGACTTGAGGAGCCTGTCATAATATAATAGTCCCCGAAAACTAAGGTGATCATATTAGGGCTAAATGAGCCTGATTGTAAATTAAGCACTTTACCTAGCACCCCCTCCACAGAAAACTTTCCATTATTTTCAATGTTTTAAATGTCATTTCATTAAATTTGCAACTAATTACTCTACTTGTTTAGTCTGAAGTAAAATGACTCTTTAAAGAGAGAGTGATCACTATTACATGCAGTGTCCATGGCTTTGACTGCAATCCAAACAAACAAACAGATGGTCCTCTAAAGTGTGCCCTTATCCTTTTTATTTTCTTCAGCTGGTCGATATCTCTTGTTTGGGCTATTTGGCAAACAGAGAAATGCCCTGGTGGCCATTAAAAAATAATAAATGGAAAACGTTTGCCTAATCCTTTCAGCTTTTTAACAAGAAGCAAAAGAAAAAAAAAAAAGAAAAGAAAAAAGAAGACAACTATTACTCCATAAGTCAACTCTGATCCCCCATCATGCTTTGCCTGGCTAGATTTGTAACTAAGGAGAGGAAGTGCTGGGCAGCACTGGTCTTTTATCTTCTCTGTTTAGACCTTGGAGAAGGATGAATAGTAGCTAAGATGAATGCATTTGTGCCATTTTTCTTGGCCTCCAGACTATGTTTCCTTACTACCATGACATCAGAACAGAAGGAGAAAACATCTCTCTTTTGTGACAGGCTAATTTAATTTGTACCTTCCACCCAGGGGTAAATATGTTTGTCTGTCTGTATAGGCTCTTTACAACAACTTTGTGTTCTCACGGGAAACTTAACAGATAAAGGGCCCCCAGGCAACATACTGCTCTGTGTATCCTGTAACTTTATTTTAAAAGTAATTTAATTTTTTGTTGTTTTAGCATAGCTTCAGCCAGTGTTATGTGAATTAACTACAGGCATTCCCTTGCGACAGGCTTAGTGACCTTTGCTTGTCTGCTTCGACTCTGACGTCATTGTTGCTAGGCATACGCTTATCTATTGTTGCGAATGTCCTGCAAGTTTGTCCTTCTTCCTTTATCAGATTATTGTTGTTAAATATGTATATATATAGATAGATAGATATTACTGTATGACTAAGTTCATATTCAAAACATCTCTTGTTAAAAAGTATAAAAGATTTTTTTTTTGGCAGCTCACCAAACAGGCAAACATGGATTTGGCCTAAACAAAGACTTCTACTGCACTAATTCGATAACCTGTCTTTTGGACACACTTGGGTGACAGAATGACACATGACCTTTAACACCCGTTACTGTTTGTGTATGACCTTTGATCCATAGCCCCTGGTGTGTCTTTTCACCCCATGTTTCTCAGCTGATGTAGATTGTCCTCAGGGATCATGGTCACCATTCTGGTGTGCATAACACCCTTTCTTCTGGCACAAGAAGTAGTCCATCATAGGCAGTGCAGAAAATGTTGTTTTTAATTCTTTTGGAGTGTCCAGTTTTTAGTTAAATAAAACTTCTGTCTGTGCTAATTGTTTTGAAAATCTGACTATTATGAGAAGTTTATCAATTTTATATATTTTATAAAATTATATTAGCACAGTCTTTCCCTTCTAATGACAAGAAATGAAACATATATTGGCAGTGACAAGCTACTATATTAGATCAGTAGTCTTGACTGGCTTTTATATATTCTATATATGTAATTTTTTTACTCTCCTCATTAAAGTATATTTACCAAATATCTAATCCTAGATGGACTATCTGATGTGGTATGTGCATTTAAAAAATACTACAAATATTAAATTGCAGTGAATGAATGCACATGCAGGCAAAATGTGTATTTTTTGTTACTATTGTTTACGTGCCTGCTTTGACAGTTCCCCTTGTGATTGTAGCCAATTATAAAATAAACATATCTAAGTGTTACATTAGGTATTACTTATCTTAATTTTAGGTATTGTTTATCTCAAAAGATGGTGAAATTTAAGAAAGAGTGTGCATGGGTGTAAAATCTGGCTTTAACACAGGGATTAACAAGTTAAGGTGAAAGAAATTTTTCTAAATTAGGTTATGTAAAGAATGGCATCTTCCAGGGATAAGACTGTCAGTCATTTTTAACTCACTTAGTCCTAAACAGGGTTGCAGGGGGAACTGGAACCTAACCTAGCCAGCATAGGGCACAAGGCAGGAACAAGCCCTGGGCAGGGCACCAGTCCATCACAGGGCCAATTTAGTATGGCCAAACCACTTAATCTGCATGTCTTTGGACTGTGGGAAGAAACTGCAGCGCACAGAGGAAACCCACACAGACACTGGGAGAGCATGCAAACTCTATGCAGGGAGGACCCAGAACACAAACCCTGGCCTCCTTACTGCGAGGCAGCAGTGCTACCACTGTCTACTCAGTAATTGTTGCTGATTACTTAATGTTCACATCTAGAGAGCATACAGAGCAAATAAGAAGTATAATAGCATATTAGGTTACACAGCACTTAGTGTCGAGTACAAGTCAAGGCAGGCTACACTCTTATGGAACCTTTTTCAAAATATTGAGTGCTGTTTTGGTGCCCATTTTAAAAAAAAAACAAAAAAAAAAACATCAGCACTGAACAAAATTTTATGGGGTATGAACATAAAGCTTTTTAATTTCAGCAACTGAAGAACAAGTGACATGATAAAAAAGTTTAAAGTTTTGAAGGGCATTATTTTGGTCAATGCTAGCTGTTACTTTAAAATGATTACTTCTACAATAATATGTGACATAACTGGAAGTTTAAGATATTTTTTACACAGATGTTAGGAAGGACTTCTTCACACAGAAAACAAATATTTTGAAGTGGTGGTATTTTGGGAACTTTAAATTATATTTTAAAGAATTAGGTAAATAAGTACCTGTTTGTTAACTTAATGATTAAAAGCAGGTGACGGTACAGAATTAATTTGAAAATAAGTGCAGACACAAAAGAAGAAATAAAATTTGCATATGAGTTAATAATAATGCCTTTCCACACTGAATAAAAATGAGCCAAATATCTGTTGTCAGAAATAATCCAGACATTGAGCAACTGTCGAAGGAAGGATCTCTTATGTCAATGCTCTGTTATATGCTTATCAGTTTCTATGACATAATCCCATTCCAATGCAACATGAACGTCTTTTTTGTTGACTGTATATCAGTTTCCAGTCTTTTTACAAAGCTACACTTTGAACACTGTAATATGAATTTTTGCTTCCAGTTGGTTTACCTTAACGTAATTTAGTTAACAGTTAGTTAACATCTGCTTATTGCTTAGTACTTATTATCATTAGAGATTTTATGATATGCATAAGAAATATGTACTTTATGTGCACAAATTCAACATACCACTGATGAGCCAATACATTATGACCACTTCTTTAGAAAGTGAATTTTGTTGACTATATAACAATGACATATGTCAAGGAAAGAGTACGTTAGAAAGTAAGTTGACATTAGGGACTTAGAGTAGACATGTTGAATGCAGAAGATGTGGGCAGGTGTAAAGACCTGAGTCACTTGTATATGGGCCAAATTCTTATGGCCAGACAACTAGGTCTGAGTATTTCCAAAACTGCAAGGTCTGTCAGGTGGTCATGGCAAGCTGTGTTGAGTGCCTACCGATAGTAGTCCAAGGAGGGAAAAGCTGTGAACCACAGACAATATATAGGGTGGGCAAGACTCATCAATATGAGAGGTCAGTGAAAGCTATCCCATCTGATACAAACCAACAAAGGGGATACTGTGCACAAATCGCAGATAATTTTAATGATGATCACAGAAGTAGGGCGGCATGGTGATGCAGTGGTTGCGCTGCTGCCTCGCAGTAAGGAGACCTGGGTTCGCTTCCAGGGTCCTCCCTGTGTGGAGTTTGCATGTTCTCCTCGTGACTGCGTGGGTTTCCTCCCACTGTCCAAAGACATGCAGGTTAGGTGCATTGGTGATCCTAAATTTTCCCTAGTGTGTGCTTGGTGTGTGGGTGTGTGTGTGTGCGTGTGTGTCCTGCGGTAGGCTGGCGCCCTGCCCGGGATTTGTTTCTGCCTTGTGCTCTGTGCTGGTTGGGACTGGTTCCAGCAGACCCCCGTGACCCTGTGTTAGGATATGGCGGGTTGGAAAATGGCTGACTGACTGACACCACCCTGCACATGTGCAAGTGACTTGAGTGTTACTTTCAGATTCTCAGAATCACTTTCGGTTTCATGTTCATTGTGTGAAGACAGATTAACTTCGTCATCACTGCTAATGAGAGGTGTTTGTTACGAGACCCCATTATGAGGCTATGAGAACGGTCTAAGACATGCATGTTAGGTGCATTGGCAATCGTAAATTGTCCCTAGTGTGTGCTTGGTGTGTGGGTGTGTGTGCTCTGCGGTGGGCTGGCACCCTGCCTAGTGATTTGTTCCTGCCTTGCACCCTGTGTTGGCTGTGATTGGCTTCAGCAGACCCCTGTGACCCTTTGTTAGGATATAGCGGGTTGGATAATGACTGACCTACTGACTTACAGAAGTAATATATCATGACACACATTGTATTGAACCCTGTTGCATAAGGAACTGCGTGGCCGCAGGCCAGTCAGGGTCCCCATGCTCATCCCTGTACAATTTGCATGTGAACGTAGCAACTGTATATGGGATCAATGGAAGAGGGTTGTTTATTCTGTTGAATTTAATTTTTCTGTTGAATAATGTGGACCACCAGATACGTGCATGCTGTTTACCTGGGAAACAGATGACAGCAGGATGCACTATGGGAAGAAGAAAAAGTCAGTGGAGGAAATACGATACTTTGGGCAATGTTCTGCTGGAAAATCCCGCATCTGGATATTTGTATAGACATTGATTTGACAGGCACCACCTATGTAAAGATTGTTTTAGATCAGGTACACCCCTTTATGACAATGGTATTCC
Source organism: Erpetoichthys calabaricus (assembly GCF_900747795.2). Taxonomy (NCBI): domain Eukaryota; kingdom Metazoa; phylum Chordata; class Cladistia; order Polypteriformes; family Polypteridae; genus Erpetoichthys; species Erpetoichthys calabaricus. The sequence goes on from NC_041400.2 coordinate 52,373,971, forward strand.
CCAAAGAAAGTGGAATCTTTTAGCAGTATAGTGCGCCCTGCCACAATGAACAAATTGTCCAAGAATGGTTTGACAAGCATAATGCAGTGTTTAAGGTGTTTCCATGGCCTCCAAATGCTCCAGATCTCAATCTGTGGGATTAGTTGGAGCAACAAGTTCAATGTGCAGCAGTTTCACCTTGCAATGTACAGGAATCAGAGGAGATGCTGCTATTGTACTGCTGTCAGATACCACAGGACACCTTCAGAGGTCTTGTAGAGTCCATGCCTTGTAGGATCAGAGCCTTATTGGCAGCACATGGAGGAGCAACATCATGGTTATAAAGTATTGGCTCATCAATGTAGATTCATTCATCCATCCATTTGCTTTATGCTCTCCTCTTTGCTGAGTGGATTTACTCTAAATTAACTTACATATGTCAACGACAAATAAGTCAGGTTAGCTGGCAGCAGTCATTTGTCTTAAAGTAGGTGTTTGAGTGATGGTCCCTGCATAGGAATGATGTCCCACCCAATCATACTGGATGAGCTCCAACAACCTTGGAATAGAATTCACACATCCAGTGAAAGAATTAATAAAAATGTGTTTATTTTAAATTATGTATAAACTAATACTACACAGTTTAAAGGAATAAAACATCAATCATTAAAACATATTGCAAACTCAAGAAGATTTTATTAAAGTATAATGACCCTGTACAAGGACTTGAAAAGAGGACAGAACATCTCTGACATTAATTTAAACAATTAAAAAGTGACACTTTATCATCAAAGATCATTTTCTTTTCTAAACATGAAAAGCATGTTTGGAGTTCAGCTACCAATGATAACAAAAGTTTGGCTCAAACTGCTGCAGCTAAGCTCTTCATGGCAGCTATGAATTTATATTCTTTTCTTAGAAACTGGTGAGTCCGAGTGGCCTCAGTACAGATACATCAAATGTGGTATTTGTTCACAAGTATAATGGCACATATTTTTCTGTTTGTTTTTTTTTTTCAAATTATAGTTGAGAATGCAACATATACAGTATAAATGGATACGTTGTGCTGCATGAATGCATATTATCATAGAATTTACATATAAAATATTAAAATGAATGATAGTGTAATACAGAAAACAATCTGACTGTAAGGCCTCTTCCTTTACCAATAAATAAGCACTAGCTAAGAGAAGACCAGTAACTAGTCCCTGATGTTTGGCTGTTATTTTGCAGCTATCTGTAGTCTTGTTGAGAAAAAAAAACAAAAAACTGCATTCCGAGTCTGGTGATGAACTGTCTAAATCAAGGCCATCTCCCAGTCCATTAGATTTCCAGCTCTCTAAGATTTCATGGACTGAGGGCTTGGTTGTTTATACAGCAACAACATCTGCTTACACTCAGCTCTATTGTCAGTAAGGCTGGAAGGGTGAAACATGAAGATTCCCTTTTCTCTTCCATGTCAGAGAATATTAGGTTTCATGGTCAGATTGTTGGTCTCAGGGTCTTGACCAAAGCTTTCATGCGCTGGACGAGGCAGGTTTTAAAATACGTGCAACTGTAATGAAATCTGCCTCAGGGTTTGTATCCAAACAAATGCTCAGCACATTTCATTATATATCTTCAGTTATGAGTTCTTATATAACTGAAGGGAACTTCGAGAAGAAAATTAATAATATCAAAATTGACCTTACAGAAATGTGTTTAAACTGAAAATACTTTGGTTAATAATGTCAGCCTTCATAAAAATATATTTCTAATAATACATTAATATGTTTTGGGTTATAAATTGAGGGCAGGGCAGTGACATTGTGGCTTTCACTGCTGATAGGAAACTAAGTTCAGACCATCGCCCAGTCACTGCTTGCGTGGGATTTTGTTGTTTTACTTACTGAACTGGATGATCCAAACAGGCCTTACACTTACACTTACGTGCGTGTTTGTGTGTGTGTGTGTGTTCAGCCAGATGGGCGAGTTATATTTTGTTACATTTGTGATGATTGCCACCTGAAAGGTTGACCTGCTACATCTTACCAACCTAAATAGGAAGGTGCTTAAAGTTCAAACCAAAGGCCAACACATCAACATCCTAGGCACTTCTTATCCCTACAGAAAACTTACATTATAAGCAGTAATCAATTAAATAAACTCCAATCAACATATAAATACCTAGGTTCTGGGAAACATAAAAAATACTGTCCATCCTAAACTTAATATATTTTCTGTTAGCCTGATGCAACACATGTCTATAAGCTACAAATTAAGACATCTCTTTATGAAACAGAATCCGGTTTAGCTAATACTGCAGGGAAAAATGAAAGTGTAATATGCTGTAGAAGCAGGTGCAATGGATGGTCTTTATAATGTGTAAACAGTTGCAAGACCAAATATATCTATCAAAATAATTAGATGAATAGCCAATCTATTCATGTTTTATAAGTTTTATGAAGACCAAATGAAGCCTTTCTCTTGTTACATACGGGTAAATGAGTAATCGATAAACTAAAGTGTTAACAAAAAACAAAGTTTTAATATTTAAACTGTTGCCAGTCTTGTGAAACTCATAATTACTTCTCTATTATTACTTTAATATGTAAACTTTGTTTTATTGTATTGTTATAAATTGTATTATGAATTTTCAGCAAAGGCATTGCCATTTAACATTAGATTTTCGTGGACATAGGCATTTTGACTTCAGTTGTCACACTAGTTGCTGCCACATGATCACTTATCTAGTGATGCATGATGTCATCACATGGACTGTATGTAATATTTCAGCATGGTATACTTGATATCCAAGGTTATGGATAATTGGTAATGGAGAATACTGCTACACTGGGTTTTGCCTGCCTAGAGATTACTCTTTTGGTTGTCTCCACCAGTCAGTTTCATTTCCTGGTCCTTCTATTTTTTTCCTTTATAAGTGCCAAAATTTAGAACTGCCAGAACCTCAAATGTATTAGTCTTCCCTAAGACTAAAGGCCAGACTTGATATTGCTTGTCTTGTCCGTCAACAGTATATGTTTGGAGTATAAGATGAAACCCAGCCTGAGGAGGAAAGTTAAGTTTCTGCACAGAAAGTATTTTAGCCCCAAATCAAATTGCCAATTAAAGGCTGTGAGTTAGTAATAGTACCTACCATACCATATCAAGAAAACATAAATGCAGTTGGAATCCCATTGTAACAAAATTCACGGACCATAAATATATTTTGTTGTAATGGAAATTTCATTATAATGAACATTTAAAAAAAATGTGACAATTGTGACAAGAGTTGCTGTCGATTTGCCATCTCTAACGGCAGTGGCTTAACGACAGCTCCGTAGTTGCTCAGCTGCATCTGGTAAACCAAGAACAAAGCAATTGTTTGTCCTCTGCAGGATCAGGCTTGCCAGGTAATGTGCTTATCATACAGTGTTTAGTACATTTAACACTAGGCTTTGACCTGCTCTTCCTCACACTCTCCTGGGGCCTCATGCATAACCCTGTGCGTAGAATTCACATTAAAAGTGATGTACGGACAAAAGTGTAAATGTGCGTATGCACAAAAAAAATTCAGATGTACAAAACCTTGCGTAAGCCAACTTCCACGCACTTTTGCTACATATATCCCAGTCAGTGTCAAAAGTAACGCTCGTGCACGCGCCTGCCACTCCACCCTGACTCCTCCCAGAATTTAGCATATTTCAATATGCAAATTAATATAAATAGCCCTTTCTGTTTAGTGTTTGTTTAAAAGACAATGGAAAAAGCATGTGAAATAAATAATTTCAGTGAATGTGAAGCTGAGGCACGGAAAAACATACTATTTGTTGGTTTAACCAGTGGTATAAACAAAAGAAAGTAGATCGAGTGACATAGAGTGGCTGAGAAATTCAAAAGTTCAACTTCAAAAAGTCGCACAGTGCCCGAAATAAAAAAGAAGTGGTCAGATATTAAAGTCGCCATGAAAAAGTGAGTCATAGCCCACTGTCTGAGTTTCATATGGAAGCATATTAGGGTACAGAGAAAAGAAAAACACAGGGATACAGTGGAAAAAAAGGTCAAAATTTCCACTTTAACCATGTAGTTTGTTTTGTCATTAAAGTAGAACGTCATAAACTTCATCTTAAAATAGTTTAATTTACTAGTTTCTCAAATCCTATCGTAACTAAAGTAGCACGTTAAATGCTTTGTATTCTATGTGTTCTTCTGTGTACTCTGTGTGCGAATCTCTACATGCTTCTTAAATGGGCTTTCCCTTACGCAGACACGACACAGAATACGTTACATTAATGATAATACAGCTCTCTGAACAACTGAAATACTAAGATTTATACTTGATATCATTTTCATGGTGATAGAAATTAAAGCATGTATGAAAACATGGAGGAAAGATGGCACAGTGAAAGCAACGAGCTGGCACCGTCCAGAGATTGTTCCTGCCTCCCACAAGATGCTTGCTGTGCTGTGTGTGACCCTTAATAAAATAATTTATTGCAGCAGTACTGTCTGTTTCAAACATACTAACCCCCAATTCCTGTCCTTCCTTTTCTTTCTCCAAGTAACCAATCGCAACACAATTAGCTCTTTAATAAATGTCAAGCCATCTGTAAGCTTAGAATGCCAATTCTTCAAAACTTTTAAGGGATATTGAAATATCTTCATAGTACCTGTTTAATTATACCATCCATCTATCTATCCAGGGTCACACCAGTCCCAGCAAGCATACAGTGCGAAGCAGGACCAATCCCTGAATGGGGTGCCAATTCATCACTACTGCCATGTCCACATGTTTAATTATTAACAGTATACATTATTTAAATGAAGCAAAAAAATTATATGTATAATGTAATATATAAACTTTACTGCATTTCAATTTTAAATATGATATCAAGAGCTCCAAGAAGATAGTGCCTGGAAATCTAAATCGATTTAGAAGCCAGTCGTCATCATCTGTAAATACGCGCTTCTATTGAGTTGAATTCCTTTATTGTTATTATATAGTACAATGAGATTCAATATGCAAATCCTCCATAAACTTATTTTCCTATAAAATGGCAAAATAACAACAAAAACAATAGTAATAATAATAATTATTAAAAACATAAAAAACAATGAAAAATATACAATATGAAAGCATAAGTGGCTCAGGCTGTGCAATATTACAACTGTAATGCAAGTTTACAGTGAGGTAATGTGGTAATGTGCCTTACTGGCATTACCTAGAATTAAATAAAATTTGTCAAGTGTCTTCTGTAGTGGAGAGGCATTTGTTTGTTATAAAAAGTTAAAGTACAAAGAAAAGAAACTTGCCTTATTCCTTTCTTATACTATTGCAGATAGACATCTTCACAGACCTTATTAGCACCTTTTGAAGAGTGTTGCGGTAGGTCTCGGATAGACTGGAGAGACAGCCTTGCCATTTACCGGCCGGGATGGCATTGTCGGTCCTCCAGTCCTGCGTGTGCCTCCATAATACTAAAAGAGTAAAAGAAAGGGTGAAGCGTCATAGTGTTAGTTTACCGCGGTTGAGAAAAAGGGATCCCATAAAAGTAGTTGTTTGGGCAGTAGCTCAAGGGTAAGGATGTGAATATTTAAAGTGCTTACGTTGCTTTAAGGCAGAAGCACAGTTGGCGTCTCAAAAGCCAGCACAGCTATGCGCGTGCACCGGCTGCTCGATTTATTATAGCATTTTTGCTGGGCAAGAGACGCCACTTCTCGCCAACGAGTTCTCGTCATCGCGCGGTTATAGGGATGATGTTGGACAGTTTAATTGGTCGGTACAAGGGCGCCGAATATAAAAGGAACTCATTGCCCCAGAGCGGGGTGCTTTTCTGATTAGACCCTCTAGGAGAAAGGTACTCAGTAGAACAATTTGTTGAAATTACCAATCATTGTGGCTTGTGCTTTGTTTTGTTTTTTTGTAAATATTTATTCCTGTATATAGATATAAATATCTGCTATAGTAATTTTTGTTTGATGGAGGTATTTATTGTGGGTTGTGGTTTTAAATGGTGCACTGTTTATTTTTGTATATACACATTTAGTATTTTGAATATTTTTGTTGTTGGGTCTGCAATTCAATACCATGACTACTAAATTTATAGCCACTATTTTGGGATTTATTTGCTGACTGTTTTTGTGTGTCCTTAGCGGTATCGAACTGTGTTTAATTTATAAGTTCCGCAGGACATTATTATTTTTTTTGTTAAGTGCACCTGTAAATAAAAATTCCACTGTATTTTTCAAAAAACCCAACCCTTTTTGTGTCCGTGTCTCCCTGTCTTCCATTATCATCCTGGTCACGTTCGGTCCCATTTACTAGACATCCAGAGTGTAGGCTGGTGTTTTTATTTCCCACTACACGGGGTGTCACAGGTAATTGTAGTTATAATTACAAACAGTTCTACCAGGAGCATTTGATGGAATGATTGAGTGCATTTAGAGCTCTTGGGATGAAACTGTTTCGGAACCGTGAGGTCCCTACAGGAAAGGCTCTGAAGTGTTTGCCAAATCGGAGAAGTTCAAATAGACTGTGCCCATGGCTGAGGCAGTGTGTGCTAGAAGCTGTATCCTGATAGTTCTCTCCACTCTTGACACAATCTGCCGTAGAACTTTATGATCAGCTGCTTTATAGCTCTGATTCCAAATTCAGATACAGTAGGTTAAAATACTGTAAGTGGTGCCGCTATGGTATTTAGAATAGTTTGGTCATTCCGTGCACCATTATATTGTTACAGGTTGATTACAATCAGATGCCTTAAACTAAAAAATGATACACGGTTAATTTCAGTGCAATTGATAAAGCCGTGTCAGGGATGTGAAACTAAAAAATAATGGGAAACCACACAGGAACACTAGCACAGCTTTGACCCTGTGTGTCGTCAGTTTGCAAAACCAAGCCGAAAACTTGTGTACGAACAGGTTAAGGCTGGCATGAGACTGTGTGTGGTGTTACACACGTGCGATTGGGAGACAGCTGAAGGGGCTAAATGATAGCAATTCCATGCCAGACCAGGGGGCGGTGGGGTGCACTGACTGTCTCTCTCAATCTCCTGCAGACCGTTCAAGGAAAATCCCGCAGGGTTCCAGCACCACCAATGACGTGACTTCCAGTTCCAGTGCCAATGATGTAGTCGCTTCCAGTTCTGGCCCCGATGATGTCATTTCCTTTACTGGCTTTTAAAGCTGCCATCTTACCTCCATACTAGCAGTTCTGTTTTGGACTCGGATCTGTGAACATCTCTGTTCAAATTCTAACCTATTTTGCAGCCGTAGAACAATATATGGGTGGCTGCCCCAAACCTTCATGATGTCTTTGACTCATTCTTGTGACAGTGGCTTTACACCAAGTTTAGTGATGTGAGCGTGAAAACGGGTGTACAAAAATTTTTTGTGCATATGCACCATTTATACATGAGGCCCCTGGTCTACCACAGCTGTGTTTTTGAGCTGCTGGTGTTCTTTTATTCTGAAGATGGGAGCTAAAGTAGGTTGATTACCGTCGCAGCTCCTATCTCTTGTGCTTTAGTGCTGAAGTAACTGCTCCTATTTTAAATGAAGTCTTGAGACTGTGCCTGCCTTCTCTATAAAATAATAAAGTAGCTGTATTTTCCTTGGAAACCTTGACATACCTTCCTGTTTCTTTTGCAACTCTGTGACCGAACTGCAAAATATTTAAATTGCAAAAAATATTTTATTTGAAAATGAGAAGTTAGATATAGCTTTGTTTTTTACAGAAATACAGGTATGAATACAGAATGACAATGAAGCGCTAGATGTAACTTTTTTTCAATGTAAACTGAAAACTGGCCCTGATTCCTGTCCACGTTTTTTCATGTGGTACTTTAATAAATAAGTTTGCCCCATCTGCCTGGCAGAATATTTACATATGAGGTTTTAAAATAGCAGGTAAAAAAACTTTTGTAGCCTGCAGTCTAAGTGGAACTGTTGTGCAAAGAGCCTACATTTTCATTCAGCCATTTTTGCGTGATGTGGTAACAAATGGACAAAGTAACAGACACAATAGTATTTTATTATGTATGGATAAAAAATGTACACTATGAAATGCTCATATGTAGAACTGAAAGCTAGAACTATTTTGAGTAAACAACACTGTGAAATTAAAATATTGAGTAGTCATGTCATATTAAGTAAGTTTTATAATTTGTATAATTAGTGAGCACAGCTACTCTGGTGTATGCATTGAATTTTAGGCTGAATTTTCAGAAATGCTGAGTTTGATATTACTGTAAGCATTACATTTTTTAAGGACTTTGACATTTATATACAGATTCTTTTGTACATGTAATCAAGTTTGTGTTTGAAAGGAACTAAATCAGAAATTTACCTAACTAGGGTGATAGAGCAAACCAATGACCCCCATAGTCAGTCCTTTAATATTGTTTTTATTTCAATCAATTTATTAGTTAGGGGACAAGTCCAGCATGTTTAATTGAACATGTTGCCATTTTCTTCTTTTAATATTTACTATGCTAATACAGAAATTCCCTACCACAGTTGATTTTACTTTTCCATGAAATTTAGTAGAAGTTTTGTTTTATGCACAGAAACTGATTAGCTATTCTAAGTCTCTTTATTAAGATTCTACTCCTATCACTTCTTGAAGTTTTTCAGGCACTCACGTTACTAACCTGTTGCTCAAAGGCCTACTATTCCTGGATCAGTGCCATTAAGTATAAAGGGTGAGCCAACAAGCAGGGCTGTAAGAAGGCTGGTGATCATCCTACAGTACTTTAAATGGGAAAATGTATAACTATCACTTCAAAAAATTGGAGAATAACCAACAAACCACCCACATGCTTCCTTGCTCTCCGTAGCACTCCTTCAAAAGTACTAAGCAGATGTTTTAGCAACTTTACAGATTGGAAAGCAACAAAGTTAATGTGAAGTGTGTTGTGTACTGAGATTTCCTTGATGATTGTTACTTTCTCCAAGATTGGTTCATGCCTTGTTTCAATTGGTCTCGTCTCCTGCAATTTTACATTAAAATAAATATGTTCAGGCAGTTTGGCTTGGTGGCTAAGGCTCTGGATTTCAAACCCCAGGGTTGTGATTTCAAACTCCACTACTGACACTGTGTGACCATGAGCAAGTCACTTCACATGCCTGTGTTCCAACTGGAAAAACAAAACGAAAATGTAACCAATAGTATTTCTCAAATGTTGTTGGACAAGTCAGACAAATAGTTAATAAAGTAAAATACTGTAAATGAATGAGCATACTGACTAGTCAGGTTTCTCTGAAGGTTAAAGTTTCAGGTTTCTGCCTTGTTGTGTTTTGTTTCTTTGCTCAACCTGATAAAATCAATCACTTATAAATGAAGGGTCATATGCACACATCCTTCCTTTGTTTTATCTTTATTGTTCTCTTGTTTGATTCAATCAAATCCTCCTGAGCCCTAAGCGGTCTGGTACGGGGCCAACCTGGGTTCACAAAATGTTTTAAAACACCTTTCACCTCATCATACAGACAAACTACGCCACAAACAGACACAGACAATATCCTGTTTAAAAGCCATGGGTGCCTACTAAACACTCATAGTGATTACATTGTTATAGTATGTGCGTCTTACAAAGTCATCAAAAAAAAATTAAAACCACCCTAGTAATTTTTCTGTACAAGGAAGATTACAAAAATGTTATACATTAATCGAAAGTTCTCAAACAGTAGATTTCAACTGATGCTTTGAACCCCCGCCACGACCAGACAAACAGCAAAATTGGAAAAAAACACTTGAGTCTACATTTTCACATGCTCTCACATATAACTTCACAAACCAACAGCAAAAATAAACAAGTACTCAGTTTAAAAAAAATAAAGCAATTAAAACTTACATGTTTGTGAGCATGATTTTAGTATTTGTTATGGGGAAATTCATGAAAGATATCTATTGCTAATCTCCTGATTGCCTGGTGGCATGACTTGTGATGTCATTGCACCACTTACCAATCAGAAGTTTAACAATAGGTGCTGTTTTGAATTACCTCAAAACAAATGCCAAAAAGAGAATAAAACTGTCAAAATACTATGCTATTTCAAATAGTAGTATGCTATTCTCATTGTCCATGCTATGAATCCAAAACATGGGTAACATACAAGGTGAGACACAAAAATAATCGGACTGGGCTTGGGGCTTTCCTGGAAAACCATCTGGAGGTTGGTCAGACATGAATCATAGAACTATATCCCCTCCTAAATGCCCCCTCAAAGTGATGACTGGGCTAGGTATATCCTGTGAATAGCCCAGTCAGTATTTTCACAACTATCACTACATGAATTGCTGCGATAATGTTGGGTGAAAAAAATCGAATCAACATCAAATTTCTTGCAAATTTTCTCTTTTTCCGTAAAGCAGTTTTTGACTGACAAAAACATTCCTGTCCTCACTCATCCTTCCTGTTTGCCCGATTTAGCTCCCTGTGATTTTTACTTGTTCCTGAAAATCAAAATTACCTGAAGGAAACACATTTTTCTTCAGTGTATAAAGTGAAGACAGAAATGGCAAGCCTGTTGAGGAGCCACAAGCAAGAAGACTTCCAGCACTGTTTCAATCAATGGAAGATACGTATGGAGCGGTGTAGAGAAGGTGACAATGTTTAGAATGCTGTAATCCGATTGTTTTTGTGTCTCACCTCAAATAGCAGGAAAACCTTTTTAACTTCTGTTTGTGTTTTTGACATTTGTTTGTCATTGTGTTTTTTGGTTAACTTGTCTTCTAACTACTCCATTTCATTTCCCCTTGTAAGTTGTTCATCTGTCGATCCACCTTTTGAACAAACTGTGAGATTCTTCTATATTCGCATTACAGTTTCAAGTGAATAAACATTTTTTTAATTTTTAATGGAAAACATCTCACTTTAGCTGAAAAAACAAGAACAGCTTAACTTTTTAATTTTCACTTCCAGCTCACAATTTTGTAAAAATAAATAATGTTCATTAATTTCATTCAATGTAACAGAAAACAATTAACTTCAAGATCAATCGAGAGAAATCAAAAGAAAAGTAGAAATATGAAGGAAAAAAAATTTAAGAGACCAGAGATTGTCTTAATAATTTATAATGTATTCTTGACCAAACTGATTATAATTGAAGAAAATAGCAGCTACTATAGATATTATTATATAATTGAAGGGTTCTAGTTGTCATTAGAATTAATATGACAAAATAACCATAATACTTATATATGGGAATTGTCATATTTGCTATACCATACACATATATACAGTGATCCCTCGCTATATCACGCTTCGTCTTTCGCGGCTTCACTCTATCGCGGATTTTATATGTAAGCATATTTAAATATATATCGCGGATTTTTTGCTGGTTCGCGGATTTCTGAGGACAATGGGTCTTTTAATTTCTGGTACATGCTTCCTCAGTTGGTTTGCCCAGTTGATTTCATACAAGGGACGCTATTGGCAGATGGCTGAGAAGCTACCCAACTTACTTTCTCTCTCTCTCTCTTGCGCTGACTTTCTCTGATCCTGACGTAGGGGGTGTGAGCAGGGGGGCTGTTCGCACACCTAGACGATACAGACGCTCGTCTAAAAATGCTGAAAGATTATCTTCACGTTGCTACCTTCTGTGTGCAGCTGCTTCGTGAAGTGACATGCTGCACGGTGCTTCGCATACTTAAAAGCTCAAAGGGCACGTATTGATTTTTGACTTTGTTTTTCTCTGTCTCTCTCTCTCTCTCTCTCTCTCTCTCCCTGCTCCTGACGGAGGGGGTGTGAGCTGCTGCCTTCAACAGCTTTGTGCCGCGATGCTTCGCATACTTAAAAGCCAAACAGCCCTATTGATTTGTTTGCTAGAGATTGTTTTCTCTATCTATGTGACATTCTGTGCTCCTGACACGCACTCCTTTGAAGAGGAAGATATGTTTGCATTCTTTTAATTGTGAGACAGAACTGTCATCTCTGTCTTGTCATGGAGCACAGTTTAAACTTTTGAAAAAGAGACAAATGTTTGTTTGCAGTGTTTGAATAAAGTTCCTGTCTCTCTACAACCTCCTGTGTTTCTGCGCAAATCTGTGACCCAAGCATGACAATATAAAAATAACCATATAAACATATGGTTTCTACTTCGCGGATTTTCTTATTTCGCGGGTGGCTCTGGAACGCAACCCCCGCGATGGAGGAGGGATTACTGTACTACACAGGCCAGGACTTGAACACAGGCCTCTAGAGCTGTGACACAGCAGAGCCAACTTACCATACTTGTAATATATATCCATCCATCCATTTTCCAACCCGCTGAATCCAAACACAGGGTCACGGGGGTCTGCTGGAGCCAATCCCAGCCAACACAGTGCAGGAACCAATCCCGGGCAACCCATTGCAGGACACACACAAACACACCCACACACCAAGCACACACTAGGGCCAATTTAGAATCGCCAGTCCACCTAACCTGCATGTCTTTGGACTGTGGGAGGAAAGCGGAGCACCCGGAGGAAACCCACGCAGACACGGGGAAAACATGTAAACTCCACGCAGGGAGGACCCGGGAAGCAAACCCGGGTCTCCTAACTACAAGGCAGCAGTGCTACCACTGCGCCACTGTGCCGCCTTTGTAATATATACTTACCACTAATTTCTGTAAATACTGCATACCACCATTTATTAATTTAGTTCCAATGAATTAAAAAAAAAAACATCTGTAATGTAGTTTTTAGCAGTTTTGTGCATTGCACAAACTTCAGCTGGCAGTTTTTTTTTTTTTTTAAAGCTTCACACGTACAAAGAAAAAACAGTCTCCCGAGTCTCACTCACTGCCATGTGCTATGATTTGTATTCCTGTAAGACCCGCTGTATTGTTAAAAAATCAAGGATTCACAGTTTGAAAGCTTTCATTGCATGTGCACTATCCCGCTTTCCAAAGCTTCTTCATACGCCATCAATCTGTAATGCAAAGCTTCATTATGTTAGTGTGTGCAGGTCGCTTTGTATAAGTTGTATCATTCTATAATAAATGCTTAATAAATGCCCCCCCCCCCCCACCAACCCATGATTGTAATAATTAATCTAGAGATGCATAAATTGTAAATGAGCATCCTAATTGAGAAAAAATAGGGGGTTTACAATATATTATTGTTCATTCTTATTATGAATATATTGTCATGTAAAATCTAATGATATCTAGACACTTCCAATAAAATGTTTAACTGTAGATAGCTAGAATTTTTTTAAGAATAAATTTAGTCCAGAGTAAGTAATTATTAAGACAATTTGTAGTTTCTTAAAAATTGTGTGCTGGATGTGAAAATTAAAAAAGGCGAGCCATTGTCTTGTTTCAGCTAACTTGAGATACGCTTTCCATTAATGATTAAAAATGCTTAATTCCTTAGTGTTAAGGTGAGACTGTAATTTGAATACAGAAGAATCTATTAATGAATTAAACTTCTGTATGCTGCTTAAGACATTCTGTAAGCTTAATTTCCTAGATGTTAAACTATTCTTCGCTCTTCTTCATTTTTTAGGGTTACCTGGACAATTCTCTGTAAAGACCCCTCAACTTTAGGACAACAGGTTCCATGTCCAGTCACTGTCCTTGTGGAGTTTGCTAGTTCTGTGTTTCTGTATTGGTTCTAACTTTTCCTCCCACTTCTGAAGAATTTGAATACTAGATAACTGGGAGCTCTAAACTGGTCCTCTATGAGTCTGTTTGTGCATGTGAATGTGCCTTAACATTAACTACCACCCAACGCTGTACCAAAAAAAATGGACAACATTTTAGTTTAAGAATTGCAAAAATTCATCTATTACTTATTTACTCTTATGTAACAAGACCTTAACAAAGATTTATTTCGGTCTTCATAACACTTACAAAACATCAGTAGGTAGGTTGGTCATCTGGGTGCAATGTGGTATATTGACATGATGGCAAAATTACTTGTTAATATAAAGGATTCACAAGTCTTATACTAAATATGTAATACCAAGAGAAATGTTTCTGAGCTAAGCCACCTCAGACCACTCTAAAATGAAGTTTTGTTTGTAGGTCACATTGCAAGATGAATATACTTTACTGATGCTCAGTAAATGTTATGAAGACCCAAATAAGTGTTTGTTAAGCCATTCTTACATAGAAGTAAATGAGTAATAGATGTCATTTTTTCAGTACCTAAACTAAAGTGTTTGCAAAAGATGATTCGGAAAATGAATTAATAGTGAATCTCATAATAAAATGTGAAGCTAAACAAGTTATTTTATTATTCCTTTTTTATTTATTTATTTGTTGGTTGTTTTTTCATGCCAAAGAAATTTAATCAAAGGCATTTTTCCAGCCACATTCCAAACACATAATGTAATCTGTTTAATAATAATATACAGTAATGTAATAATCTTCCTAAAATTTATATCCTCTCATTTCCTGCCTGGGAATGAGTTGATAAATTGCTTACATTAACATCTCACTCAGCCTGAAATCTGCTGAATGCTGGTTGTACAGTAAGCAATAATTGCAATTTTAGTGTGTTTACACTACACACACATTTGTTACAGCTACTTTACTCGTATAATTATGCCATTTAGTGTATATTTAAAAATTGGAGCTCTTATGCTGAGCAGCAGCCCCCAGTATTTTAAAGAGACAAAGCTCCCCTCTAGTGAGCACACATACTGTAAAAAACAGAACGTGTTGTATAATGATGTGAAATACCACTTAGGCAGACTGAGGGATAGACTAATAGATAATAGAGGTGACGGCAATAGAACCCTTGCTGAACAAAATAAAATATTATGACTTTGTTAATTATCTACATTAAGCATATTGCACATTACCAGGCATAAGCATAACAGTAATTATGGTGCCAGCCTCATTAATGAGTTTGATTTGTCAGTGTTGTTCTTTATTTTGTTACATTTACCAATTAACAGAAGAAGTTTAGAAAGTTCTGAAAAGTCAAGCATGGCCTGTAACATTATTTACAGTAAAACAAAGATAATAGGCCCTTTGCTTATACTAAATAAATTATTGTGTTGGTTAAGGTTAATAAGGTTATCAGTTGTTACTGTTACTTTGTTTGACTATAAGACAGAGAAGACATCAACAGGTCTTGACTCAGTTGGGTGATAAGCCTATTCCATCGCTTAGGTTGAGCCTTTGGAATTGAATTGGAATATTA
The DNA here is from genome assembly GCF_900747795.2 of Erpetoichthys calabaricus. Classification (NCBI taxonomy): domain Eukaryota; kingdom Metazoa; phylum Chordata; class Cladistia; order Polypteriformes; family Polypteridae; genus Erpetoichthys; species Erpetoichthys calabaricus. Next base: position 52,389,077 of record NC_041400.2, read on the forward strand.
GAGGCTGAGGTGAGTTAAGAGATGCATTCTTTGAGGAACGGTTTGCTGAGGCAAATGGAAAGACCAGAGAACAGGAAAAAAAGCTTTGTTTGTACCTAAAACAGGACAAAGGTGCAAAAATAAAATCAGTTAAAGTAAATGGTCAAAAGAACATAAAAAGTGCCTCATCAAGAAAACAAGAAACAAAACTACACTAAATGTCCAAAAGCCAAAATCAAATACGGAAGCTAATTTTGAACTAAGCTCAGAAAAAACTTAAGCTTAGATATTGCCAAGAGATATAAATAAAATGTAACTCTACAAAACAAAGACCACATCTTAATATTAAAATCACAAATGAACATCAAGATCAAGATGAAATAATTCAACTCTCTGAGCATAGACCTTATCAAGGCATTTGACCAAAGAGCATCTGTAGAACAGTTGCTTACTCATTAATACCATAGTCCTTCAGATGTGGGATTCCTTTAAGCATGCTGTCTTTTGACCTATTTTTTGCACAACTTAGTAAAGGACTTGCACAATGAAAGAGTTCATAATGTGGTGCCCCCGATAGCTTCTATTTTTATACAGAATCTTGAACACCTAATAATTATGCCTGTTCCCATGTGGCCTGCCTTTTGAGTGCATAGTCGTTTTCACACATGCAGGCATTTGCAGGTAATCTTCCAGGTCGAGTGCATGAACCTGTTGTATTCCACATACACACACACACACACACAAGTATGGCAAAAAATGTGTGAGGACTTTAAAAAAGGGCTGAAAGCAGGCCAGCATCCAACTGAGCCTGTCCAGAAAAGGCTCACTTTCAAGCAGCCTGAATGACCATTCGACTCTCTGACTTCAGCCTACACCTGGCCAAATGGGGCTTTGTCTTCAAAAGTTCAACATATTCTTCAAAGTCCCAAAATAACAATACATATGCCTCACAAGAACAGTAAAACTATAGCTTAAAGTGACAATTCCCACAATGAATCTTTGTAATTAAAAATCTCTCTATTATAAAAGGAAATCATGGGACGAGCCTTTCTTGGAGATAATTTCAACTCCCGCGAGAGATAATTTCAGGTCCCGCGAAACGAGATGTTTTGCCAAGACAAAACATTTACAACAAAACCCACGGTCCAATCAATTCTCATTCGTGTGAATGCTATTGTCAAACACAGTTCCTGCGCTCTCAGCTCCAAGCAGGGGTCGAAATAAAAGACAAAGAGTAGAAGACAAAGTAGAACATTGTAAAGAGGTTCAAAAACGTTGGCAAGATACACATGCAGAGCAGGTTAGATATTATGAAAGTACTAAAATTCGAAAGTCTGAAAAAACTGATAGTAAAGACCGCATTAGTACTAACAAACAGATATTATTATTCTGTGAAATAACGGAACAGTGAAAAGAGATCAAATATATGGACATAGGTGTTATGACAGAAGTATGTAGTTATTGTTCGGCTTTAAACTTTAATAAGTCGGAGACCTGTAGATTGTCTAATTTGTTTTGCCATCAGGGAAAAGTAGTGTTTCTTCCCAATGAAAAGGGCTATCCACGAGAATTAAAAGATTTATTGTCTGGTGAAAGTGAAATCCACAGACGTGAAGTGGCTGGCATGTAGTGCACGCTGGGGTGGTTGGCGAGCAAAGCGAGCAGAGGGCGAAGCCCCCTAGTGTATGTAAAAAACAAAAGATTCCAAAAGAGCTAAAAAAGGAGTCAAAATGAGTTGTCTGCAAGACAATCCAAAGAAAACTAATCCTAACATGAAATTCACAAGAAAACTCCCAAGAAGCAAATCATAATTAGTTTTTAAAAAATCAAGAATAAAGAAAATACAATACTCATAAAACCACCAACATCCAACAGAGTGCACATGAGTAAACCATACTGGACTTCAAGACCCAGCTTCCCTTTAAAGAGTTGTGGGCAAAATCCCTAAACTAAGATTGGGGGTCTGGGTACTTTCTGAAGGCACTGTACAGATACAGGGATTGAAGGAAAGAATTCTGAAATATGAAAGTTAATTTTGAGCTAACCCAAGAAATAAAATTAAGTCAAGATACTACCAGACACGTCTGCACCATGCTACCTTCCCAGATGTATTTTCTGTCAGTGAAAAAAGAGGATAGGAACCTAAAAGGCCTGCCTTTCACCATGTGAAAACTGAGCTTAGACCAGCCTCCCAAAACAGGAGAAATGCAGTAGCACACGTCTTTGCATAATTGCTGCTTCACATTAGTCTGTGGTGTTTTTCAGTTTTCAATTCATCCTGTTTTTAGTGCGGCTCAAATATACTGGAAAAATTAAAGGCACAAATTAATAATACCAAATCAGGATGATCGTGGCTCAACCATATTTTATCTTCTACATCAGGAAAAAAAATTAAAACCAGATTTTGACAGATAAGGAACTTTTCTAACCTTTGAGGATCCATAACCACTTCTCTGTGATAAAACTTTCATGAGTAAATGTTATTGACCTGGGAAACTGCTGGGTCACCCAGTTATGGATGACTGAACAAATCCCAGAAATTTCCTGGGTTGTATATGTGAAAGGCGCCTTTGTTACACTTGGCGTAAGTTAACAAATATTAGAATTCTATTTAGGGAAAAAAACGTTGGCGCTATACACATGCAGAGCAGGTTAGAAATTATGAAAGCAGTGGAATTCGAAAGGGTCAAAAAAAACGATGGTGTGATACACATGTGGAGAAAGGTAAAGAATATGAAAGCAGTAAAATTCGAAAGTATTGTAGCGTCCCAGGCAGGTTGAAGCCTTTTTTTTTTTGAGTGACTGTTAGGTTTGATTGAGGGATGGCGGAGTAAAGCACGGAGGACTGACAGCGGGGTATTGATTGATGTGGAAAGGGGGGGTGGGGTTGGAGAGGGTGCTAGAAGGTTGTGTTTGGGGTTACGAAGTCGGCGTTCTTTTTCTTGATTGTTCAAGTAAAACTTTTGTGAGACTTTACTACGTCTGTCTGTTTTATTTTTTTTTTTTACTTCTCTTTTCGAGCCGGATGCGGAGGTCGCTACAGTATCTAAAAAAGATAGCAAAGATCGCATTAGCACAAACAAAAGGAAATTATGACTCAGAAAAAGGGAAAATAATCATCACGGGCCAGGTGTAATTGAAATAATAGCAGGACAAAGCGAGGTCAGAAATAAAAGACAGAGTATAAAACAAAGTAAATCATCATAAAGAGGTTAAAAAACAAGGGGGGCAAACACATGCAGAGCAGGTTATAGATAATGAAAACAGTGGAATTCAAAAGACTCAAAAAAAACAAAGGCGCAAAACACATGCAGAGCAAGATACAGAATATGAAAGCAGAAAAAAACGACAGTATCAAAAAAAAAGAAAGTAAACATCACATTAGCGCAAAGAAAGAGAAATTATTACTCGGAGAAATAACAAAAAGGCGAATAGATATTGAATATATAGACATAGGTGATATGTCTGAAGTATTTAAATATTGTAAGGCTTTGAAGTTTAAGTCAGAGAATTTCAAAAACGGGGTTTACCTCACATGTATTTATTGGTTACTTTGCAAAAAAATTATTAACTGCTGACGATGTAGATCGTTTTGTCTGTGCTGAAATTCTAAACAGAGAAACCTGTCCTGAATTATGGTACAAAGTCATTAAAACACATGTCTCATGAACCTCATTTAAAAGATTCAGCATGTTGGGACTCTAAAGATTCCAAATATTGTTTTTAAAGAAGTTCTGAAATAAAAGTGAAACTAATGAAATAGCAACAATTCAAAGAAAAAAAATCTTAAAAGTGTGTATCTGGAAAACCAAACACGGGGGTTGGCGAGCGAAGCAAGCAGGGGGCGAAGCCCCCTAGTGTTCACAAAAAAAACCCCAACTTTCAGTTTATGAATAAACAAGTTGTTTTAACTCTGTTGCTTGATGAAGCTGCTTTCCTCTTATCTTCAGAAAGTAAGTCTCTCTTTTCTTCATTGCCCATATTTATCAAGCATCTCAGAAACACTCCTAGGAATTTTACTAAATGTTTAAGAATTTGTCCTATTCCAGAGTAGGACATGAGGAGTAGTTATGAAGTGTCCAAGGCCTGCTTCCAACTAGGAGTAGGAGTTCACATTTGAAAATGAATGATGTCACGATTTTATGGCATCCTGAGCATCAAAATGGCACTCGTGATAATGTTTTGTAATTTTATGAAACTAATGCTAAGGCTTCACCACATAAATAATAATAATAATCAGAGTAGTAGAAGACAGAAAGGGAAAATATAATAAGGTAGGATATTACGCTAAGTTGTACCTTACTGTTGCCACATTGCAACAGCATCAAGAATAACACTATAATGAGAACCAACATAGAAAGACCAAGACATACACATTAAATGAGACTTGCAAATGATCCACAGCTGTGTTTCAAAAGACTCACCTTCCCTTTGTTAGCATTATAGGTCACCGCGTAAAGCAGTGCACTGGGGCCCCTACCTACACAACCACTCAGCAAGTCACAACATACATAGATTAGCATGGGGCCCTTATGCTCATGGAGCCCCCAGGCAAATGCCCAGCGTGCCCATGCGTTAAGATGGCCCTGTTTCAGAGTTGTGTGTTATGCCTCTCACAGTGATACTCCCTTTAGCTTCTACAAGGCTCTAATTATCCAATGCCCGGGTGACTCTACTTGCCTTCTTGAACGTTCCCCGGCTTGGAAAATGTAATATGAATGTTCCAGAGTTTTGTGAAAGATCAAGCTCATCTCACCTGTGTGATATTTTGCTGTAAATCACCCATCTAGCCCAGCCTATGTTCAGAATAATATGTTGTCTACTATAATACATTTTGCATCCGTGAGTAACCGTATGTGTGTTGGTTGCGGTTCACATACTTGTGTTCAACTACAAATGTGCCACTGATCTTTATGTGTATATCGTCAATCACACCAACAACTCCTGGAAAAGCAATGATTTGCATGAATGCAGCTTGCTTTAACACAACTTTACATGGCGTGGTGGTGGTAAGTATAAATAACCTTATGTATTGTAAGGGAATTCAAAGTTTGCTGCAAACTTCAAGAAATGTTTGGTTGTGACATACCCAAATCATTTCTATTACAAAGCTGCACTTTGTCTGCGGCCAAAAAATATAATGTTACCAACACATTTCAGCTGATAGTGCATAGTTACTCTGCCTAGATGGAGTGATCACATAACATACATGATTTGTTGTTAATATTATTCAATCTCTGTCAAATCTGTTGTCCAACATTTCCAAAAAATTCAGCCTTTTCCCGGGGTGTGTGAATGTCTTTGTCTGAACACCACCATCTGGCAACTCCTAGTGTGTTAGGACCGTTTACAACCTGTCCTAAATCCTGTTGAAGTTAGAATTTAGATTTCTAAATTAGGAAAACTGATAAAACGTTTTTACTTCTCCTCCTAAAAGTAAAACCAAAATTGTGGATTTTGAGACAGTTAGGAGATACTTGATAAATACAGGCAGTTGTCGTCAGTTTTTCAGGAGCTGATTCTAATCTCGTCTGAGTTGATGTTTGCTGTGAGCCATAAAAGTGCACATTGCTTAAGGATAAGTATGGATAAGCATACAGAAAAACAATATTAAAAAGAAAATAACAGGGACAAGCAAAGGAATTGGCAAAAGTTGAAGTCAAAATGACAGTCAGGGATCTGATTATGAGAAAAAAACAAACAATATGGCCACAGCTATGTAGACGCTCGCGAAATACTGGTGACCACCCAAAGATCTGAGCTCAAAGCTGCATCATTAGAATGGTGCTAAAAAATATCAATAACCACAAAACAAACATAAATAGTAAAAAAGTGACTAAGACTGCATGCCAAGATGTCAAAAATCAGAGCCACAAGGGCAAAGATTAGTCCAAAGACAAAAATAGGAATAACATCAGCCACAAATAGCAAAGAAGCAGGAACCCCCAAGTGAGATACTCAGCATTCCTCACCTTGGCATTAAGTCAATAAAAATAAAAAAAAGAAGTTTAAAAAGTTATTGGCACTATATAAAATAAGTTAGATTGGTTGCTAGGGTGGCATGGGAGCAAAATGAACTGCTGCTTTACTGTTTCAGGGTTTGATTCCTAGCTAAGTTATAGTCTGTTTGGAGTTTACCCTTTCATGCTGCCTTTGTGTATGTGTTTTTAAGGGTATCCTAATTTTGTCTCACAACCATATTATTTGATGCCTTTAGATTAGGCCATCACAGATAACATTGTGTGTGTGCATGAATTCATCATGTGATAGACTGGTGGTCCGTTTAGGTGGTGTCTTTTGTTGGTGATATATGTGCTGTTTCTTTGATGAAAAAAGTGGGGTCAGAAAATTGTTACAAAAGTCATTCATTGTTTCATAGAAGTAAAATATTAATATAAAATCAATGCTGGTGTGAGTGCTTGGACCCTTTAATATAAATCCAAACACCATGCAACTGAAAATTGAATGATGAGTCAGTTTGATCTTCCCTGTTTTCTGGGTTGCCAGAATAGAACTCAAAAATTGACATTACAGAACTACATAATATTTAGGATGCATAATGATGTGCATTTTTCATATTAAGCAGTTTGTCACTAAATTAAAGGTAAGTTACAAACTTCAGCTTTATCAGTTATTTAAACAATTGTAACTTTTCCTTTCACTTCTCAAATTTAACCCGTCTCTCGTTAACTGTTGTAGATCTGTTATGAAGAGATTTGAACACCTAATCCTTGTGAACAATTCACGTCATTCATGCCAGTCAATTAATTCAGCATGAGGAAGGTCTGCTTGTTTATATTGTTATTGACACATTTTTATTGACGTTGACAGAACTTAACTCATTTCAAGATTTTTTTTTAATTCAGTATTGACAATTTGCTTTATTTATTGACACATCACTATATATGTTGCATCTGGCACTAATGATTGTAATGAAGTAATCATTTGTGCCATTAACTAAAAACCTTCCTCATTTTTTGTTTTCATCTTTCTCTTAAACATCAGTTTATTTAACTCCAACACAACATAAAGAACCACAAGTCAAGGCCAAATGAAATGTTTTTATTCAGATAAGAAGTTGCCAGGCCTTCACTACCTCTAATTTAAAGGTCTTGTGATCAGAGAAAGAGAGATAGAGAGAAACAAGCAAAAATTAAAATGTCCTTGGGTACAGTAAATAACTTCAAGACTATTTGAAACACCATGCACAGCAATAGAAATTTATGAAAACTGAAAAATATAATTGAAATAGAGCAGGACCACAGAAAGAAAAAAACATATTCAAATCATAAGTGAGACCTTTATGAACTTTTTACAAAATTTTCACCATAGTACATTGCAAAATTGCCCATGGATGGCCAAGTTCTCTTAAGAGATCTTGAGGTGACTGCCTGATTTTATTCTACCATATCCCAATAGCACACATGGTCCATTAACTGGAGTTATCTAGGGTTATCCCTTACATTTGTGTCCATTGTTGTTAGCAAAAGCCAACCTTTTATTAAGTCCTAACTTAACATTAGATCAAGCATTTATTTATATATTCAGACTAAAAACTGAATGATTGGACAACACTCACATTAGTAACTCTGTTTCCACCTGCTCCACATCTGTAATTAAGGTTTTTCTTACTACTTAAAACTAAATTATGCAAAGCCTGGGCAGCACAGTGGCACAGTGGTAGCACTCCTGCCTCAACAGTGAAGAGACCAGGGTTTGTGTCCCGGGTCCTCCCAGTTTGGACTTTGCATGTTCTCCCTCTGTCTGTGTGGGTTTACTCCGGGTGCTCTTGTTTACTCCCATTGTCCAAAGACATGCATGTTAGGTAAATTGATGATGCCAAATTGAAACTAATCTGTTTCTGGTGTGTGTGTGTGTGTTTGCCCGATGAAGCACAGACACCCTGTCCAAGGTTTGTTCCTGCCTTGTGCCGTTTGTTGGCTGGGATATGCTCCAGCCCCCCACCTCCCCCCCCATTACCCTGGTCTGGATTAAGCCTAAATGATGGGAACTGTTTTCTGGATGTAATAATTTTTTATTGAGACACTAGTCATTTAGCCCGTTACAAAAACGGGCACTAGAACAGTAGTGCATAAACATTAGTAGGAACAGTCTATATTAAATGGCAAGGGACTTTGACCTCATTCTTTTTGTTGGTCGTATTTTTCTTTCATTCAGCCTTTCTGTTGTTGATGTTTACTTGCTGAGCTGACTGTTCTTCGTGGGCTGCCGCCGTGTATTGTGTGTCTTTAATTTTCTGTGACAGTAATACTGTCTCGTACGTCCGCTGGCTTGTACGTTTGTAATATACCTTTAATTTTCTCTGGCAGTAATACAGGCGTGCGCGTCGGTAATATGCCTTTAATCTCCTGTGACAGTAATACTGGCTTGTATGTGGCTGTAATATGAGTCACTGTATTGTGTACCTTTAATTTCCTCTCGCAGTAATACTGGTTTGTATTTCCGTAAAACGCCTGTAACTTTCTCTGACAGTAATATCGTGCATCGCACTGTGCCCCGGGCATGCGCACTTCATCAGAAGACACACACACACGGACACCTGGACTCACACAGGGATTTTATTAAAGAGGATATCATGGTCATCTAACATTGAGACTAAGATAACTTCAATCCTGTTTATACTTTTAAAAATATAGTGTACACCTACATTTGTGTTTGCTGTCTAGTGTTGCTTTGACACTTATTCTACTCCCCACATACCTGGAAGTGGGTCTCTCTTTGAAATGCCCTTCCCAAAATTTCTTTCTTTTTTGTCCTGTTTGGTATGTAGGGAGTTTTTTTCTTGTCTACATACAGAGTCTAAAGATTGGATGGGGGGTCCTAGTTTGTTAAAGCTCATTAAGGCATCTGGTGTGTGATTTTTGACAATATAAAAATACATTGTTGTTTTTGTACATGTACAATATTTTATATTGTCTATTTTGCTAGCTGTGAAACAATTTGATCTATTTTGCCCATGTATGAAAATATGCTATATAAATAAAAGTTTTTTTCAACCTTTTTACTGTACTACTTCTTTGCTGGCAAATGATGCTTGAAGTTGCCATACACTCTATGAATCTAACAGTTCTATAGTCTTATATCAGAGATGAATGTCCTTTATTTTATAATAAGATTTGATCATCCCTTAATATGTATAGGCTGCTCTAACTACTTGTTTGGCTTATACCAGCTCATATTAATGCAGCTAAGTAAGACAAAAAAAAACAAATAACTCAAGCAAGATACCCAAAGCACCCCTTAATACATTCCAGATGCGTACAGCAAGAGGACATTGGCTGTGTTACATGTTCCACAAGTCCATCCATCTTTTTCCAAAATGTTTACTTCAGTTTAGACTTGCAGAGGGTGTAAGCATTGGGTGCAATAAATGTAATAAGTGAGGATGGGGTGTACATCATGAATAATGTAAAAATGCTTTCTTGTACAAATCTTCCTCAGATACATCACACAGTTGAAGGAATTGAGGTGATTTTTAAGTCTTCAAGTATAATAAATGAATATATTTGGCAAAAAGAAAACACCATTTTCATCATGTTTTTATTTATTTGCTTCTTTACTCTTCTTTTAACATCAACAATGTATCTTTCTTTGTATAAAATGATTGGAGGTTATTCAAGATTCTGAGTAAAATCATTTCTGAAGGGACGGTAATTTATAACACTGTCAAGTCCATGTGCTAGTTAATTAGTTTTGGATTAAAAAAATATGAGCTTACATCTTGTAATATTTTGCTCTTTTAAAGAAAAGTCATGAAAGTAAATATTAAATATAAATAAATTAATTTTGGGCAGTTTTTCCATCTTCTTTCATTATTCCTCACATGTGGATTACTGAAATGCACAAAGTATTAACAGACTGCAAATGGTTTTGTGATAGCCTAACACATAATGTACTCTTTAGTATGACCTCAGAACTAACAGCTGGCTAGGCTTGGCATTCCATTTAAGAATGATCTTCAAAACTGCTTGAAAAGCTGAAACATGCTCAACAGAGTTTTGTCTGCTCTAATTACTTCAGAAAAGCTTGTACAGCCCCTGAGATTCCTGGAGGCTTGTCTCCACACAATTAGAGTTCCCTAGTGTGCCACTCCGTCAAACACATTGGGACAGGGTGGGGCTCTACCCCAACTCTGTTTATTCAAACTGAAGAACTTACTCATCTCCCTTGCAATTTTATATGAAGCTGATATTTTCCCCTTTAGTCATTGAGTCTCATTTTCTGATTTATAGCATCATCTGTATGTGGCCTAGAGGTTTAAGGTGCTAGACTACAAAACATGAGGCTAAAGGGTCAATTCTCAACACTGACATATTGGATGACCCTGACCAAATCACTTAACTGGACTGGTCTCAAATTGTGGACAAATGTACACAATGCTTGTACAGCATTTCATAAATGTGTTCACTATGGAAATAAGCTCTACAGCTTATGTGTGAAATATATATTTTTTTGCCCACTCAATATACTATTCAGTTATTATGCTAGATATGGCCTAGTGGCTTAGCAAGTGGGCTGCCAACAATAGGACTGCTGCTTTAATTTCCAGTTTTGACTTAATATGCATGTCTAATCAAGAAAAGTGAATAACAAGCCTGTGCTGTAATTGTAAAAAACAATTGAATAAAAAAAATAAACATGAGATTCTGTCTTTTGCCTACACCACACTTCCCACTTCATGAAAAGAAGTCAGAAACACGTAATGCAATAGCACAAGAATTAAAAGAAAAGATAATTGGAGGTGTATTTGATACTGCTGATATTGAATTGTATGCAATAAGGCTACGTTTTACAGTAATTTATAGTGCATGTATGTATATGCAATATTACTCAACAACAATTTTATAAGTATATCTAATTTTTAAGTAGATTGCTTGAAAAGGAAGTATTATATGATTTTTAGAATAAATATTATTTTATATAAAAATTACCATCAGACTTTCATACAAGGATAAGTACAGAGACAGCCAAAGTAAAAGTTAAAAATTACTTGAGTCTCAATGCTGATGCAAAATAAACTATCCGTACTTGTCCTATTAGATTCCAGTGGAACATTTGATACCATAAGCCATCACATACACATTGTCATGATACTGGGGCAAATCTGTCTGTTGCTTTGCTCAAGTAGTTCTGCTCATATATAACAAATAGGTAATTTTGTGTTGGCTTACGTAATCTTGTACCTGAGCATAAATACAAAACACATGGAACTCCACAAGGTTTAGTTCTTAGTCCTCTTCTTTTGTCTTTACAAATGCTTTCTTTTGGCAGAGTCATTTGTGAACACAAAGTCAATTTCCACAGCTATGCTGATTACATACATTTATATATTTCTGTTACTCCTGATGACCACAAAGCATTACATACCTAATTAACTGTTTGACTAATGTTGTGCAAATAATTTTTTGAACATAAATGTGGATAAAACTGAAATTTTAGTAATCAGTCCCAATACTCAAAGGTAAGTAATAATATAAAAACATACTCATTTAGCATCACACATTAAGCCACAGTTTTAAACATCTTTGTGACTGTAATTTAGTTTTTGTACTTATTTTAAAAATGTGGTAAAGACTGTTTTTTACAATCTCATAAATACTGCAAGAGGAAGTAATAGGATGCTGAGAAGTTAACTGATATATTTTGCATTAGTAAGCTTAATTATTCTAATGATCTTTAGGCTGGCCTTGACTAAAACATAAAAGAAAACTGATATAGCATATGTACTGACCAAACTACTAAAGAACTCATTTCAAGCTATTTTTGCTGTTCTATGAAGTTTTAAATGTACTGGCACCTAAGGATTACAGAATGGCTTTTAGAGTATGTTCCAAGTCATGCTCTCAGATCTTATTCTATTGTATCTTCCAACTGGAGAGGCCACTTCTGCTACTTTTTTTTCTGAAAGTATGGATCAAAATACCATTGTCTATTAGAAGGGATGGTTCTGTTGATGCTTATAAGAAGCTGCTTTAAACAAATCTTTTTATCTCTGCTTTTAATTAACATTTTAATTTGAATCATTTAATTTGTTATTTTTAATGTTGTAAATCTATGCTTTTATGTTTTGATTTATTGGTTTTATAATTATATTAGTAATTATATTAGTCTTATTATAATTATTTTTTAATTTACTGATATGAAACTCACCAAAAAGTAAATTTAATCACGGCCAGAACACCTATATGATGAAAGGACTGAGGGAGAGAGTGAGCCAGGAAGATTACCTCCAGTGGGGCTGCCACCTAACGTGCCAGGGATTCCCACAGGGTTTCAAGGGAGTTTGCTGCAGCCCTTTTGGGTTCTGTGGATGATACCAGGGGGAGTAACCTGATTGCTAGGTGGTTACCTACCAGGTAACACTTGTGGTTGGTCAGCCAGTTGGCAAACATCCGACACATCCTCTCAGTTGCAAGAAGCAGATCACAGATACTGTATGTGATACAGTATCTGCCAAGTAATGCAAAGAGTACACAGCACATGTTTCGCCCTTATTGGACCTCGGGCATCAGTCAGCTGAGAGGACTGGTCAACAAACCACAAGTATTGCCTGGTGGTTAACAACCTAATAATCAAATTGCGATTCAGACTTAAAAAGAATGTAATACTCTGAACTTCACCCAGCTAAAAAACTGAACCAGCCACCGTGGCGCAGTGTCAGAGGCTTCACCTGATGTCTGAGGTTTGATCCCCATAAGGAGATGCAAAAGTGCGTGCACCTGACGTGCCCCAATAAGGGTGAAACACGTGTCGTGTACTCTTTGTATTATTTGGCAGATACATAAAATATAAAATATACGATATATAAAATGGACTTTGAAAATTTCACTCACAGCTAGTGATAGGGCACTTTGTCTCACGGCAAGCCTTATTTTTCCCGTTTTCTGAGGATTTGACCAAACTGGTGTTTGTTTGATTGACATTAGCCATTTGAGGCAAGAGCTCATTGATAGAGACTGTTATTTTATATTTCTATGTTGAAAATTAATTTACAATTTAAACAGGCATGAGGAAGACACCTGAAGCATCTGGCTAGGACTACCACATACCACCAGGTAGAGGTAACATTAATAAATTCAACCCCTTAATCCCATTGTAACTTCAATAAAGCTGCTGAGTTAAGACAAGTTCACCAGCATATGGCCTCTCCTAATTTTTTTTTATTTCTTCTGGGGCATGGCATGAATTATTTTATTATAAATACACACTCAATAAACATTGAAAAAAAATTAGGAGGAAAAAGTTAAGACAAGTATTGCAAACAGCACAAGAGTTACCAATGTGATATATATAGAATGAACCCTTGACCTCCCAATTGAGCCAAGAAGTGAGTTAGGGTGAATGTTCACTAGCATGGTGGTAATGGGGCCAGAAGCTTAGGAACAGATTAGTAGGAGAGAAAAAGTATAGTAAAACATATACTGTTCTTGTAAATACAGCATGTGCCAATGAGTTATTAGCGTTGTAGAAAGATAGAGAAACAAGAAAGAGGAAGAGCACACAGTGCAAAAAGCATAAACAGGTCCTATCAATAGATGCTGTGAGTGCCTGCCTGAATTAAGCTAACTCCTATGAAGCAAACAAAACATCAACGGATCTGCAAAAAAGAACAAAATACAAGGAGGGTTGACCAAAAGTTTCAACCAAAAATGAAAGAAACTTTTGCTGAAAAATATATGATGTCTGGATCTCTAGTAAAAGTAAGGCCCCATCTCCAGTGTCTCTGCAATCAGTTTACAGAATATTGAACCTGACTGGCATGATGGCACATGTAAGTGCAAACAAAGCACAGACATCATGAACATGAAAATCCGTAACTGAAAGTATGAATGCAAGCAATGATTATCATACTGCAACGTGACTACCTTGGGATTCTTTAATATGGGAGGGACAGTTGCTGCCAGCAATAACACAAAAATATTTTTAGAAAGACACAAAAATACACATAAGAAACTTCTATTTGTGCATTTCTGGTTGGTATATTTTGACATATTTTCTTTATTTTTATCTTAATGTTGTTGAGAACATGTTTTTCTATCAGCTTGTTATGTTTGTGCTTGTTTGCATGGGTTCAGCCATTTCATGTGCCTAGTCACTATGATGCTGCATGGCCGTGTGATCTGTGATATCATGGCAGCTGTGATATACAACATAAAATGTGCCCTCTGCTTACAAACAAAAAATTAAGAAACGAATTTTAGTAACAACTTACCTTTGTTTTTAAAATGATTCTGCCTTTGCTGTTTGAACTTTAGTTCCATTTGGTTAATAAATGAACTTGACAATTCTTTTGAAAAAAAAAAAACTTAAAGACATCATTCAGTCTCTGCCACTCATTTAAAAAAACAGTTTTTGTCCAATAGTTTCACCATCTGCACCATTATAGGATTAAACCTATCAAGCACACAACAGTATGTACACTACCCTACTCTGAAAAAGAGCATTGTTTATTTACTTAAGATGCTTTGTTTGTTCACATCAGGTTTGGCTTAAATTAAAAGATTTATTTTTTACATTTCATTGCTAGTTAGGATAACACCTTAAGGTTCCTCCATGAAAGGAGAGTCAAAGTGCTGTAAAATTTATCCCAAAAAGTAATCGTATAAGTGACATTAGCTTATTGCTCTGCGTATTGCTGAGTTCTGAGAAGCCATAAAAGATTCAGACAGCTACATTTACTCTTTACAGCACTTGAAAATTAACTAGGAAGTGACCACCTATGATTTGTAATAAAATATAATGGTTTGATTTCCCTTCTGCCGGGAATGGAACATGTTAACATGATATATTTAAAAGTACAGCAATAAGCCGCCATTGTTCGCATCACCTGCCCTTGACCTTTTAAGATGTCAGGCGCCAACCTATTTTTAAAAGACAGAGTCAGCCCTAGGTGACAGTTCAAGCAGCTGAATACCTTTTCACATGGTGTAATCACAGTAACTGCAGATAACATTACACATGAGAAGCATCTTTCGTCACAATCTGTCCAATTTGGTTAAACAATAAAAGAAATGTAAAGGATTTTTTTTTGACTTGGAAGGAAGTGATTGTTAGTGTCATGTTTTATTCTTTGACTTTGCTGTAAGAAGTAAACTTGGCTAGTGCATGAACAGTGAGTATTCCACGGAAGAAACTGCTTGGTTTAATTAAAAACTGCTAATGAAAATAAAGAAATTTGATAATTTTTTACTTTCATAATAATTTAATGTACAGTTTTCCATTTGTGCTCTTCTGAAATGTGTTTGCTACAGACAAGTGCAGATCAATGGTAAAAGCAGATAAAAAAGATGATGTAATAAGATATGACAAGGATATAATTACTGATTTAATATGTAAATCAAACAGGTTTTTTTTTTTACTTTTTATGGAATAAAAAAAGACCTCCACTCAAATATTCCACTCTGATAAGAGAAATAACTAGCAGGAGAATATCTCATAGAAACATAGAGCTCCATCACTGGGTATTTGTGCTATGGTCTATCTTGATCTAGTGTCTACTGAGACTAAAATTCTCCTCTAATCACTCCTAACTCCTCTAAAACTAAAGTCACAGGCACTGTAACTTGGTCCAGAGATTACTTTAACCTTTGGCGTAAGGTGGAGAGGCAATTAGGGTCATAGTCAAAGGTGAAAGTAATCTCTGGACCAAGTTACTGTGCCTTTGACTTTAGCATACCCTGATTTTCTGAAACTCAGCACTCTGTGTTAGAGGTAAACCCACAGCTTTTCCTGCATTCTCGGATCAAGACATCTCCTTTCTTGGGGATATTTCTGATAATTCTGGTCTCTGCACATTTCAGTCCCTGAGGCTCTGCTACACTAATCCTCCGTCTTCTTTTCTTTTTCTATTTCCAACTTGGTTGGTCATTAAAGTCTGTATCACTTCTTCTTCTTCTTCCTCCTCTTCATCTTTTCCCACTTGTATGCTGGGTTGATGTGCTTGCTTCTCCACTTTTGAAAATATTTATTATCTAAAGCCCTCACGCACAAGGCCACCAGTGACCCTTTATTCAACACTGGGTGAAGCCTCTCATCATCCTCTACCCATTCAATCTTTTTGGCAAAGTAATTTTTCTAAAGCCCCTCCACTTTTATAACACTTCCTTTATAAAAATATTTCTAATTTAGCCTGAAACCTTAACTTTTAAAAAAAGAAATAATTACCACATAGGTTATACTTGATTATCAAAGATGATTCGCTATGGGTTGACCTCTAATCCCTTCTGCTTTATTTATTATGCTAGACCACTTGCTATATCTAGCTAAAATTATTTAGCAGATGTGAATATTTAAACCTCTTGAATGTATTAACCACCAAGAAACACACCAAACAAGATAAAGATCGATAGAATTTTAAGTTTGTTGTCACTAGTGATGAGTGAAACAATTTGTGAAAAATTGCAGCAAAAACACTATTTCACTTCCCAAAAAAATGTGCAAAATAAATGGTGTTATGCTTCCTGTGAAATTTGTGACATTGGCACAAGAAGGAAGGTGTTTATTTTTTGTCTGGAAGCATTTTCACTCATTCCACATGCGCCTGCCTGTCATTTACTATTTAAATAAAGATCACTAATGAAAAAGAAGATGAAAAAAATCACTTGTTTCCTGTCACATGTAGACATTTTGTTGCACCATCAGACATGTGTTGTGTTTGTACTGGTAAGAGGACACCAACTTTGCCAATTATGATAACTGTCTTGCCTATTGTAATATTAAAGATGCATCAAAGACAGAAATGAAACTCAAAGCTCCATCACGCTTGCAGTATGCGTGTTGTCATGAGCAGAAATCAGGAAACATGAAAGAGCGGTTGCTTCAAAAGGGGTTGTGGAGGGGCCAAGCAACTTTCTTTTTAGCGAGTTTTCTTGAGGAAAAAACAGTAACGTGCATGAAGAAACCCTTTGGTGTGTTTTCATGTGGAAAATATACAGCATGTCATGATTTTTAAAACATACAGTATACTGCACCACAGTAATGTGGATTGAAAAGCATAAACAGAATTCATTTTACTGACTCACATGTGATTACCTGTAATACGTAGTGGTGGAAAAAACACAGGTAAACACAGAACTTTGACAGTCTTTAGGGAGCAATTGTCCTTATTTTCTACCTCAGAAAAACTTTTAAAACCACTAAAATCTTGTTTTCAGTGAGTTTCACATTTTGCAATTTGCGATTTTAACGTTAGATTCAGTTAACTGTATGCAAATTGAAACTTGGCTTTTTCGCTTATCACTAGTAGTCACCAAGTGCAGACGCTATCAAATTACTCAAAGTTTGAAAGACTGACATGAGAATCACTGAGAAATAATACTCAAGATTAAGACTGCGCAGTCATTAGGATATGATTGTATCTGTGGCTGGAATCTTAGGGATGATCACCAACGGAAGGCACTGTATAAAATGAAGACTGACAAATTGTTTAGTGATTGGTTACTATGACAGAACTGTGATGATAACTGTGGAATGAGGAAGGCACTGTATACAATGAAGTTTGGCAGAACAGTGTAGGTAGTACTATGACAGGACCTAGATGATAACCAATTACTTGCATCTCTAGGATGATGTTCACTTGGAACAGCACCAAATAATAATAGAGGTCCTTTAGCGTGCAACAAGCTATTGACAAAATCATGATACATTATGACTGTTTACATATGAATTTTAACAGTTTTAAACAGCCAGGTTATGTAACTTGTTGCAGGTGAAACAATGAGCCATAAATTGCAATTGATCTGGCAGCCTTGCTGTTTAAAGTTCAATACCTTAGCCATTAAGGGACACTGCCTGTGAAACAACCACACAAAAAGACACCAATCAGTCATGTACTAAACGGTTATGACCTGTTGAGTGTGCAGTTGCTATAAAGGCTGACACATTTGAGATTAGGATGGGCAAGAAAGGTGCTTTAAAAGCAATCAATACGAACCACACAAGACATAATGCATCTTTTTCTTTCACCTGCATTTCGTTTTCTGTTTCATAGTCTTCTATTCTTTAGTGCATACGAAATATGCAGCACCTGCAGCCCATGCAAATAAAAAGTGTAACAGTTCTCATCCAGATCAATAGCTGTGTATACCTTCTCTATTTGTTCTACTCAACAATTATAACAATCAAGCCTCCCATCCATGTTCAAGTCCACTTATTCAAGTTCAGGGGTCAGTGCCTTTCACAGCCGCATTATGTACTAGGCAGAGATCAACCGCAGATGGGGAGCCAGTCCATTATTGGGCACACAAATGCACACAGCTACACTCACTCATCTGAGGCTGATTTTGAGTCACCAGTTCACTTAACATGTACGTCTTAAGAATGTGGGAGGAATACCAGAGTACCCAGAGAAAGATCAACTGCAATGAGTGCAGGCCCCTCAATACAAAGCCAGGACTTTGAAGCTTTCAAGCATCCAAATGTTACACATTACAGCACTGTGAGTCATTTGACATGCTAGGCCAAGGTTGTGCAAACCTGCAGTTAAATCATGGTGTACCAGTAAGAGTTTGCTGTTTGGTCTAGCTATGTCAAAACGCATGGCAACCCAATAAAAGCAGCCTGCAACTACTTCATACTTATGGAAGAGTCTGTAGTCTCTAAATGAATAAAAAAAAAACCAAATGGTCTTCAGAATAAGGTAAAGCTATATGCTGTTTAAAAGCTGCAAAAACGTACATATTAGGTGCATTATGTATATGTACTGTGTACTTTTTTTTTACGATACCATAAAATGGATTTAAAATATAGCCAAGATTGAACTAATGTTGCAAATGGCTAGTACTGCTTGAAATCGCTTAAAATCTATTATTCTTTTATGACTGCAAAGCCTCAAAATTATCCCAGCGTTCTAATGGTAAACTGTCTGAGCTCGTCTTTAATTAATCATGTTTTATTTCAAATTGGTTATTAGAGAAACTTTTATAATTCTGGTAGCATGGCCGAAACCTGTTATTCTGTTTAAAAAAGCAAATAAATTGTCTTTCCTCATGTTCAATTCTGGATTTAAAAGTGGCCAAAATGAAACAAGTTTCTCAAGAGTCACGTCAGTCTTGTCAGATTTCACTCAAATGTATTCACTTCTGACATGAGAGAAGGGAGTGGAATGGATCTAACCAGAACAGAAAAAGACACAGAATTTCTTTTTAAGGCCTGTATTAGTATGGAACTTTAACTTTCTTCTTTTTATCTTCATCTTTTCCCATTTCTTTTTAGGGTCAATCTGTTTGACTATAGTACAATATCCGAGTAAAAAATACTTTATTATTATTTCTTTTTAATCGGTGGACACATAGATTCCAGTTCTGTCAGTATATGGCTGTACTTTGCATGTTCTTAGTATGCTTCTGTAGCTTTTTTACTGGGTTCTCTTTTTTTTAGCATTCCAAAGATTCACATGTCTGACTGACTACCAGTTCTAAAATGAGTGTGTGTACCCAGTGGTTGACTGGTCTTCCATCCAAGGATGGGTTGTGTGTAGCATCAAATGCTACACAGAAAGACTCTGGCTTTTTACAAGCTTGAGATGGATTATGACATTCAAGGAATGAATGGATGGATTTTTGAAATAGCTAGGTGCCATAATCTTTAAGATCCAGTATTTGGCAATATTATAAACTAGAAAATAGATGCCCAGCCTCATTAGAACAAGTGGTGATGACTTTTCTTTTGTGGTGGCCATCATGAGCAAGAGAAGGAGTCTATAAAGCTGTGACACGCATGTGTACATGGGGGACAGCTTAAGGACTCAGGAGATGGGAATAACCTGCTAAATCAGGGGTGGCACTGTGGTTTAATGCCTTATTTCTTCCTCCCTCTGCAGAATGGAACCCTAACTGACCTCACTTCCATTGTCTGCCCTCCTAGACCTTCCCTCCCTGTCGAAGACCTACAGTATATCCATCCTTTTCATGACTTCTTCATTTTTCACCTTCTCTGTCCAGCTAATTTTCATTACCCTTCTGTAGCACTAAACCTCAAAGCTTTACAGGCTGTCATTAGTTTCTTTTCCATATATCCATTTATCACTATCATAACCTACTATTGGGAAGATGTATGTTCTCAATAAATAAGTCAATGTTCAGATTCCTTCTCAGGAATTCTATGCAGGCCCAGAAGCTCTCTTTTGCATTACCAATTCTTTTATCTTCACTCAGCAGTCCCCTTGCTCTGTTATCCAGCTTACAAAAATATTTAAATTACTTGAAATGCTCTTAATTATTGACCTTCCACTTTTATATTTATGTGTGATATTCCCTTCTTGCTAATCACCATTACTTTAGTCTCCATAGTATTCATTTCCACCCCATGCAGGCTTTGTAGATCCCTTCTCCCATCTTTTGCAAATCCTCTACTATTGATACCAGTAATGCAGTATCATCTACATAACGTATGTTTATAATCATTCTCCATTTACCTTTACAACCTCCTTCTTTTTTAATGTCTCTTTTATCAGGGATTCACTCTCCACCTTAACAAAAGGACAAGTGTCTGTGTATCTGTGTGTCTGTATTGTTGCTACGTCTGTTTTCCAACAAAGCACGGATCACAAACATTAGAAATGCTTTTATGAATCCCATACCAAATAGCATATAACAGACACATAGCAACCAGATGGACATACTGTACTGGAAACGTTAAGGCAGAATACATCCAACAGAGAGTAATTACTGAACAAATAGAAATCAGTTTATCCACCTTAATAAAGGAACATGTGTCTCTGTTTATGCCTGTGTTATCTGTGTAGCAGTCCAGCTTCTATGTCTCTACTGTATGCCATTTGGTATGGGATTTGTACAATAAATGCTTATGTTTATAATGTTCCATCTGTTGGCATTCCTTCCAGGCAGGTGGCACAAGTGCATTGAGAAGGGTGCAGGCTGCATTGAGAAATGACATTATCGGTTTTGTTAAGGTTCATTCCATTTTCTAATAAATCCCATTTTCTATCTCCCCTCGTATATCTATATACAGTATATAAAAGCCAAATACCACTGACTCACTCATCATGACATCTCTGGAACCATGAGGACTTGGGACTTGAAATTTGGCATGTAGGTTACCCTTGGCCCATAGGTGCTCGCTAAGAAACGATTTTAAAAATTTTGTGGTCCAAGCACGTTCTGTCTGTATGTCTGTCTGCTTTTCACGAGAGAATTACTTAACGGATTTAGATATAGTTGTTTTCTATAATTTGCTTGAACTTTCCGGTTTGATTTTTTTTCTCATCGCGCTAAGTACCATAGTTCGCTTGCGGTACCCGATGTATTTATACAAATCCAAGAGAGTGGCTGTGGGCCGAGAGCAGGGGGGAGGGGCCTTCCTCATTCACTCGCCAGCCTGTGTCCGAGTTGGTCTACCACACGCTACATGTTGGAGTGCACCTTGTCTCCGCTTAGCTAGCGATACCTGTTTGTTCAACAGACATTATCATCTACAGATTGTTAAGGAGTAACGTTTGACATTTTTGAAAGAGGGATCAGAGCTCCATGTGTTTTAGAGGGTAGCTGTTGTTTGCCAGAGATTTCACGGCCACATGCTTTTCTTCTCACATGGGGAACGCTCTCCTGTCAGAGCTGATCACGATCAGATACACTGCCAATGTCTATTGATTTTTAAAGTTTGTCCTGTTTCATTACTATGTGGGCGCAGCCACGGGGTACAGCTATCTTATATATAAAACAGAATATAACCGTGTATGTTATCATCCAGTTGACACTTAGTAACCACAAGGAGCGACAGAGAGCCCCAGACACAGCAATACAGTCCACAATATAAGAATATAAATACAATAAACAGTTTCTATTCCACATAGCACCTTCCAATAAACACATCTCCAAAAATTAGCCACAATCTTATATACTGTATAAAGCAGACTGTAACAATCTTGTGGTCTTGTATGTATGTTATCATCCAGTTGACACTCAGAGTTTTATCACAAAAAATCTGTAGTATTATTTGTCATTTAATATTTCTTTTTGTTAACTATATTTTCATCTAGCATTATTTTTATTGTAACAATGTTGCAGTCATAATAGAATTAAATCAACCTAATAATAATATTAATTTGACGTTTTTTTTGTCGTCAAAAATTCTGCATGTAAAAACTTATTAAAACTTATTTACTTCCTTAGAAGGCTGGCGTCCTTCAACATCTGCAATAAGATGCTGCAGATGTTCTATCAGATGGTTGTGGCGAGCGCCCTCTTCTACGCGGTGGTGTGCTGGGGAGGCAGCATTAAGAAGAAAGACGCCTCACGCCTGGACAAACTGGTGAGGAAGGCAGGCTCTATTGTTGGCATGGAGCTGGACAGTTTGACATCTGTGGCAGAGCGACGGGTGCTCAGCAGGCTCCTATCAATTATGGAAAACCCACTGCATCCACTAAACACTGTCATCTCTAGACAGAGGAGCAGCTTCAGCGACAGACTGCTGTCACTGTCCTGCTCCACTGACAGACTGAGAAGATGGTTCCTCCCCCAAACTATGCGACTCTTCAATTCCACCCGGGGGAGTAAACGTTAACATTATATAAAGTTATTGTCTGTTTTTACCTGCATTATTATCAATCTTTAATTTAATATTGTTTTTTGTATCAGTAAGGTGCTGCTGGAGTATGTGAATTTCACCTTGGGATTAATAAAGTATCTATCTATCTATCTATCTATCTATCTATCTATCTATCTATCTATCTATCTATCTATCTATCTATCTATCTATCTATCTATCTATCTATCTATCTATCTTATTACTACACCACAAAACAAAAACTAATCTGTCACGTTGTATTTTTTTTAATGTATATTTTTTATCATCCAGTTGAGGCTCAGAACGTTTCTGGTGTGCTCCGTAATTATATTTTTCTCAAACAATCAAAAAAAACTTTATTTTCCTCCCGGGCATTCCAGGTATTCCAGCTAGTAATATATAAAAGATAAATAAAATATTAAATATTGTGATGTATTTCTTCTCAGGAAAGACAACACTTTAAAAGTTAATTAAGAGACAAAAAATGTTCTAAAATCATAGTCTATGTAGTAATTACTTAAAATACATACAGTACATGAGGAGTGCTGAATAATCTGGTCGTTAATTTTAAAGGTACTGAAATCATTTAGTCAAATGAAATTCCAAAAGTTACACTAAAAAATAATGTCATTAATTTAAATAAGAGTACAGGCCAGGATTCCACACCATGAGCCCTTTCATTTAAACACAGTAATTACTTTAGCACTTTCATGCAGCTCTGCACATGACTGTTGGAAGTAAAAGCGAGTTTACTTCAAGCCAAGGCGAGCTTGTAACGTCATCTTAATTGAAAGCTTGAAAGCAATCAGGGTACAGATAAAAGCCTGTTACCTTAAGGTGTAGCTTTGGGTGACTTGTCAGTGAATTTTCGAATTTTGCACTGATTAAAATAAGGATGCTTAAGAGGGCATTGAGAGCCCCCTCGGAGATGGACAAAAGCAAGGGCGAGCAAATAAGGTTTTCCTTTTTCCCGAAGTCATTACCAATATTGTGTCTTTACTTTTACAAGACTCTGAGACATAGGTAGGCACTGTTTAAAACAGTTTCCCTTGGCAGATCACAATTAGCAAGGGATCCTCCTTGGAGGCAAAAATGTGTTGGTGGCAGATAAACTCAGTATAATGTAATTATTCTAACAAGGCTTTATGTCTCCAAGTCGGAAGATTAAAGGAGAGTTCTCATACCTTACTGATTCACCTTTACTCTTCCTTCAAAAATAACCCCCTTTTTACTTATATATATATATTTTTTAAGGTAGATATTTTAGCTTTCTTTCCAGTTCATATATTTTTTTAATATCTACACTCAGTGCTTAGGAAGGTGGCCTAATAACTGCATAAAATATAAGTGTGCGCTGGCCCTCTCTGTTTAACACTAAAGCTTCAGTAGTTCTAGTCACATGGATATGACCAATTTATTGCATGGTTCCCCAAAACAACACAGAGGGCTCACTGACAAAGACGGAGAGCTCTGTTTTTGTTAGCATACACATCATGTTTATAAACCAAATACGTTTTTTTTTCACATTTCTGGCACATTTTTTGGCAGAGAATATTAATCTTCAATGAACTGTCAGTTCAGAGAATAAAGATCAGGCTATGGTTAATAACCTTTGTTCTGTAAATAAAAATAATTAAATGCCATGGAAAAACAATCACAGTATTAGAGGGTTTTAAAGGATGTTATAATTATTAGCATTGCATAGTAAAGACAGCATGGTGGCATAATGGTTTTCAGCTGCTGTGTTACAGGGACCAGAGTTCAATTCCCAATCTGGCCGCTATCTGTGTAGAATACACGGGTTGACCACAAGGATATTATGTGGGTGCTTCTAATTTCCTTTCACATTTTCAAATGCATGATGATGACCCTCTGGTGACTAAATTTGTTTTCTGTTAGCTACAATAACTCGATGTTTACAAAAGCAGCCACCTTAATTTCTGGTTTTGCCAATAATGAGAAGTGAATAAGGTAAATGTCATTTTGATATGGATATTCTCTTCATTATCGTATAGCACTCCTAACTGAGAACAGGTACAGAGTACTTGCAAAATTTTACAATTATAATAATATAACAGTAAGTTACTAAAAAATACAAGTTAATTATATAGTAAAACAATATCAGTCAATAATAGTCAATCTCAACATATAAATTTTGGCTTCTGCTTTCAGCAGCATAACAAAGTAACAATGGTGTCATTATAAACAGCTATCAACAGTCTGCATGTGTTATAAGTCCTTTTAACATAAGGTTATTAAACAATGACACACATAGCAACCCATTTCAAGAGTACTATTATTTTAAATGATAAATTATTGTTTTTAATATTTATTAAAAGATACATAGGTTACCCAAACTAATATGGAACATTGCATGCATAAGTGCAGCGTTCCCTATAAATAAAATGTATTATTATTATTATTATTATTATTATTATTATTATTATTATTATGATTCTTGCCTTGCATCCAGTGCTGCAAGAGTACACTTTGCATCCTGTGTTCATGAAATTCATTAAGCATGCATGCAATCTGTAATACATTTCTAACAGGAGGGCTTTATAACCCCCTACCAGATCTGGACGACCCACTTTCTCTCTGATGCCTGCTAAAGTTTCACATCTGTATCACTGGAATGGTACAATTAAGAACAACTTGGCAAATGTTTTCCAGATAAGCATAATTTTTAAAAAGGTCCTAATTAAAAACTAGAAAAAAGACAACAAAACTAATCATAAAACAAGTTCAAATTAGTTGAAAGAATTCAATATCTAAGAAGACAGAAAGTAAAAACAAATTAGTTTACACTGCAGAGCACATAAGGATTCACTTGGGGTAGTAAAGGATATTCTGCCATTCTTCCTGCTAGATTCTATTTTCCCTGTAGGTTAGAATATATGACTGTATCGAAGCAAGCTTACAGCAGTTTTACACACATTAAAATGGGGCAAGATTTGTGACTAAGGTGTCCATAATTGTTATTTAATGTTTCACTTAAATTAATTTTAAGGTTGCAAAAATAAATTAAAAATAACATTATGTTTTCATTGTGCAAAACATTTTTTTCTTATGTATCTATTCTTCATAATAAAAGAAAAAGTGCCTATTTGTGTGTCTGTGTATCTGTGTGTCCATCCAGTAACTAGGGTTAGGAAGAAAAATTTAAAATTGTCAAAACATAAGAAGAATGGTCAAAAAATCAAAAATGATAATAAAATTACAAAATAAGAATCTAAAAATAAGAAAATTTTATATCTGCCAAATCTATAGTCCAACATTATACAACAGCAACAGCAGCTTGGTAGCGTCTTTCTTGCCTGCTTGGTCCACGTGAATGAGGTTTATAGCTGCAATACTAATGACTGGTGAGTTTACTTGGTGAGCAATGGATGAGTGAAAATAACAATAAATTGACACTCACGCTAACCAGGCCAATGTAGCAGTGACCATCACTGCATATTTACAACAAAACACTTTTAGGATAAGAGTGGCCAGCTCAACGAGAGATACCGAGAGAAAGTGATGAAAACGGGTTGGCTCTGTTTGAAGAGGAAAAGGCCACCATAACGAAAATTGATCAAATTTATATTATTATACCAGATCAAATGGACAACCTATGTATCAAATAAAACATGTGGTTTACATTGATTTATATAAAGCTACAATTAGGGACTACAATTAGGAAAATTAAATGACAAACTAACAAGAAATTCCTGGCTATATGTAGACAATTTTAAGGAAAAATGATTCATCAATCTCATGGCCCTAAGGCCCAGAAAAATCCAGCCTCACTGAAAAGGTAATTTAATTGTGAAAAAAATTACGGCACACCATGATAATAGGGCTGGGTGTCAGTACTGATGTCTCGATTCAATTCGACTCCGATTCACAATGCCTGATTTGATTCAATATCTTATCTTGAATGAATTATCTTGCACTGATATATTTGAAGTGGTGCTTTTTTGTTTTAACATAAATAGAGAACATTAATATAATGTGACAATTTTCATTACCACTTTATTTGAAGGGTGTCTACATAGTGACTGCACAACATGCATAAGCATTAAATGACATTAAGAAGAAATTCTTGATTAGTAATGAACGGTTAACATCAGTATTTCGAAGATGGAGAACAAAATATCAGTGCTCTCTTTAAAAAAAAAAAAAAACTAAAACTTTTTCACTCCATTCAAAATTCACCATAATTTAACTAATATATGTACTGCCACATCAGAGTCCACACATATTGTATTATTATTATTATTATTATATTATCAGGGCCCCTAGTTTTAATAAAATGGAATATCATCTATTTTATATGATATCTATATCATCTTGTGAATAATGCTATTACAGAAAAATCAAATATTGTTTCTTACATATTCAATTTTATTCAATTAGCTATTCATGTGTTATGAATCTCCATGTAGACACCCTTCAACTAAACTCTTAGCCAAATTTATTCCCCTAGTGGACATTTAAAATAATCTTGAATTAGTTGAAATTAAAGATACAGTGGGAAGACTTGTGTCATTCTTAATTCTACAAGTTACACATATCTTCAGTTGCTCATGTGTAGCAGTCACATTAATCAGTCTTGAAAATGTGTCCTCACATTCCTCAAACAAAAAGGAAGCATTTTAAAACAATGATTTAGAGCTGATGCTTGTTGACAGCGGCATTGAATGAATGGAACATAAAAGAAAACGAACCAGCCATCATGACTGATAATGCCACTGTTATGGAGGTACATCAACTCGGCTGCTTTGCACACACAATCACTTTTGTATCCAACAAGTGCCTGCTTGCTTTGCTGGGTGAGGCATGTTGCAAACTTTCTCCACCGAAGCAGTACAGTTAGCCACGTGCTTAAAGAGAAGTAATGTGGACTTGGCAAAACTTAAACTTGTGATTGATGCGGTCACACAATGGTACAGCTCATTGGAAATGCTAGAATGCTTTTTGGAACAACAAAGAGTCATCACAGCAGCTCTGTATATAGGCAGCGAGATTGCTCCTGATGTGACTGGCATGCAGTGTGCTTGTCTGCAACACATCTGCCACAGGTGCTCAGTCGTTTTTAATCTGTGATTGTCACGCAGGAATCTGCTGCCTTGGATGTTCAACTATTGCAAGTTAGGGCCACTCTCTCCACTGGCCTCAGAAGACATGGTGATGCTTTACATAACTTCTCCCTAAAGCCTCGGTACAATAACTTCACTCAATTGCTTTCTGGTTGGTATAGCATACCACAGTTCAAAAATCTGTATCATTTGTCGAAAGCCCTCATTTTCAACAACGGTGTAGGATATCTTATTTTTTACAGATAAAAACTGCTATAGATTCTGTTATTTTTTGGGTATGAGGTAAATTAAATGGAAGCTTGGAGCTACCCACCGTCTCCAGTGTAGATTGTTTAGGCTCTACTTGCTTGGATGCCGACTGAGATTACATCTATGGGTGACGTCAGAATAAATGATTTCTCAAATTTGCTGTTGTTACAAGAGTAATTAATGTCTGAGTTGCATATCTTACATATAGCTTTTCTTTTTTCAAGTAGTTCATTAACTTATACACTGTTTTAATCTGTAATAAATCCACACATCTGATTTAAGTTTTGAAGATGCTGATTTCAGTTAAAAAGGACACAACATTTTATGTAAGATAGTAAAGTGGTTTTTCCAAAGAAAGCCTTAACAGGCGCATTAGCGTCATCTAGTGGATCGTACACCAAAAATGAAGATAAGCAAAAATCTACATAAAGTAATTGGGCAGGATAGAGATTCACGATATCGATCTTGAGACTTTAAGAATTGATATTGAATCATTTAAACAAAAAATAACAATCCGAAAATCAATATTTCTACTCAGGCATACATAATAATATGTTGAATTTTATAATCTGAAAGGACCTACACAGTATAGTGGTTGCAAAACTGCACAGATGATAATGGGTGTTACTGCAAATCAGTAGCACTGCCTTTCAAGTCCCACCTGTATCCTTTTTTTATCTTCTGTCCTGCATTCTTCTTTATTAGTTCACATGTTTGACTTGCTCTGGCAAACTCATTTATCTGGGAGTTTAAAATTATCGGTCCAGTTCATAAGTATGCCTCAATACTTTTCCTCTATGTTCAGTCATGATAATGGTGTTATCCATTTCACATGGAAAACAAAATGGCTTGCTTGCTGTTAGTCTAAATTAAAACTAGTGTAGCATATTATAAAAATATATTTTTATTATTTTCTAAATTCATTTTTAAACTGTAGACAATAGTATGTAACACACTTCAAAACACATGATTACAGTTAAACCCATCTATTAGGCCACTCTGACCCTCTAATTAAAACCATTATACTTTTTAAACATTTACCACATCACTGATGTTGGACTGATGTCAAATGTAAATATACACAACAACTGATATTTTTACTTGTAGTTCATAGAGTTGATGTGATTTACTTTCCCCATTTTAATAATAAAAAATCTGTTCATGATTTCTTCTAAATATAAAGGTAGCAATATACCATCCATCCATCCATTTTCCAACCCGCTGAATCCGAACAAAGGGTCACGGGGGTCTGCTGGAGCCAATCCCAGCCAACACAGGGTACAAGGCAGGAACCAATCCCGGGCAGGGTGCCAACCCACCGCAGGACACACACAAACACACCAAGCCCAATTTAGGATTGCCAATCCACCTAACCTGCATGTCTTTGGACAGTGGGAGGAAACCGAAGTGCCCGGAGGAAACCCACGCAGACACGGGGAGAACATGCAAACTCCATGCAGGGAGGACCCGGGGAGCGGAGCCGGGTCTCCTAAATGCGAGGCAGCAGCGCTACCACTGCGCCACCGTGCCGCCCCAATATACCATCAATTATTTTATTTATAATTTGTGCTATTAATGTAAATTAACAAAATAGGCTGTATTTGTAGTTTGTGCTTTTTTAACAAAGGTAATAATAAAATGAAATAATGCAAGGTAATGAGAAGCAATCATTTATTCTGCAAAATTCCAGCCTAGTGTTTGCCATACCCTGAAGGTATAATTAATTAGAACTTATTTTACAGTACACTGAGTCTGTTATTATAACTTAATTTCCAAGTTCATAAAATTGCTTGAATATTTTAGGAAATATTGTTTTTTTATAATAGTGTCTGCAAAAGTACTTTCAAATGTATTATTTTTATTTTTTCTTTGAAAATTATGTTGTAGTCTTTTCAGGATTCATGAATTAAACATTTATTGCCAAACTATTAGGCTAAAAATCAGAATTATTTGCATATCTCTAAACCAATAACCGTACCTGAGAATCAAGGAGACGTCCTAAACTTTTCTTTAAAGCTGTGCAGTAGAGATACCAGCTGGTTAGTGTAAGTCATGACGAATATAAGACATGCCAAACTATATGTCAGTCCATCAAACTGTCATAGAGGACCAAGGCCATTCTTGGCATTTTCATCCTCCTAATGTGAGTATCCTTATACTATAAAGCAAGGAAGTAAAAAGGCAAATGGTGTTTACAGAACAATAAAGCAAGAAAACTGTATAGGCAAATGGTGTTTGCTGAGTTTTCAAAGAAACCAGTGTTCAACAGTCTCAACCTGCATGCATTTTCTGTGATACGGGACCAAAAACCTACATTTCTGCCATGTGAAAATGCCTAGCACAAATTGAACAGGGGCTATAAACAACCTTCTCATACATGGAATTGCACATCATATTAAAAATAATCCATATAATAACAAGACATAATGTAACTCATGAGATTTGGGGGAATAAAAAGTGAAAAAAGGAATTGTATATTGGCAATAATGAAAACATGTTTAATCAAACATCTTTTTCTTAACCCCAGGCTCATGGGAGGATGGGTTGCACTCCTACCAGCCAATAACAGAAAGTTGAGGCTTCATTAGGCACAGGCTCACCCAAACTGTACAACTGAAGAGTGGAAAAATGTAGCCTAGTCTGATGAATCTCAGTTTCTGCTGAGGCACACAGATGGTTGGGCCAGAATTTGGAGCAGCAACATGAATCCACACAGGCTGAACCCAACCAGCCTTGTGGTGTAATAGTGTGGCGAATGTGTTCTTGGCACACTTCAGGCCCATTAATACCAATCAGTCATTGCTGGCATGCCACAGTCTACTAAGTATTGTTGCTTAACATGTTGATCCCTTCATGGCCACAATTTATAGATCCTGTAATGGCTACTTCCAGTATGATAACGTACATTGTCACAAAGCAAATATCATCTCAAATTGGTTTCATGAACATGACAATGAGTTCAGTGTTCTCCAGTGATCTTTCCAGTTAGAGGTTAAGAATCTAATAGAACACCTTTGGGATGTGATAGAACGGGAGATTCACAGTATGAATGTGCAGTGGATAAATCTATAGAAACTTTGTGATGCAATCATGTCAACATGGATCAGAATCTCAAAGTAATGTTTCAAACATCTTGTGCAATCTATGCCACAAAAAACTGAGGCAATAGGAAGCCCTACCCAGTATTAGTATAGTATTCCTAAAAATTTGATCAGTGAGTATATTTTTATACAAATCTTGCAACTTCTATTTATATTGGTTACTTCAGTAAATGGTGGTTCTTTTTACACCAAAGTAATTTTTACTCATTATATTGTAGGAAACTCTGCAAAATGTATTGAAGTCAATGGGGAAGGAGAAACTGTACTTGGTTTGAGTGGATTATAAAGGTGCAGTGGTGGTCTCTGAGGGCTAGGAAAAAGTATGACAACTATGCTAGACCAATCATGGTTGCAAAATATGTGATCTGAGCTGTGAAGCAGGCAGAGCTAACCACTGCACCATCATGCCTCAAACAACAAAAGACATATACTGAGTAAATACCACAAACAAAATACAACAAATAGCTACAAACTAGCAATAAGCAAATAAAATATAGATCATTGTGCTCACAGAGTTCCACTCTTGGGGTACGCATTGGCTGTGTCACCAAGCAGTGGCATAGGAACGGATGGTTCGGTTGTTTGAAATTGTATCTTTGTGTGCAGCAGGAGCATCAATTTTGTTTAACATGTATGTGTGCAGATGCTTCACACTTTCTTCTTCAATCAAGAAGAAAGAAACACCCTGTAAATTATTTCACTTTTGTTTTCTGATGAGGGGAGGGGAAGCGATTAACTCTTATTTTGGGATTACAGCTGTGCACGTGGCTACTCTGCATGCATAATAATAATTCTTTGCATTTATATAGCGCTTTTCTCACTACTCAAAGCGCTCAGCAATTGCAGGTTAAGGGTCTTGCTGAAGGGCCCAACAGAGCAGAGTCCCCTTTGGCATTTATGGGACTCGAACCGGCAACCTTCCGATTGCCAGTGCATATCCCTAGCCTCAGAGCCACCACTCCGTAAATAATTAGCCATGTGGTGTTGGCTGCCACCCTACAGGGATCAACTTTATATATCCATTGGCAGTAATATTCTCATTATGCTTAGCTAATGAACTCTCAAAGGAAAATATTGCAAGTTTTTTGCTTATTGATTTATTTTTATAGACAAGTGGAAAACTGAAGCAGCTTTTTTTTTCCCTCTCGTGCACAACAATCTTATATTATGCATGAGTTAAAGTTGTGCACGTGGCTGCTACAGCTCTGTGATTTCTCTCCAGATTTGCAAAGTATCAGGAGGAGGAGGAGGAGGTTGGGAGCATGTGCTGATT
The DNA here is from genome assembly GCF_900747795.2 of Erpetoichthys calabaricus. Classification (NCBI taxonomy): domain Eukaryota; kingdom Metazoa; phylum Chordata; class Cladistia; order Polypteriformes; family Polypteridae; genus Erpetoichthys; species Erpetoichthys calabaricus. Next base: position 52,421,308 of record NC_041400.2, read on the forward strand.
ACAGTGTGTTGACTCACCCACCATACGGCAATCTACCTGGATTGAGATCCAAGTGTAGCTGTGCAACAGGTGACACCTTAGCATCAATATCAGGAGGCTTTTGTAAAAAAATGTTAGTCTAAGCCAGCCGTGCAGTGAATTTCCAGGAAAATATTATGCGAACAAGGTTGGCGGGGAATACAGCATATTATCTCCAAAAAAGGATTTAGCGAATTTCGCCGATCAATACTACTAACAAGGAATGTATAGTACATTCCCAGATATGTCATTGCAATTGAATGTGAAAAATATAAACAAGGACATATGTTACTTATTTTAACATAAAAATGTTATAAACTTTCTATTTAACACTAGAATTACCAGAGCCTACGAAAAAACTCGTAGATCCGGCCCACCTTAAATTGCTTCTTAAAACCATTCTCACCTCTCCGCCAGCGTCTTTTGTCATCTAAATGAACTGATAAAGGCAAGCTGCCAGCAGCCGGTTATTCCATCCATCCAACGACTTAGAACGTAAATGAACTTTTGAAGAAATCATTTTATGACGCGGATAGTACCAATCAGAAAACATCGTCGAAGTAATGCAATATTATTTGAAAACGAACAGCGTCAGATCGGGTGTGAAGTTATACTGGCGCTGTTTGAGTCAGATCAGAAGCTGAATAAGCTGAAAAAGCTCCTGTTCTGACTCTAAGTAAAAAAGCATGAATTAATCAACAGAAATAACCGCGATTGACATTTTAAACTTAACGATTTACAGTGCATACCAATTTATAAATATTATGTCCGTTTGAGGAAAAAAAAACACTTTCTTCAAAGCTGGGAATCAAACTCATGTCTCTGTAGCACGGTAGGGAAGCTGTGCTCCAAGTCAGCAAACTGTAGCGTTAAGCCACGGAAGCTGTTGTATCATCCTTGAACCTTTTGTGAAAGTGTTTATTTGATGTTTGGACTTCAGGCTTCACAGATTCTATAGTTTATGCCTACATTTTGTAACATTTATTACTAAAATATGAAAAAGTTTCTGTTTTAGCAATGTGTTTACACAGATTACTGTAGAAACGGAACACGCATGAAATGCGTGTATTCCAAATAACAATCTATTATTTCCATTCTAAAACTCCAGCAGTTCAGTCACTCCCAGATAATCAAACAAGGCATGAGCTGGGAAAACTTAGTGAACGTTCTGCAACAGTGGGGGATGGAATAGCCGGCTGCTCGCTGCTCGTCTTAATCAGCACATTTAGAAGACAAAAGAGAGGTGAGAACGGTTTTAAGGTGGGACGGATCTACGAGTTTTTTCGTAGACTCTGGTAATTCTAGTGTTAAACATAGAATATACCTTTTAAAACATTACAACATCATAGTCACACATTAACTATCTGGCCTGGAGGTTACAGAATATTCCCAATATTCCGATACTCTTGTTAGCAGAATATCTTTTCTCTACAAGTCATATACTGTATATAAATAACGCTACTAACCTCAATGCTCAGTTGAAAAGTAAAAACAACATACATGAACTGCAGAAGAGTAAAAATGGATAGTACATTTTGGTGCAGACATGACAGGCGTACTTTCATACTGTAAATGGTTAAAAATGATAAAAAAGGCAAAACATTGTTGTATATAGCAGATTTTTTTGGTTTCCATTTATGTTAATAATTTTTCTACATTTTTCTGTTTGTTTTAACAAATACTCATCTTTATATGTACTAATTCTAAATTTAGCAATCAGTATACAGTAACCTATAATTGTATTTTACCTGACAATTTATTTACAGAACAAATACTTGCATTCAGAGAAAAGCGCTATACAATTAATTGAATTACATCTCTTCCAGTTGGAAATGCTCCTCCTTCTTCAAGTTAGTCAAAACCAAACAACCATATTAAAAATGCATTTCTTTAATGTTTTTAATCATGTTTTGTTTGTTTTTTGATTTCCAATTAAATGGGGTTTGATCATGGGTGTCCCAACCCACCTTATTGCATCTTCTTGGGGTTTGATCATGGGTGTCCCAACCCTCCTTATTGTATCTTCTTGTTCTTACTATATTTATTTAAGTAATGGTTTAATGTTTCAGTTTCTAAGAAAACTGTGTCTTCCAGTTCCATCAGTTTACCTGAAAAATAAGCTGCATGAATTGTGCTGGTAGTCCAAAAGTCGCAAGTCTGTGCACTGTAGCAGATCCTTCCATTCATTTCATTGTTTTCCTTAAATATTTTCTTCTTCCTGACATCACTTTACAAGACAGTGATATTTCATGTTACATATTGTTTCTGAGAACTGTTATGAAGATTTAGCTTTTAATTTGTTCACAGGTTTCAAGATATCATGATACAGGGTGGCTCATGAAAAAGTGGCCCACCTCCAATCAATCCCATGATGTTGCAAAGAATGTACATGAACATGCTGAAATGGGCACAGAGATGTATTGACGCACAAGGAGATCACATTCAGCATCTTCTGTAAATGTATGTTCCAAATCTGATAATTTTTCTCTTCACCATGTAATGCAATCGTCTTGGTGGAAGCAGGCCACATTTTCGTGGGCCACCCTGTATAAATTGACCAAATAAAAATATTTAACTTGAAACACTGAAATAGTTAGAAATTGAGTAAACCCGAACATTATAAAAAATTGAATTCCCTATTAAAGATCATCTCAGAGCACCTTTTTTGTAATTATGTCAATATTCATTAGACATTCTCAATGTTTTTTAATATCTCAGAGGGGCTGTCATAGTTAAAGTACTCTAGCACTTGAACCATACTGAGAATGGCTAGAGTTCCAAGTGATCATCATGATTTAATCTATTTTATTCACTTTTTGGAAATTTTGTGTTATTGTATTTTTGATTGGTTTATGTTTTACCCATTGTAACATGATCTTTAAGCTCAATAAAATTACAAAGAGGATTTTAAAGTAATTGTAAAAAATAATTCTATTGTCACTGTTTGACAAGTAAATTAATATTTCACACACAATATTGATTATTTTTTATTTATTTTGTATTTTATTTCGCATGCATTAGGTTATATCTTGTATTCAGTAAGAGGCTGGTACGTATTTGATTCCAGACAGTGAATTCCTAAAATCTTTCTGCTCTGTTAGCAAAGTCACAGCTTACACAACCTTACAAAAACATTACTGCCAAGCAAATCCGTATTATGAAGAAAAAAACTAATAGCTGTCAAGTGTCTGATTGATTCCATTAATTAAGAAAGTTTTCTCTTTTCATTTACCTTCCGTTTCTACTGAAATCTATATGCACAGTATGCAAGTAATATAAGATAAGCATGCATCATCTTATAACATGGATTAATCTAAATAAATTGTAGTTCTAGAGTCTTCTTCCTATCAGTCAACAATCATTCCTTTCAAGCATTATGACCTACACAACAAACTACTGCATCTATGTAAAGCACTTCCATCTATAGAAGAGAGCTGCCTTCAATTTCTGCTTTTGGCTTTTGTATAAATAACAGCGACACAGGCAGTTAATCATCACTTATTGGTATATGTACATGCTACAGTTTGCTGGAAGATGATTGGCTGGAACATTAATCAATCTGATAGAGATCAGTCCCATAAAGAACAGATAAATCATTAGTCAAGGTTTTTGAAACGCACTTCTTTTTAGATAGTGATTATTGATGATTTAATTTCATTGGTGCGTGTACACGTCTGAGTTGCTGTTTATGGTAAAGAAAACAGCAAAAAAGAAAAAAACAAAAAAATAAATAAATAACATAAATCAGCATACTATATTATATAGTATAGTATATTTAACAGAAAATGTAGGAATGTGTAAATGCTGTTTGGTTTCCATTTTGAACTTGTGCTACAGATATTTGATAGCAATAAAGGTTTCTAATAGAAATTCTTTTTACAGTACTCTGAACTGGTTTAAGAGATTTTTGAAATAGTACTGTTTAATTTTGTTAGAGTTACTATACTGGAGAACAACATTGTGTTGCTATTTTTCAGTAGAAAAAGAAGAGCAATTTAAAAAGTTTTAATTTCTTATAAAAATGAGAGTATTATTTTTTAATATTATATATATGAAATGTTTTCACTAACTATTATTTATTAATACTGTATATGAAACAGATTAATAAGGCTTGGTCATTATAATCTATCACATGAAGTCCTAAATAAATGTAATTTAGAAAGAGTAAATTATAGCAAAGATATTTTGTAACATATGCATATGCATGTTTTACATGGTACAATAAAAATGGGATTATAACCCCAAGGTCCAGGTTGAGGTTTATGAAAGGGACGTATATATATATATATATATATTGTGACTTCCACAGGGTGCTCCAGCTGTCCAGACCCGACACAAGCAGACACCAGGCACAAGTTCAAGCACAACACACTTTATTTTCAGTGGTAACGCTTCCCAAACTGTTCCCTCAAGCAGCACAGTACAATGTGTACAGCACACAACACTTTCTTTTCTTCTTTCTTCTTTCTGTCTCCACTCCTCCTTAGTGAGCTTTGTCCTCTTCCTCCCGACTCTGGCTCCTTTTATGATACACCTGGGAGGCACTTCAGGTGGCTCATCAGTGTTAACTGAAATTACTCTCAAGTGTGATGGAAACCCAAAGTAGGGTTCTGCAGTTCCCCCTGGCGGCCCCCACGGAACCCAACAGGGCTGTGCCAAACTCCAACTTCCGTGGAGGCGTGTGGGAATCTGAGGTCTTGCTGTAACCCAGGGGGACTGACATCTAGTGTTCTGGGGGGAGGCAGTGTGCTAGAGAAGCTGCCTTCCCCCATCCTTTTATTGCTTGGGCATCCCGGCAGGGTCGTTCTGCTGGCTCTCCCTTACAATATATATACTTCTTGATATAGTATGTGTTGATTGATCTTTTCTGTAATAACTGCTTTCATTAATTTTCCCCATAATTTACATTAAAGTTGTAGAACATATATTTATTTTCTGGCTTTTTCTTTTGTCACTCTGTTGTTTTATTAACAATGAGATCCCTGTCTCTGTCTGAGCACATATAGAATACAGCAATGTGAGGCCTAAGATGGGCAGATTGGGTATATGTCAACGGGAAGGACCTATGTGAGGTATGGGTCTGCTACAGCAATTTCTGGGAGGATGCCATGGAAACGGATGCAGATGTACTGTTAAAAAAAAAAGTGTGAAAAGGCAGAAAAGGAAGAGAAAAACAGAGCCTGATCTTTATGGCGGAAGTTACAGGTGTGAGCTATTCAAAGAAAGAAAAGGGAATACCTCAGTGGAGTGCCGAAACTCTGCATAGTCTGGAGGTGTCCACCTTGAAGAGCTCCTGGTATGCCAAATGAATTGGACAGTTTAGACACTTAAAAGACAGTTAAGAGGATCAAGATTGAGTGAGCAAATAATAATAAGTTTTTATTTGGGAATGGCATGTCTGAAGCATGCCTGGAAACATAGTGGGATATTTTATTTTATGAACAGACAAAACTGGGTGGACATTGTGAGATATTTTCGGTTCATGTTTTTTCATGTTGTTTGTATACTGTATATATTGGGGAAGAGGTGTGCAGTTATGGAATCAGAATATTGTTGCGTTTGTATGATTTGAATATAGTTGATTTATTATATCTTGACCCACTACTCCATTTCTCTGGGTCCTATTTCTTTTGTATAAATTAATTTTATCATCTATGTAATCTGTCTGCACTGCAGGAAGGGGTCTGAATGCACTTTGGGGTTGACAGGCAATTAGCACATTGCTATCATAGCAGTTTTGACTGTTACAAAGTTAGTGGCCTAAAGTTAAGTAGCACTAACCTGATTACATTCTTTATATAAAGGAAAAAAATTTGCAAGCTTCCAGTATTTACTAATCTCTTTTCTGAAGAATGTCTTTTAATGTTTATATATGCATTCGGTAAATTCTTAAAACACTCAAGGATAAGTACTATCTGGTCTCAGTCATATTCTGCCGAAATCATAAGTATGAGTTTGCAATGTATCCACTGAACTGTATATTATTGCCTAGAAACCAGAACAACCTAATGAAACATCAAAAATGGCAGTCAAATGCGCCTAGATCTTGACAGATTAAAGAGGTGATGTATCGTAGTGAGTCTGAAATAAACTGGCATGACATAAATGATTTAATTGGTGCTAACAATCACACAAAACATAAAATTATTTACTTAAAAGATTATAAATTCCCCTACTGGTTGACCATGTATTGGTGAAGAATCCTACCATGGTCCAGGTAGTAGAATTTCTTTTTGCACAGTACTTCTACCACAAGGTGGGTTGGTCTTGTAGGGTCAGTTTCAGTGTGCATTCAGCCAGGGATGATGCCGTGCTGATTTGGTCTTAGTACGTATTTATGGTAACAAGACTAACTTTTGGATTTTGCACTGTTGTCGTGTGACTAGGACTAGGACGGAAACAAAGTTGCATACTAAGTTAGACCTCCTCATGAGCAGGTGTAAAGGAATTAGTACAATGGATAATGTTACATAATTATTTGTGCATGCTTCAAACAGACTGTCACGGGCATGAAAAACATATTTTATATTAATATTTTGACTGAAGTTTAGTGTGATACTGAATCACATATATTTAACTCAATACTATAGAAAATTACAAAGATGCATGGGGAAGATGCATGGAAATATTAATATTATTACATTAACATAATAAATGGAAAAATATGGCTCAACATATATTTAGCCATTAATCTGCAGTAGAAATAATCAGATTCTGTATCATTAATTGAAAAATCACTTTACTGTTGGTTTGACAGGGTGCAAATCAAATTGTATTTGTCATATACAATTATAAACATAGCACAAATCAGTGACATTCTTAGTTAGCTCAAGCAAAAAATAAACATTATAAAAAACAACAACCTCTCAAACACTCATTGGAACATCAAGCTTTGCAGGTGTCCTTCAGATCTGATATGAGATCTCTCACAATCTCCCACAATCACTCACAATAAATATTATATAGAGTGGAGTGGTGGTTCTGAAGCTTAGGATCTGCTCTGGTATCTGGAAGGTTGCCAGTTCAAATCCAGTTACAGCCAGATGGATCCTACTTCGTTGGGCCCTTGAGAAAGACCCTTAAGCTTAAAATTGCTCCAGGGATGCTGTACAATGACTGACCCTGCGCTCTGAAGGTCACGTGAAAAGACAATTTCCCCTCGGGGATTAATAAAGTATACCAAATATAGCTCTTATGTTCATGGAGTTTGCACTGCAATGAGATATTTTTTACTAATGTGGTCCAGTCTCTAAGTATCTCATACATTTAGGCAACTGTTGGATTAATCTGGTTATTAGAAAAAGCTGCGGGCACAATGAATGACAAGTATGAACTCTTCTGTATTGTCAATGTATTATCAATGTAATTGGGAAATTATTTACTGGGGCGGCACGGTGGCGCAGTGGGTAGCGCTGCTGCCTCGCAGTTTGGAGACCTGGGGACCTGGGTTCGCTTCCCGGGTCCTCCCTGCGTGGAGTTTGCATGTTCTCCTCATGTCTGCGTGGGTTTCCTCTGGGCGCTCCGGTTTCCTTCCACAGTCCAAAGACATGCAGGTTAGGTGGATTGGCGATTCTAAATTGGCCCTAGTGTGTGGTGGGTGTGTTTGTGTGTGTCAGATACAATTCTACCAATGTGTACCTCTTGTCATCATTAGTTTCCATGTACTTTCCATAGACTTCAAGGTCTTTTCATATACTCAGTTAAGTGAATACCAGTAATGTTTATAATAATGACAGCAACACTCACTTCGATCTATCCATCCATCCATTATTCCAACCCGCTATATCCTAATACAGGGTCACGGGGTTCTGTTGGAGCCAATCCCAGCCAACACAGGGCACAAGGGAGGAACAAACCTCGGGCAGGGCACCAGCCCACTGCAGGACGCACACACCCACACACCAAGCACACACCAGGGACAATTTAAGATCGCCAATACACCTAACCTGCATGTCCTTGGACCGTGGGAGGAAACCGTAGCACCCAGAGGAAACCCATGTAGACACGGGGAGAACATGCAAACTGCATGCAGGGAGGGCCCGGGAAATGAACCCAGGTCTCCTTACTGCAAGGCAGCAGTGCTAGTTCTTTATTAAGTTTATATGAGGATGTACTTTTTTCCCTGAGCTTTGTCCATTTACATTAAATCAAGAGGAATATGTAGCTACATGTCATTAGTTGAGTGAGGACACGACTTTAATTTCTGATGACCAACTGAGTACACCACACCTGAGGCCAAAACAAGGCTAGCTGCAGATTAGTTACATTTAGGATTAATATTATTCCGCCTTTCACTGACACAGCACTTAGACTTGATAATCATTTCCTCTTAGTACTTTACACTGTAGTTTGGTCTTAATCTACTGCAAGCAGAGTATTATCTCAGGAACACTGCAACTGGCCCTAGATGTCTCTATTCATACTGTAGATCAGGAGTCCTCGGTTATTGCCCTGGAGGACTACAGTGGCTGCAGGTTTTTGTTTCAACCAGTTTCGTTAACAGAAGTCAGGCCTATCAAATAGTGAAACTTGCTATTTAATGGTGTATTAATGTTTTCATTCTTTCAAAAGAAAGCTTTATCATACTGTATATTTTTTCTTTTCTGAGAAAAATATCTATACCGTATGTTCTGTGGTCAGGAACAGATTTGTACCTCTTGGTCCTTCTCTTCCCTCTCATTTCTTTCAAAACATTTTATTAAAACAAATATTTTATGATCCACTTACACCGGTTTAAAAGGAAGCATGTTTGCTGGAGAGCTGGTGGTTGCACTTCGTTATTAACCAATGGCTGGTTCAGAAAACAGGCAACAATTAAAAACTAAATACCTTTGTGCTGAATCATAACAAGTGAGTTAACTAAAACTTATCCCCAAAAACATTTTTCTGTAAATAAACAAAGTCTAATTTGGAAATCTGCAAAAACCAGCAGCCACAGCAGCCCTCCAAGATATTACTGAGAAACCCTGCTGTAGATCTTCTTCTTCTTCTTTCGGCTGCTTCCGTTAGGGGTTGCCACAGCAGATCATCTTCTTCCATATCTTTCTGTCCTCTGCATCTTGTTCTGTTACACCCATCACCTGCATGTTCTTTCTCACCACATCCATAAACCTTCTCTTAGGCCTTCCTCTTTTCCTCTTCCCTGGCAGCTCTATCCTTAGCATCCTTCTACCAATATACCCAGCATCTCTCCTCTGCACATGTCCAAACCAACGCAATCTCACCTCTCTGACTTTGTCTCCCAACCATCCAACTTGAGCTGACCCTCTAATGTACTCATTTCTAATCCTATCCATCCTCGTCACACTCAGTGGAAATCTTAACATCTTTAACTCTGCTATCTCCAGCTCTGTCTCCTTCTTTCTGGTCAGTGCCACCGTCTCCAGCCCATATAACATAGCTGGTCTCACTACTGTCCTGTAGACCTTCCCTTTCACTCTTGCTGATACCCGTCTGTCACAAATTACTCCTGACACTCTTCTCCACCCATTCCACCCTGCCTGCACTCTCTTTTTCACCTCTCTCCCACAATCCCCATTACTCTGTAAACTCTGTAAACATTACTCAGAAACCCTGCTGTAGATAATACACTTTTTTCCTGCTTTCTTTTGTAACAGGACATCATTTACTCTCTGAAATGTACTGTAAAGCACCTTACCACGTTAAAGCTTCTCTACTTTTAAAATGTCCTTTTTTTTGTCCTCAATTTCTGGTCGATTCTATGCTCCACCTGATCATACTGTCAATATAAGATTTTCGTTTCTACCTAAGGTTGAAACAAAAACGTTGTCTAGTCTTAAGGTTGCCAGTTCCATTTGTATGGCTGTAAAGCACGTGGTGATGGTGCATAACGTTAACAGTGGCATATCAAATAAAGGCTGAAACTGAATGAGGCAGAAACCTTTACAGTTAAAACACTGTGAGATTTGAAAGTAAAAAAAAAAATTTTACCTTTAAACAAATCAATTTCTAGTAATAAAATGTTTTCCTTTTTTTCTTTTTTTTGAATAATCTCCTTACTGAGGTGCTTGCTCAGAGCTGGCAGTTGCAGCACATCAAGTTTATGCTACCCATTTTCTACATAGTGATGTTTTGCAGAAATGCTTTTAAAAGCCCCAGAGGGTAAATAGTATTCTCAAAATAAACGGAAAATTGCTGACCTTAACAGAGTTAGCTGCTGAAATGCAAGTCATTCTGAGATTCAGAGAAGCAGGGTCATGGCACTAAACATAGCGCTGATTTAAAAAGAAGTAAAATAAAATTGTGAAAAGAGTTTCTATGCAATCTTAAAGCTAGCAATGTGTATAGCTGATCACAGAAATGCAAGAAATGTAAGGATTTTAAGTGCAAAAAAAAAAAAAAAACACAGCTTTTTAGGATTATTTAAGGCCGGAAATTAGACTCTTTAGCTTAAGCTGTTTTCGTTTACAAAGGGGAGAAAGGTCAACACTCTTTGGCATTAACTGTGCTGGTCACTATTTTAGATGTGTAACATGATAATAGTTCAAATGCCTTAATGAAACAAGCTAGGCCCAGGGACTGTAAGCTTAGGGGGGCTTTGCAAACACATGTATAGCTATGAGCGTGACTTTGCTGATGACCTTCATTCTCTCCAGCTCAGAGATTGGCCACCTGGGTTATGTGGGAGCTAAATTAGCCCTCCTCTCCCTCATCTCATTCATACTGTCTGTGAAACAAAGATGCACATGCTGTCACTGTGTAGTCTGCAGACAGACCCAAGCCTGACGTACAAATATATCATGGGAGGCAATACTAATGTTTGAGATTCAAATATGCTCTACTTAAAAAATATATTTTTAGGATCAGACAACAGTGTGTATGGTTGACAGCTAGAAGACTAAACAAATTTATTATTAATAGATTAAAATGTGTTATTAGTTTACATTTTTTATAACTCTGCTTATTTTTAAATAGGGTATTCTTCTAATAATTAATGTGCTTTTGTTAGTTGTTTTGCATACCACGCTTTATTAAAGGCACTATATAAAATAGACGCAAGACAAATACCATATTCTTTCATTGCATTACATGACTTATTGGGTTAAAATGAAAAATTCTAAAGTAATTGAGCGACATTCTCTGCACTCATTTTTTTCACCCAGACAAAGCAAGGATACACATCCTAGCATTTTAAAAGGTTGTTGTACACATTCAACAAAGAGGGTAAATACAATCAAAGCTTACTTCAAACTCCAAAGTTTATGAGGCATCAACACTTATTAGTACAGCATGTTCCTCTAACTTGGAGCCAGAGTCTGTCATGTCAGTATCAGGTTCAAAGGAGGCCCCAACCCACTTCAATACTGTGTGGTGGATTGCCGGCTTTCTACTCCGGCCCTCACCCCCAGGCCGCCAGGAGGAGCTCTCCCAACAGCATGAACGTGCCCCGAATTCCAGCAGGGCATCATGGACTCTGTAGTTTATATGCACAGCCCTGCTGGATACCATGGGGGCCTCCAGGAGTCGCTGTAGGGAGGTTGTCGGACTCTTATGTGCCCTATAACCCGGAGGTGCGTCATGATCACATGACAGGAAGAAACGACGTGCCTCCGGGGTAAAGAAGAGTTTTTATATGACCCGGAAGTGTTCCTAGTCACGTGGACAGAGAGGGCGAAACACTTCCGGATCAGGACTATAAAAGGACTATGGGAAATCCCAGATGGCGAGCTGAGCTGGGTGGAAGGAGGGCAACGCGTCTGGGAGTGGAGGATTGGTTATTGTTGTTATTATTATTATTATTATTAAGTATTGTGGAGTGGAGGGTGCTTTGTGCACATTTATTATTATTATTACTAATAATAAACCATTATTTGGACTTTTATCTGGTGTCTGACGTCTGGTCTGAGGGTTCAAGGGGTCACGGAGACCCATAAGCTGTCACAACTGGGAACACTCACATACACACGTAGAGTTATACACGCCATTTAACCTAGCAAGCAAATCTTAAAAACATGCGGTACAAGGAAAACTACAGGACAACAAAATCCTTGCAGACATGGGGACACATACAGTGATTCAAGTCTTTGGAGCAGTAAAACAGCAATGATAACTATGGTGCTACTATGCTACCATGCGACCCTAATATATATTAATGTATACTTAATGTATTCTTATATAGTACTCATCTGCACATATGGTCATATTCAAAATGGAAATAAATTAATAAACATGGAATATGTTTAATTTTATATACTGGATTTACAGTATCTCAGTGTTTCAGTAACCAGTGAATCAACCATTTAAGGAAAACATTAAAAAGTAAAGGAATGTGGCACTTAAAAAGGGAAACATTTTTAAAATGTCACTTATACTATGTCTGCGGTGGGTTGGCACCCTGCCCAGGATTGGTTCCTGCCTTGTGCCCTGTGTTGGCTGGGATTGGCTCCAGCAGACCCCCGTGACCCTCTGTTCGGATTCAGCGGGTTGGAAAATGGATGGATGGATGGACTTATACTATGTGGTTTGTCGTGAAGGCTGAGAAAAAAATGTAATCACTTGTTTTCATGCAGAATAGAGATAACAAAGTGTATGCATTAACGGCAGCTGTCGGTGACCAATGCTAGACTACAGCAAACAAAATCAAAACATCCATGAAAAAAAAATCTAACATCAAGTCATCCAGTTGTACACTCAAAATGTCCAAAACGTATGCATTCCTCCAGTAAAACAAAAGTAGCCTACAATCTGAAAATCCTCTCCCCTTAATACACCGGCCAAGAGTGCCACTCTATGTGAGATGTACAGTATGTGTGCCCTGTTACAGGCGTATAGTTTGTTTTTCTGTCCCACCAACACTTTGCAGTTTATGTATTGAATGAGCAAACTAATATGGAGTATGCGGGGAGGTTTTCAAGGACTGCTTTGTAAAATCTGAATAATAGAACAGGTTAGACGTTTTACGTTCCTGGTGAAACTTTTTTGATATGAGAAATTATACTTTCATCCCAATTGAGACTGTGAGTAATAATGGGGACAAGAAAATTTAATGATTACACACTACTGACAGTAACAACATTTATATCCAAGACTACAGTGTGTTTCCTAAACTCCACAATCATTTCCACCATTTTTCTGATTCCTTAGGTACACTAGCCAGCCAATCCATCTCCAAGTGATATGGGACCCTCTCTGTTCAGGTTGTCATCAGAACACTTTAGCAGTATTACACATAGGTCACTGGAAGTACTCAATAGAGCTCAGGGTTTGGGAACAGAGACACATGGCATTGTTCAAGTTCGTACTGAGGAGTTTGTTACAGAGAAACTCAGCTGTGAGTGTATTAAATACCAGGGTAAAATGGAATCTTGACCTAAGTACAGTGATAACTTGACTTACGAGTGTCCCAACTAACAAGTTTTTTGAGATACGAGCAGTCTCTTGGCCAATTTTTTGCTTTGAGTTGAGAGCTAAAATTTAGGTTACGAGCCAGCTTCAGATACCCCACCCCACTGCTAGTTCGTGCAGCTCGCCACAGTGAACGCCGCAACATGTCTCACTCGTTCACTTTAAGCAGTTAGCTCGCAGTGGAAGCTTCAGTGTTGTGCTCGCATTTGTGCTTGCTTTGCAAAACTTCGTTTTTCCAACTATGGGTCCGAAGAAAGTGAGTGCGAAGGACAGTGCAGAGAAGAAGAAGCGGATGATGTGCATTGAATTAAAGGAAGAAATTATAGAAAAACATGAACAAGGTGTGCGTGTAGTCAATTTGGTGAAGCAGTACAAGCGTAGCACTTCTACAATCTGCACCATACTGAAGCAGAAGGAGTCGATAAAGGCTATAACACCATCCAAGGGCGTTAAAATCATTTCTAAACAGCGGACATCTATCCATGAAAATATGGAGAAGCTGCTGATTGTGTGGTTGATAGAAAAGCAGCTCGCAGGAGATACCATGACAGAGGCTATAATCTGTGAGAAGGCACGAGTGATTTACGCTGATTTGCAGCAGCAGACCCCAGGCACTTTGGCAGACTTGGCATCGGGCGAGCCGTTTAAAGCCAGTCGGGGCTGGTTCGAGAATTTTAAAAAGAGGACCGGCATTCACTTCGTTGTCAGGCATGATGAGGCAGCGAGCGCGGATATGAAGGCAACTGAGGATTACCTCAAAACTTTTGCAGGAATAATAGCGGCCGAAAGATACATCCCCCAGCAAGCCTGGATATGGATGAAGGTGACATCAATGAGCTCATCAAGGAGCACTCTGAGGAACTGACAACGGAGGAGCTAAAGGAGCTACAGACGCAGCAGCACACGGAGGTTTTGCAGGAAATAAGTGACGCGGAGGAGACGGAGGAAGTTATCTCTACAAGTGTGATAAAGGAAATGTTGGGAATATGGGAGAAACTTTAAGACTTTATTCAAAAGAAACACCCAGAAAAAGTTTCAACTGGGCGCGCGACGGCGCTATTTAATAACACTTGCATGACGCATTTTAGAAACATTCTGAAAGGGAGGATGAAACAAACCTCATTGGACAGGTTTTTTTCGAAAACCCCTGAAGATGAAAGTGAGGAAGGTGCGGCGAAAAGGGCAAAAATCAGTGAATAACATTCAGTTCAACCTTTCTCCACCACCTCCGTCAGCATCTTCAACTCGTCTGATCTCCAAGGTAAATGCTGTTCATTATACTGTACTGTACTTAATAAAACCAGTTTATTGCAGTACATTCTATTGTATTGTGTTTTTATACAATATTCGTTATTTATAAGTACATTTTTATTATTTAAAAAAATGTAACAAAAAATTGTAGTGTTTTTTGGGGGTCCGGAATGGATTAATGGCATTTCAAATCATTCAATCGGGAAAATTGATTTGAGATAAGAGCATTTTGATTTACGAGCTCAGTCACGGAACTAATTAAACTCGTATCTCAAGGTATCACTGTACAGTAAAAAGGTAGCAGAGTGCCATATGTACTCTATCTTCAGCTCATTTGTTGGTATCATAAGCAAACCGAAATGGTTCAAGAACAGAATCATTGACAGACAAGACAGATGTTTTTATCATAAAGCTCACTGTAACTGGTCTATAAGCATCAGTCAGGAAATGTTTTGCTTTTTGGGCACCAATACAGTTATTGACACCTTGCAACAGGCATGCAATCTGCACTGAGCCAAAGGCATCTAAAGAGTATGTAAACACTGGCATTAGTGTGGAGGGAGAGAGTCTGTCTGGTCCAGTTGCTCTGTAACAGTTCATGCAAGATGATCTGAAGTCAGAAGGGAGAACTGGGGTGTAAGAGAGATAATTCAGGGTGGTGCAGGGTTATTAGCAAGGTCCTATGTGGTCAAAGATTGCCTTCCAAATCTGTATTGGGAACGGTTTACATTATTAGTTGAAGGAAGAGATTAGCTTTGGTACACCCTAATCATTTGTTTACCATTCCATATTGAGAAACAGTTATTGTTGTAACAATATTTTTCCAGCGTTTCCTTATATTTGCATTTTTCACAGTTGACTCCTATAGATTATATTTAGCTTTTCTGTATTCTGTTTCATCTCCCCTTGGCTACTCTTTCCCTATAGCTATACAAAACACGTCCAGTTCTTTGGGAATTATGGGTTGCCTTTATTATATACTGAATATTTGTTTTATTGAAATGCAGTTTTCCTGGCAGAAAATTAAGTAAGATGTAACAGTGTATGTATATTCATTTTAATCCAGCACAAGTTTCTCTGAACACATCCCAGGGTTTTGAGTTCAGCCCATTCTGTAGCCTCTCCACTACCTCAGTAGTTCACTTAAGCACTATTTTAATGTCTGGTGTTGTTGCTTTTAATTTCTGTCTGTTTAAAGGGACAAGAAATACCATTCAATGGTCCATGGAACCATTTGCAACAGTTGCTGTAGACTAGTGCAGAGTTTTTTCCTCTCTAGTACAACATCTCACCTGCTGGTCTTGGTTGGAGAGTTCAGGTAAACAATCTCCCTGAACAGATTCGATGGATATCAGTTTTTTATAAGAAGTTCCAGATGAGGTAAGCAGGTTCTTCTACACATTTTTATTCTGGTGCATCACACAATGTTCATACTGAAGCACATTTAACCCCCTTTTCATTTATTGCAAACTGATAATATCAGTTGGTTTGATTATATCCAGAAGGGGTGACATTCTTGTCTCACACTAAATTACTCAGATAGGTCTTAGTCCTATCTGTATTTTGTGGAACCAGATGTGCTTGTAATATATATATATATTTTAGTGAATACAGTACAGAAAAACTAATGACATTCTGTTGGCATTGTGCATTGTATGCATAAAAGCTCAGCACTTCTGTATGTAATTCCCATAAGTAGAACAATAAACACTTACAAACAATAGTGACAAAACTAACAGACAGAATTACCTTGTTACTTTTTTCTGTGGTTCACTTTTAATCTGAATGAATCTGTTATGTTTCATAATGGTTGACAATAACAGCTACATGAGTGTTTGTTACCTTTAATATAACATGTTATATTCATTGTACTGTCACGTGTATGTGGGTAAACACAGACTTTTATTGTATTATGTATACATGACAATAATCGTGTGCTGTGTTGAGCACAAATTTGGTACTAAGCTCACCTAAGAAGAGACCAGGGCCTGATGGAAGCCAAAGAAATATGGAAAATCCATGCTAGAAGCTGAAGAGTTCGTGGTAGGACAAAAGCCTCCAAGGGGTAGTATGCCCTGTGAGTACCCTGGGTGTTCCAGAAGACACTTCTCAAAGAATACCCTAGCAAGGATGAGACCATGGCAGACTAGCAAGGAATCAATAGAAGTCTTCTTTGAGAGAGTCTGGCAGCAATACTGAGTGCTTGGACATTTTAATGAGAGTTTGACCCATTGGGGTCTGGAGCTAGTGACCTGATGGCTCCAGGAGATTTTAGACATGTTCCTAACTCTGGAAGTGACTCTGCAGTTTGCTAGAAAGAGGATTACATTTGCAGAGAGACAGAAAAAGAATGTGAATCCTTATGGATAATCCTTATGGAGAATTATCCCTTGTTAATAGCCATGGCATAAACCTTTTAATATGATATGTAAGGAAGCAGGGTTTTAATTTTTATTTATTTATTCTGTTGATATTTTATGATCTCCCTTCATTATGGTTTGTGTGCCTTAAGGTCTGATAAAAAACCTGATCCTATTTGTTTAGTAACAGTGGTGGTAATTTAGAAGGTAATCTGCAAATCATAACATCACTTCTATGTGAAGAAGCACATGTTATTAATACAGGATGCATAAAACACTTTACTGCAGAAATGTCAGTACATTTTACGAGCAGAGTTCTTTCACTGACACCCTGCTATGTGTTTATTCTTTACCTGTAGGAGTTTTCTCAATTTCCTAATACCAGAGTATGAAGAAAAATCTGTACTTGCAGCAGGCATAATGTTAACCCAAACTCATGTTACAGTAGCTTTGAAAAAATATTAAATATGAAAGTCAGAAAACAGGTACAGAAGCAGAAACACTTGGTGGTGCATAAATTCTACTCAGCTTCTGCCAGGCAGCATTTTTATGCATTTTCCCTGACAGTCATGACCATGTTGTTGCCATTTGAAGGTAGTGAACTGTTGTAGGTGTTGATCCCTTTGAAGTGTCTCCAGGTAGTCCACTTAGAGGAGCAATTGAATAGCCTTATAGTGGCTATTATATAATTTATTTGGGATGATGCATTTTCAGCTTTAGAACCCCAATCATGTACTTGTCCATGCAAACTGAAATACAGAGTATTTTGTGTCTCACTCATACTGAAGAAAAATCCACCAAGCTCTGCATTTTAAATCAAGTATTAAAGACATTAGTTTGCATTATAAATAAAAAACACAGTTTAGCTTTACAGTAATTTTGTTACATTATAAAGGTGCAACAATCAAAGTTAATTCCACCTTAAAGAATAAAAAACACATTTTCTAGCTTAATAATAAACCACTTCCCTGCTGTTGATGTATTCCCATTCCTATTGAATGCAGCTTTCAAGGTTCAAAACAAATTCTTTAAAACAAAAAGACATACAGCAATGTTTCACTGAAAAAGACACACAAGTAAAATAAAGATAATGAAACAACAACAGACAATATTTATCTTTACCCATGTAAGACAAACCAGGCCTGTAAGATTAGCATTAACTTCATTTCCTTTCATGGCATTATAAAAATGAAAAAAAGTGAATGCTAATTCCAAGATGAAAAATAAAAGCTGTTAAAGGTTACAAGCCTATGCTTTTACCCATCTTCTTATTTTAGAGTGGCATTACCTTTCTTTTAATTTTTCCTTTTCAAGGTACATTCAAGATACATTTCCTTTTCAAGGTACCATTTGACTTAAATAAAATAAGTGGTTTACTACACTATTTGCAAATTAAGTTCATGCCTTGCTTTAATTTAATACAAATATACATCTTGTTACTTGTTTTGAAGAATTGCTTTACTACATCTATCTTAAAAACAGTCTGTAATCTCCTTTACTGAAGGAGAAAGTGAAACGAATTTGTAAATCTCATAAGTTTCAACCCCAAAATCAAATTTCTGGTGATGTCTGCCCACATCAAGCAATAAGGTATTCTTATTTTTAAAAGAATTATAATAAAAAAGGAGCTACCGTATGATAGTTTAATTTGCTACATAACACTTTTATGTAATCTTCTGTCTTTTAAATTGTTCTGTGCAAAAAAGTATTTCCTATCAATTGTGCATGTGACTACAATTTTTACATAAAATTTAAATCAATAATGTTTTATCAACATGAAGGGTAGGACTTTAGGATATTTGTTGTTATTTTGGATAAATTTGGTAGCTAGTATTGGTGTGCTTTGCTGGGCTATGTGACCTGTTCTTGTCAAAGATTTTCTAATGATTTAGTGTTCTAACATGTTCATAGTCTCAATGGCTGTCATGCAAAATGAAGGGATGCAATTACAGATACTATACAAAAAAAGGCAAAAATGTAATAATAACTAATAATAAAAACAAAATTACAGAATTAATAAAAGCAAACCTCAAGTTCATGAGTAAGTACATGTTAAAAATGTGAAACGCTAATGAAGAAAAATGTAAAAATGTACGCTAAAAGCACTAAATTAATGAAATTGTAAGCATAAATAGCATTTCAAAGTAGTCGGTAATAATACTTTAGCAAGATCAAATGAGCCAATCCCTAGCCAAAAAAAAAACAAACCTTTTTCACTTCCACCGATCAGGCCACCTGTGTACATTATAAAGAATGGTATATGCAAGCAAAAGACACTTCAGAATATTACAAAAAAATCGTTCTGAGGCAATGCTTATTTAAGTGGAGACACCACTAAACACAACATTCATATCAATCTGAAGTTAATGTGTACAATGTTATAACTCGAATGATGAGATGGAAAGCGGCAATCGTTCTTCATTTTTTAGAATTATTCATTATTTTAGGAGAACCAAGTTTTATCCATCCATCAATTTTCCAACCTGCTGAATCTGAACACAGGGTCATGGGGGTCTACTGGAGCCAATCCCAGCCAACACAGGGCGCAAGGCAGGAACCAATCCCAGGCAGGGCGCCAACCCACCGCAGGACACACACACACACACACCAAGCACACACTAGGGACAATTTTGAATCAGCAATCCACCTAATCTGCATGTGTTTGGACTGTGGGAGGAAACCGAAGCACCCAGAGGAAACCCACGCAGACACGGGGAGAACATGCAAACTCCATGCAGAGAGGACCCGGAAAGCGAATCCAGGTCTCCTTACTGTGAGGCAGCAGTTCTACCACTGCAGCACCGTGCCACCCACCAGGTTTTAATAATTAAAAAAATATATAAAAACTACCGAATTTAACAAAAATTAGCATTCACTTCCCAAGACGTACTTGAGTTTATACAGCGTAACTACTACAAATTTGCAGGGTCTTGCCTGGCATTAAGTAGCAGTGTATAAACTTTAATTTGGACTTAATATGGTTACAAAATTAGAACAATTCAATTGTCTTGCAATAGACTACTTGATTTTTGATTCTACCATTCTGATGACTAGAAAGATCTCTTTGGTATAGTCAGACAGAATGATAAAGGGACTTCTTGTATTTTTAGTTGCACTAATTCTTATTAGTTGACTACATATCCAAAATCAGAATTCAGAGCATCACAAGATAGATCAAATAGCTTTACCTGGATAAAAAGAGGCATGTAATCCTTTCATAATTTACAACATGAATTGGCAGTTTTTAGTTCAAAGGACAAAATGGATTTGTCTTGAATTTTTGAAGTTTGGATCTGAGCAATAGCCTGTTGTCAAGCTTGAACCTTGCAGTCTGATGTTTTTACAGATGAATAATTGTGATCTCTTTATTGCAGATCTTTTCTTCTCTCAGTTACAATACATGTATTTTAGTGCTACATTTTCAGGTAACTAATTATTAAAGGAAGATGCTTAATCAAGTTGCCTATTGTAATATTTTAGCCTCCTGCTGTTTGTTAGCCAGTGCTATTGCTTATTTTTCCCACTCCACAGTTTATGGATAAAGGCTTCAGCTAAATATGTATATGTATATGAATATGATGTAGTATTTGCAGTATTGTTACAAAGGATTACTTAGTCTGTACATAATTTATCAGTATAATAAATCAAAGTGTGATATTTTGTTAAAAATATTTAGAAAGTCCCATTGAATGTGAATGAATGTAATGCGCAGGAAAAGATGTACTGAAAATCTGGTATTGTACATGTACTAAATGCATTGTATGAATACTTTACAGAAAATTAGTAATATTTTTCACTAAATCTCATTTGTGGTAATTGGGGTGTGTATTAAAGTTAATCAAAAATAATGTATAGAAAATGTTTGATGAAAATATAGAAAATGTATTGTGAAGTGATACCCAGATTGCAAGAGGTTGCCAGATAAAACTGAATCATCAAGGTAAAAAAGGCAGAAAAATGTCCTATAAAAGAACTACACAAAAGAGAAAGTCATACTGGTGATGGGGAAAGGTCCTACAGAAGCCAGTGTGGGAATTGCAGGGCTCCTAGACCCACGTAAGCAAAGCTAAAGACATGACTTTAGGAGAGATTTTGGTGTAAACATGCAATGCTTTACCAGGATTCTAGATGGTGCAGATATCAAGGCATCTGACCCTGAATTTAAAGACAGAGCATGGCCGAGGAAGGCTGGTAAGTGGTTTGAAGACTCCCAAATAATAGATGGTTTTGCATGACTGCCAGCTTGATGGTTGTGCTGATGTTGCCTATTCAAAGGTGAATTTTGACAACATTCACAGGAGGCCAGCATTCTCTTGCCTAACTACAAAGGCGCAGCATATTGTTTTCCCTTTAAGGGAATGGACATTCTAGTAGCTGCCTGGGAGACCCATCACTTTTAGGTGTGCAAATAGTGTTGGGGTTCAGTAACACCCTATGTTCTTGTTGATTTTTACCTTGGTGTTCCTTTAACATAAGTTAGTCCACTGTTGCACCCAGAACTGATTTTGAGACTTGGCCTAAAATGAGCCAAGAAAAGGGATTAAAGTTGTTTTATGGTAAAGTGTTTATTGAGTGTCAAGTGAAGAGGAGGGTTTGAGCTGAAGGCTAACTTGCTGAAGAGAGATTCCTGACTTGAGAGAGAGGGACAGAGATACAGAGTGAAGGTGAGAAAAAAAGCACTTGGTGATACTTTGGAAGTTGATAGGAAGCTTGGGATTCAAAACCCATTTAGACAAATCCAATGTAGTAATAAACTTTTGTTTTTCCAGTGTTTACTTTGTTCTTTCTGTTTTATGTTTTGTATATATCTTTGGAGGTGGTGCTGCACTGTACATTGGGGAATGAGTTAGGGAGAGCTCAGCTGATGTCACCAGGAAGCATTCCATTTTGCACTGCTTAAAGCCTGTCCCTGCAAAACCAGTTAATGGAGATCTGCTTTAGCGAAACTGCTTCTGGAGGTCCTTTTAATCCAGATGTTGTGGGTATGCAGCTAACCACTAGCAGTTAGCATATTGCAAAATGTGCAACCTGAGATGAATTGTAGTATGATTCCATGACAAAACGCTTGGTGTAGTTGGCAGGAGATGCACTGTGGATGAATGGAGTGTGGAGACAGTACTGCATATAGTACGGTTAGGGCTATGTGAGGGAGAGCTCGGCTGACGTCATCAGTAAGCACTCTGGTTTGCACTGCTTACAGTGTGTCTCTGCATAAACAGTTATTATAGTTCTTATTTAGCCTTTACTTTAAGGAAGCTGTTTATGGGGGACCCTGTAATGTAGACACCATGGCTTTGTGGCCCACCTCCTGTAGTTACCACAGTACAAAATGTGAGACTGGGATGGACTGTGGTGTGATTCCATGACTAAATAATCTTCCTTTAAGTAGTTTATTTTTAATAAACACATCATTTATCTTATTTTTGTTTCTTGGAGTTATTGTGGTTGTGGTGGTTTGCCACAAAGGTTGTTGGTCCTATTGTGATATGTATAACAATAAAACCACAAAAACTGATTGTTACTGCCTACATGTAGATAAATGTTCCTTTCCACAAGTAAATGATCTTAAGTATCCACACTCATCTTTAGGTAGGCTGCATTATCCATCCATCTTCCAACCCGCTGAATCCAAACACAGGGTTACGGGGGTCTGCTGGAGCCAATCCCAGCCAACACAGGGCACAAGTCAGGAACCAATCCTGGGCAGGGTGCCAACCTACCGCAGGACACACACAAACACACCCACACACCAAGCCCAATTTAGAATCGCCAATCCACCTAACTTGCATGTCTTTGGACTAAACCGGAGCTCCCGGAGGAAACCCACGCAGACACGGGGAGAACATGCAAACTCCACGCAGGGAGGACCCGGGAAGTGAACCCGGGTCTCCTAACTGCGAGGCAGCAGCGCTACCACTGCGCCACCGTGCCACCCAGGCTGCATTATTATTTCTAATTAATTTCTTACCAAGAAATTGATTGAGTATGAAATGCAGTACTATTAGAACATTTTATTTAATTTTAAGATTTAGTAGAAGCACCAGTTTATAATTGATATCCATCTATCTGAGACAAAGTCCTCCGTGTGATATCCATTTTTAAATTCCCAGAATACTTCTCAGTTACAAATCCCCAAAGTAAATTTATTTGAATAATACATTGGACCTCATGGCAGTGGTTGCATTTCACCTTGGGTCTGTTACAGAATGACTATAATCTTTCAGCCACTAAAATTATCTTGTGTTAAAAACTAGTGTTGTACTATTTGAATATTAATTTTGTCTGGAACTTGTGGCTGATTCATTTTTTGTGTTTGCGGCTATTCTTGTACTCTCATTCCATTATTTCAATTATGTCATGGTCATGAACACATTAGTATTTAATTTTTGACATTTTCATTTTATTCTCATGCATTATTAGATTTTATTCCTTATGGTACTGATTTTTTATTGCTCTATGTGATTGTCAATGGGAGCAACAATTCTGTTGCATGGATGTAGTATGCACACCAATATGGCACAATTGCACCACTGAATAAAGCAGTGTGTACAGAGAAACGTTCGAACTTCAGATATTTAGAGTTAAGGGTGTTGTTAGAGACCAGAGCTCAGACAACAACCAAAAAAAAGAAACATTTTAGAAAAACAAAATCTGTTTTTGACTCATGTTTCTTTTAGTGACTTTGATTCTGGATTAGTCCAAATAACCTGAAGAAAAGATATATAATGAGTTTTGTGTACCAACTCTACTAAGATCCCCGAATATTCTGATGCCAACTCCTAAAAGAAAAATCATTACAATCCCTGTCAGAAAATACATTTGTTCACTGGGACTTCATGCCTATTCCACTGAACATGTTAAATATTATTAACCATCACTGAAATTCTTCTGCCAATCTGAGGAAAGTATAAAAAGAGAGGAAAGCATGTGTTCACCTGACTTTTTGTTCTTTTCCTATATAAAGCAATATTTTCCTTTATACTTTCAGAAAATGATCAGAGCATCCATCTTTCCATTACAGAGCTTTAAGGAACTAGAGCTTATTCTGGCAGCACTGAATAGATAACAGGAGCTAACATCGGACCAACCTGCACTCACACATTCGCATAAATTCAAATACACACATTTTTTTAAAAATTTGGATGGAAAAAAGAGCACACAGAGACAACCAGTTTGTTCGTGAAGAGAATATGCCAATTCCTCACAGACAGTGATCCTGAGTAAGATTTGAACCCATATCTCTAGAACTGTGAGGTGACATAACGAATCATTATACCACCTTGCAGTCCAGTTCAAAATCTGTAATGTAAAATAAACATTTGTTGACAGATTGACTTTTGAACTGAACTGCCAAGATCAAGGATCAAAGGTGAAGACAAAAATCTAAAGTCATTAGCATATAATTATGCTGTAGATTAGTGCATTACCAGTGAAGAAATTATAACCTAAAATAAATAGAAATAAAGGTTGCTTAAAAAATAACACCACCTGTAGAACATCAACCCCAGATGGCATGCCCAGAGCTATAACAATTTCCTAAGAAAAAAAAACAAATAACAGAACACATGACTTTTGCTTGACTTCTAATGAGCACCACCTGGCTATGGCTGCAACATTAGTTTTCAGAAGGACCTCTTAGTTTAAATCATGAGGGTTTCAGTAACTGTGAGGCAAGGAACCAATACAAAATGAAAACAATAAAGAGGGCTTAACTTAAAGACGAAGGAAGTCCTTGAGATATATGCATCTACTAAGGCTGTCTAAATGCTGTAGGTCAAAGTGTGATCTGCCTCCCACAACTAAACACTGACCTCCCACTAGTAGAAATAACAATCTGAGTGCTTGAGGGCTCTATAGCTGCTCAGCTGGGGTTCACGCCCCTGCTTTACAGAGGGTGGATTGTTTGTAAAAAGCTTTACAATGAAGCGGACTGGCAAAAAAGTTAAATCCAAACATTCAGTTGTGTAGTGGAATGCTTCTATTAAAAAAAGAAAAATTAAAAACAGTTGGACAAATAGAAACTACTTGGTTTAACTATTTCATTTGGCAGAACTGGAGGGCTGTTTAATTGGCAGTGTTTCCAACATTTCATGCTATTTTGCCTTCATTATTAGTGGACTGTCTAATCTAGAAGTGACAGACATAAGTGTATAGTACAGCCTAGAGTGAGAAACAAAATTTTCAATTTTTCAGAATTACAGTATATGCACAGTTGCTCTTCAGTTATTGTACTTTGGAAATGATCCACAGATGTGTACTCATGTTAGTCAAAAGTTACTGTACATTCACAACAATGAACTGGATTAATTAAAGCAGTTATGACAGTAAAGGAAGACACCTAAGCCTTATATCACAGCAGGCACTTGTCATAGAAAACAATGTCTTTATGTCTACTAAAAGAATAATACAAAATACAAAGTTTGCATATGATCAGTGTTTTGTTAGAAATATAGTTAAATTTACTCAGATGTCTCAGGTATTGTAGCCTTATAGGTATCATAAAGCTCAAGTTTACTAGTTTCGTCTTTGCCACGTCCTCACTGAGTGATGCAAACAAGGTCACTTTAATCATGTCAATGCTTCAGAGATATTGCTTTGAATAAAAGTCCAACAAAACAATTTAAACATAAAATCGTAATGTTAATAAGGACTTATTTAAGGTCAAATTCAATTCAGCATAACTTACTAGAAATATAGCACCATTCAATAACCTATAAGGTATATAAATATTTTTAATAATTTTAATTTTAGTTTGACTTTACATAAAAGATTTTTTTATTGTCTCCAAGGGCTACAGTTTCCACCTACCATCCCCAAAGTTGTCTATTAAGTTAATTGCTTATTCTAGCCCCATGGTTTCTCATCCAGGACTGGTTTCTACCAATGCTGCCAAAGTATTCACAATGACTGTGACCTGAATTATGCAAGTTTAGAAATTTATGCAGTGTTATATGATTGTGTTATATGATGTACGATTTGTGTTGCAAAGTTATATGGAAGGCTGCAGTAGACACATGGTAGTTCAATCGAAATCTGCTTATTTTGGGACTAATTTTTTATCATAATGTTATCATTTTTATTTTATTGAAGTTTAGAAGAAAAGTTGCAGGGCTTTCAGAAATTAATATTCACAAGCTAAAATTCATTTGATAACTCATGTAAATATTAATGTAAATATTAGTTCATTTTTGGTGTAATATTTTACATTTACTTATACTAAATTCCATTCCTCAAATTTGTCTAAGCTTGTACCAATATGTTCAGATCCCTTTGCAAAAATGTATCTGATTCTAGATTATCTTTCTAGTTTTCTATCATCTACAAATTTAACCAGCTCGTTGTGTATATTCTTATACAGATTGTTTATATAGCATAACAAACCTGATTAATCCTGAGCAGGGACTTAAGAGAGCCTAACCTAACAAGTTTATGGCGCAAAGCAGGAACAATTCTTGAACCATCTGTAGTCCATCGCAGGGTGCAGATTGTTTAACTTTTATAAAAATAATAGTGGCCGCAGCACCCTGAGGGACACCACATTTAACATCACCTAGCTCTGATAAAGTTCCTTGCACCATAACCCTTTCATCACAGAGTTTAAGCCAATTTTGCAGCTATGTACAGGTGGGGCATTGAATGCCCACTTCATTTAGTTTAATTACTAGCCACTCATGTGGAATTTATCAATACCTTTCTAGAATTCACAATAAATAATTTCATGTTCACCTATTCCATGATGTTTTTGTTGGTTCTTTATAGAATTCCATCATTTTAGTGAAACACAATTTGCCCTGTTAACACCCATGCATAATGTTCACTAATGCAAGAGAGGACCCAAAAATCGATCCAGAATTAGTCAATAAGCAAAGGAGTAGGTTATCTACTATGCCTCTGGGATTCGTATTCCTACTGTTTTATTAATCTCTCTGCCAAGTGACATTATGGTTGAGACATTTATTCTACCATTGTGTGAGTGACTTTGCTGATTTTTGTTTTCTTTTCCTCCAGAAATGCATGCCAGGTCATATTGAATAGTAAGACAATGATGATTGTGTCTTTCTGTATTGATGGATTTGTTAATAAATAGTTTCACCAGGAATAACATACAGAGTGGCCCATATTTATCTATATGACATTTCACAGGCTGTAGAATTTAACCTTCTGCATTTAAAGTATCGAAAATGGCATCACTGTGTAGCCTGAGAATGGGAGTAATGATGTGCTGGACCCTACCTGACTTTTTCCTGTGGGGTTACCTAAAAGACAAGGTGTATCAACTTCACATCCACAATGTGGCTGAGCTACGTGCAGCTATCACAGAGGAATTTCAGAGGATACCAGTAGAGATGTGCCAAGCTGCCTGTGAAAACATTGCTCTTTGTCTTCAGGCGTGTATCAATCTGGATGGCACATTGGTGGACCATGCCATGGAGAACAGGAGATGAAAATACATTTAATGTTTTTAATGGTAATGTTCGATTATGTTACTTGATAATAACATTGGTCATTTCCTGACAATAACGCCTTTTCAATCATATGCATAAATATGGGCCACCCTGTACAGTATATTAGGAATATTAGGAGTCTTTTTTATCATATTGCTGTCTGATGTTGGTAAGAATAGATGGTAGTGTTAGTGTGCTTTGTGGGAAATGAAAGGAACGAGGAAAGGGACACAAAGGTTGTACTGCTATATTGCTGTATCGAGTATATTTCCGACCTCTGTTACTAAAGTGTTTTGTTCTCTTACATAAAAAATGAATAATGCTTTTGTTCTAAATTGTATCCATAATATGTGGTAATATTGCATGGTTTTCTCAAAATACTTTTCCACAAAAAGTAATGTAAATAATAAAATACTTGTAGACATTTAATATCTATTATAGAATTTCAACAATAATGTATAATTTCATTTACAAATCTAGTCTTCAGATCTCCTAATTCCACTATGAAGAAACAGCTTTTGCCTTTGTCTACATGTACATGATGAACTACCTTTAGTGACACAAGGTTACTGTGGATGAATGAAGCACTCAAGGTAATGCATGTAGGAATGCTGTAAATATTTTCCTTCAAAAAAGAAAACAAATAAAAGATAAACTTGAGATGCTGCCACCAATGACACATAAAACCTTCAAAAAATTTAAAGAAACATTAAAGTTACAAAACTAGAAAATTATTACAATTGTATTTTATTTATTTTTCCTTTTTTCTTGCACAGAGTACAGAGACTCTTACTCTGTGGTGAAATTCCACGCCTGCTGAAAAAGGGTTGGTGTTAAACAAGATTTCTGAAATGTCCATAAAGAAGAATGTGATAATGTGGTACAAGAACCAATTTGAGGAAGCATACATTCTGGATATTTTTTGTAGGAAAGGTTTTATGATTGATGTCCAGCTTGCAGAAAGAGTGGTTACATCTCCTAGTGGGTCCCATAAAGCTGAATTTTGTTTTAGCTTTATGTTATTTAGCAAGGTGTCTTTATTTGCCCTTCGTTTTCTTACATTTTCTTAGTTACCAGCAGGTCATAATTTCAGCATTGTGTATCTGTTGAAATGATTAATGAATAGGTGGAAAAAACAAAGTCTAAGTTTTTGGGAAAACTCAGCAAATATTTTTTACTTTATGCAAAGAAAATACAACTTACTTTAAAGCCAATGAATCTTACAGACATGTGTTTAGGATATTGGGAGAAAAACTCAAGCAGGCGCTTGCAGAATGTGCAGATTGCACAAAGACAGCATGGTTTGACAAGTTTAAAATCCAGGATACTGTTTTTTGAGGCAGCACTGCTAACTTCTGCTATACCATGCCACCCTTTAGTAGAAACATTCAAATATATTTACTGTCTTTATATATTGAGGCCTCATTTTAAGGACGTTACATATTCAAGATTAAACACCATATCACATGCACTTCAAAGAGGTCATCTACTTGAAGCTAAGCATGCCAGTGCATGGATGGCAGATCATCAAGGTAAAGTTTGGATTTCTGCTGGAAGAGGTGTTGGTTTGGGTGGTCAGCAGGGGGCACTTACCCTGTGGTCTGAATGTGGATCCTAATGCCCCCATACAATGATGTGGACACTGTGCTTCAAAAATGGCACCGTCTTTTGGAGGAGACGTAAAACCAGGTCCTGACTCTTTGTAGCCAAAAATGATCCCTGGACATCCTTCGTAAAGAGCAGGAGTTATCCCGATGTCCAGGCTAAATTGCTCTCCATGGCCTAGTCACCCTGGCCCCCTAATTATCCCATTTCTAATTGGCTATCTCTCTGTCCACTTCACCATCTAAGAGCTCATGTGTGGTGAGTTTACTGGTGCAAAAATAGCTGCTGTCACATCATCCAGGTAGATGCTACACATTAGTTGAAGTGGTTTACCATTATTATTAATATTATCATTATAATTATCATTATTATTATTATTATTATTAGTATTAGTAATATTAAAGGTCAGCAAATGTGATGCTCTGGAGATACTTATAATATACAAAATAGTTATCACCAATAACCTAATTAAAACTACTATTGTGTTGAGCAGAACAGGTGTAGCAAATCTACAATTTCCAACATTTCCCAAATCAAAATGTGCATTTCCTTTTTATACTCTGTGGCTACCACAGACGGTAACTTATGCCACTTACGCAAACTATGTAGAGTGATGAGAAGGCATAGCAGAATACATATAATCGCATCACATCAAAATGGGCATTGGTTAATGGATCCTGTCTGCCCATCGTCACTTCTCTTAGCAGTGATAAATTGCATGGTGAATCACCTGTGAAATCAACTAGTATTTCATCTATGTTTTTTCACATAGGGAAAGGTATTTAATCATAGACACCATATACAGCATTTGAGATTTTAACTGTCATTTGACTAATGACTCAGAAATTCTTGCTAAATTATGCATTAACAGACGATGCAACCAGACCTCTGTCAGAATGGTTCATCTACATTGTCTCTTCTATAGGAAGTTAAAGCTGACTATGTTATGCACGTCACGGACATCTGTTTGGTTCTTCTTCTACTTCCATCTCTTCAAGTTTTCAATATTTACTGAGTTTCCTATTTAAACAACACCAAAATATTACATAAGGTGTAACTTACCTTGCTCCCTTTGAAAGCAGAGTGATGGTATTTAAGACTCACATTCTCTACAAAGAAAATACTGTTCTTCTCTTTCTAGTCTATTAACAACAAGTTCTATAATTGCTTTAAGTATTTAATGACCTTCCCCATGGCACCTCCTTTGGTTAGGATCAGACAAAAACTATCTTTAATTGTATTATTTAAGTTTCTTTTTAGCACAGGTTCTAACACAGTACTTGGCCCAATTGTGGATACATTTCTCTTTCTCCTGAAGTGTCAGATACAATCCCCTACTCATTTCCTGTGTAAATTTGTTAATGATTTAATGTAGTTGACACATTTTATTTAATTCATCCCTCTGTCAGATAATAAACCTTTATTCCCAGTCCAGCATAGATTGTGTTTTTGTTTTTTTCTCCATAAGTTTGCTGTGCGTCAAGTGTTTACACCTTCTCTTGTTCTTCAGGCATGATGATGGAGATTCAATAAACCTTTTCTCCAGAATTCCAAATATTTTGCTTACTTGGCTTCTCAGTCTGGGTAGTTTATTTCTGTTATCAACTCAAGACCGTGTCTTCTTTTGAATAGCCTTTAGAAGCTTGCTTTGTGATGTTTCTGTTGGTTTTAAAAGTGATTTGCCTTATAAATCTTATAAAATATTTCCAATCTTGAAGATCTTCTCTCACATTGGGATAACACATACACATGTGTGGTGGATCTGTGGCATAAAACTGTTATTGCAAGCATAAGGGCTGAATTAAATGCTCTTTTATCATACCCTACAATGTTTATGTTTCACTGTACTAGGGCTTGATACTATGATTCCTGATCCCGATGCCCTAAATTATGTGTCAGAAATTCACTCTCCGTGGTTGTGGACAATAAAACTAAAGAAGGGTGCCTTATCCGTCCCTCAACTCTATTTCCGCTGGTGAAGACTGCTTTTTCCATACTGTACCCCATTCAGAGCTCTTAGGGTTGGAGGCCTCTGCTCTAGATATTTCATTTTTGCTTGCAGAATTCAAACTGAATCTGGACTCTGTGAGCTCTGCAAAGCCTCCAGGGCCTAATAGTCTAGTCTGCAAGTTTCTATCAAACTCTTAGAGCCAGCTGTCTGCCCTGCTCTACCTTATGCCTATTTCTGATATTATACTTTTCACCTTATCCCCTTAATTAATACGGATTTGAAAACCCTATTACTAGTTAAGAGCCTAAGTGACTGCTTCAGTTATCATCCATTATCACCATTGAATTTTAATGTCTGGCTACTGGTAAATGTTTTTACTCATCAACTGCAGTGATTTCTAAATTGGCTTATTCAAACCAAGCTGGTTTTATCAAGTCCCATCAAATGGCTGACAATGCGTTTGTTCTTATTGTAGATGTCCTCTTCCTTGCTGATTTTTTCTTTAGAGTTTTATGAGCACTGGCAAAACTTATGATTATGGAGAGGAGAACAAAAAAAAATTGGGGTACAAGATTAAATTGCAGAGATAAACACAATAACAGTCACGGGTACAGGCTAGGTCGATAACAGGAAAACAGAGAAACGTGAAAATGCAAAAGAAAATGTCAAAGTCCTAAAAACCACTGCAGAAACTTCCTGATCTCCTAAATATCTTTTCTCTAAATAACGATTATGATTTCCACGGATTACACTGTTTTTTTTATCTAAAATGTTGGATTCTAATCGTACTATGTTAAACACTTGATCAGAGAAATAATAATGTAAAGCTATGCTGCTGTCATTCACTGTCTCCTCAAGTCATCCTTCTATTGGGCTTTTGTTTCCTTGTTCTCCTCTTTCTCTCATTTAAAAGAGGCTTCTTATGTTTGCTTCCACCACACCTAAGTTGGTATAAGCCCTCTGCTGGAAATTTTCTACTCATTTAGTCTGGAAATCTGCATTCTTCCACTTCCCAGATCAACAATTATTCCAATTCTCCTATTAAAAATTGCCTTCACAATGTGTAACTAGTCAAGTGACAGATGAACTTTGCTCTGTGATAGTGTTTCTCCTCCTGTGTCTTTCATCTTACTTTTTTCAGTGTGCTGTCCTCCATAGGCTGTGTGAGTCAGTTTTCCCACAGACTATATGGCTGTTGCCCTTGTTTTTGGTCTCTCAGGGTGGAGGTATTGTTCTCTTTGTTTTCATATATTTTGAAAATCATTTATCATTACATCAATATGTTATGTAATCCTTTTCATTCTAGTATTAAAAAAATATCACAAAATGATTTTAAACTTCACCTAAACATGTCACTTCCCAAGAAAAAATGTCTACTAAGAGGTGTTTGTATTGACAGGGGATCAAAGATCAAATTGAATGATCTTAACATGAAAGTATTAAATGCAACTCCAACACCTAGAATCAAAAGTATCAGCATCCAAACAAGCCTTTTAAAATATTCATCTAACAGTTAGATGTCTATTTATTATCAACATGCTTAAAGCATTAGAGCACATCCTATATCTTTTAAAGTGCTCACCACAGTCAGCGCCAACCTGCTGAGGACCACATACTGCTTTATTGTACGTTATTTCATTTTTAAATTTAAGCACCATTGTGACACTGAGCCTTAATTTTAGATTAGAAATTTCTGAAGATGGTGTGGGCTGCTAAATTAAACAACATGCAGGCAAGCTAAAAGATCACGTCTCAAACAGCGTGTAAGCAAGCAAAATGTTTTCTGTTTATTCAAAATATGCAATTAAAAGAAGTAACCCGATGTAGAAGCATTCCAGTGAAATGAGAACATAAAAACATTTACTTTTGTTTAATACTTAATCACTACAGCCTTTGGTCTCTTAAAAAGTGCAGGTAGCTTTTAAGGTAAATTGAGCAAAAACAAATTATCCGAAAGAACTTAAATTCTTGAAGTATAGTATTCAAAGCTAACACATTTTTCTTTTCGTCTGCTACATTTGATCACCCTGGGGATATTCTTGCTAACCGTTTTAAGTAAAGTTGAAAGCTGTAAATGCATTAGACTTGTGCATGTATACTTTATCTGGACTCTTTCAAAAACTATTGAACTGAAGCTAAATTCTGTGCAATGAAAATTAAAAACTGCATTTACTTGGCCCACATTACAAGGAAATAAACAAATAAATAAATGCAGGCATCAAAAGTGTCTCATATGTACTTTTATTTCTGTTTATAGTGGCTCAATTGAAGATGTTCATTTGAAAAAACCCTGATTGATAAACAGAAACTTTTATTCCACTGTGAAATTACTTGAATTCAGAATCACATCACTTCACCATTAGCATTACAAAACTAGTCATAATTAACCATTAATTTTCTGTTTTAACTTTTTACTAAAAAAATAAGAAAAACATTTTATCACTTTTGTATGATTCTTACTATTGTGATTAGTTATATCAAGTTTGCATTAGAACGTTGACTCTACAATTGGAATAAAACTCTTCCTGTTTCTATTGAAGGATTTTGTTTTGAAAGGTAAATGTGGCACTAAACACCTGAATGTAGGTGGCTCAGCAATGTTTAGTATGTTTTCATTCACTTGCAGATGCCTTGGAAATTTTAATCTTTATATATAATACGCTACCGTGGCTGTTCATTTGTCTGTCCAGGATTTTAAATCATCTGTAGCTTTCAAACCGTTTGATCTATTGACCTTAATTTTAAAACCATCATAGGGATCACCTGCATTGTCCATCATAGAGATCACCCGCTCACACACCAGATGCAATCTAACCAGAGCATATTTTGGAATGTGGGAGGAAAACTGGAATACCCATAGCAAAATCCACATAGACAAAAGGAGAATGTGCAGACTTCAAATGGACAATGACTAGGCGGAGCCCCATAGCTTCCATTTTATGAAAAAAATGCTTCCCTTTATAACAAAATTTTGTGTGGCATATTAATATTAGATTAGGTTAGATTAGATAAACCTTATTATTACCATGGAGAAATTCAGATGCATACAACAGCAGAAATATAAAAAACTGCAGGGACTGCAGCACAGAACAACACACTGGCTACTATGGACTGGTAGAATATTTCCAGCAGCTTCCTGCACAAATTAAAAGACCCGGATCTTCTTAGCATGTACAGTCTGCTCTAGCCCTTCTTGTACAGTGCCAATGTGTTAATAATAATAATAATAATAACAATAGTAATAATAATGATAATAATAATACATTTTATTTATATAGCACCTTTCACATGCTCAAGGCACTTAAAACAAAATGATACAAATAATTCCTGCATACAACTGTTGTCAGACCAGTCCAATTTGTTGTTCATGTGAACTCCCAGGTACTTGTAGCTCTGCACCACTATCACATCCTCTCCCAGAATGGTGACTGGTCTCAGAGGTTCCTTGGCATGCTGGAAGTCCACCACCAGCTCTTTTGTCTTGCTGATGTTGAGTTGCAGTTGTTGTCCCAGCACCACAAGACAAAGTCCACCACAACCTTCCTGTACTCTGACTCGTCTCCATTATTAATGCAGCCTATGATGGACAAGTCATCTGTATATATATATAAAATCCAATGTCTGTCTGTCTGTCTGTCTGTCTGTCTGTCCACTTTTCACAAGAGAACTACTTAATGGATTTAGATCAGGTTTTTTTCTATAATTTGCTTGAACATTCCGGTTGACTTTGCGACTTCTGTCATTGTGCAATGTATCATAGTTCACGTGAGGTACCAATTTTTTTGCGCAAATCTGAAAGACATGCAGGGTGCCAAGGAGAGGGAGGCGGAGCCCTCCTCACTCACACGCTAGCCTCGGGGCATACCTTACCTCCACTTGGCTAGCGAACGAGAGAAATACTTAACAGATTTACATCGGGTTTTTTTCTATAATTTGCTTGAACATTCCGGTTGATTTTATGACTTCTCTCATTGCACTAAGAATCATATTTCGCTTGCAGGAACAATATATTTGCACTAATCTGAGACAGAGGCTGCGGGCCGAGGGGAGAGAGAAGGGTGACGTCAGGAGTGGGGAGCCGGGCAGGGCCCTCCTCACTGTCCTGTTTCACTACTACGCTGGCAGACCCGCAGGGGAAGGCTAGTATATACTATGATTGGGAAGAAATAACTTTGACATGAAAACTACCATGTCATCTTATCTTTTTGAATTTGACAAGAAAATTAGAGCGTACTAAAAAATCCATATAATCATGGACAGAAACTGCAGACTCCACACAGAAAGCACTTTGGTCATGAATCGTGTTTTACCTGCAGTGATTCAGCAGCTGGCCATATTCACACTTTTATGTTACAAGGTTCTGTCCAGGTGTTGTTCTTTCTTTGAAACCAATAATTGGTTAGGAAAATGAAAACATCGATGAATGTTTCAACGTCTGTTAAAGGAATACTCCACCCAAAAATTACATTTTTTATGTTTTACTTACACCATGTCGTTTGTAGTGATGGCCAAGAAGTGAAATAAAGACAGGACCCATAAACAATGAACGAGTTGGGAGAGGCGGGTCTTCAATTAAACAGCACAGAATTATGTAATTATTGGAAACACCTTTTCTGCTTTATTATGAATGTTGTTATTCCTAGATGTAACTGTTAATAATACATGTTTTTGCATATTTTGGGCATACAGCTAGATAACAGACATGTGGATTATGTGATCCAGGTAACGTGAGAATGTTTTTCTTTTTTTAAACATGGATGTTTTTCACATTGCTGTTTACAGAGTTGTAATATCATACATCTGCATAAAAACATGAAATTAAAAATGTTTCTTGGCCAATACTAAAACTACATAGGGTAAGTAACATATAAACAAATGACATTTTTGGAAGGAGCATTTTTTAAAATGTTTTATATAAGTTGAAGCATATTAACTGCAAAATGATTTTGTTTTTGTTAATGTTTTCTTAACTAGTCCTTAATAGCAGCAATAGAATATTAATTAACATTTTCACAATTTGTCTTGACTCCCTTTATGAAACAAAACTTCATTCCTTCTAAAGCCAAGCCCAGTTGGGTTGATAGGTGTTATCAAGGCTTTGTGTATTTTGTGTTTACTCCCAATATTATTTGCCACACCCTGATATTATTATAGTGCATAAACTCTAGCAATCCAGAATATCTGTTGTGTTAGAGGCACTGAGTGAGATCTTACACAATGTTTAACCTGCTATGTTTAGACATATAAAATGACCAACCAAAAATGAAGGTTGCAAATAATAAAGAATCTTTATGTTAGTAAGCTTTAAAATAATTTGGAAGCCTCTAGAGTTAACATTTATTTGGCAATTCTTTCTCATAATATTTTGTTACAAATGTGAAAGATTTTCATCCATCACTCAATTTTTTGGGATCTTCTTTTTCCAAAGGTAGGAACCAAAGGGAAATTGGGTGTAAAATTCACCAGAGTGGCCACCCACACTCATTCAGACTTTGACAATAAACAGTCGCTAACTAACTAGTGAACAAATGGGTAATACATTATGACAATCAGCAATGTCTCTAAAGCTGTTTTAAAAAGAGGTGTTGACATATCCATGATTTAAAAAGTGGTGGGAACACGTCCACAGTTGCTCTTGAAAACATCAGACCAATGTGTAGAGATGTATTTAATTACCTAGGTGAGTTCCCAGGAAATCTAAATGAGCAGACGCATGGTCTTAAAAGGGATAAACCTCACTTATAAAAGCACCAGAACAAAAAGTGCTTACTTCTATAATGTTAATAAGTCAAAAATTTAAGTCTTTCGGTTGCATGAATTGGCTTCATGTGCTCTGTTTTGAATTTAAAAAATAATGTATATTTAACTTTTTGGTATTATGGTTAGGTTTAGGCATAGGGTTAGGGTTAGATAAGTTTAAAGTTACTATGCACGTAGTCCAGTAAAATGCATATTTGAACAATACCTTATGCACAATCAACTCAAATAAGAGCAACTTAATTAAGGACTTTTCTGATCTGATCTACACTTCTGGACTATCTGTTGCCAACACTTACAGCACTGATTTGGGACTCTCTGACCATGAAGCAGTGCTTTTCATTGTCCCATTACCTCTCCCTCCTCTTACCTGTAAACGACAAATTTCTTACAGAAACCTTAAAAATATCTGTCCCTCTATCCTTTCTGGATCCATTTCTGATCTTTTACTGTCTTCACCTATTCCATCACTAGATAGTCTTGTTGACAACTATAACACAGTCCTTCATTCAGCATTAGATAAAATAGCTCCTTAAAAACATAAGGAGGTTTCCTTTAAGCGTTCAGCTCCTTGGTATAATTCAGAATTGCGATCTATGAAAGCAGCTGGCTGACGCCGTGAGAGAATGTCACATAAGTCTGGCCTCAACATGCACATCTAGGCTTTCTCTGACCACCAAAGAGCTTACAGAGAAGCACTAACTGCTGCCAAGAGCACCCATTATGGCAGAATAATAGAAAGTGGCCATGATAACCGAAGGGTTTTGTTCTCTGTAGTTAATAAACTACTCCAACCCGCATCTGGCCCAACTACCTCTTCTACTGAAGTCTGTGAGAAATTCCTCCACTTTTTCCATAACAAAATTAAAGATCTAAATAATTCAACTAATATAAATACATCATCTGTTTATATCTTTCCCTGTTTTCCCACTCCATCCAGCTCCTTCTCTAAGTTCTCACCAGTCACATCTGCTTTTGTTAATGACCTGCTTTGTAAAATGAGGCCAACTACTTGTGTACTGGACCCCATCCCCAGCACACTACTTAAATCCTGTCTTCATGCCATAATCCTGACAGTTACAACAATAATAAACTCATCCCTTGACACTGGCTTTGTGCCGCTCACTTTTAAAACCGCTTCTGTAACCCCAATTTTAAAAAAGTCTGGTCTTGATGCTGACAATCTTAACAATTTTCGGCCTATTTCCCACTTACCTTTTCTGTCAAAAGTTTTTGAGCGTGTTGTAGCTTCACCAACTACTTAACTTCTAATAATTTGATGGAACTCTTTCAGTCTGTTTTCAGAGCACAGCACAGCTATGGGTAACCAATGATTCGCTTACGGCAGCAGACTCTGGACAAACCAGCATATTAATTCTGTTAGACCTCAGTGCAGCATTTGACACTGTCAGACATGATATTCTACTGTCCAGAATGAAGAACATGCTGGGTATCTCTGGCACTGCCCTCCAGTGGTTCAAGTCCTATCTGACTAGGCAAGAGTTTATTAGTCTTGGCAACAGCAGATCCAGCACAGCGCGGGTCATACAAGGAATTCCTAAGGGCTCTGTCCTTGGTCCTCTGCTTTTAAATATTTATATGCTTCCCTTTGGCCATATTATTCATAGCTTTGGACTGAGTTATCATTTTTATGCAGACAATACTCAACTCTATTTCACTGTTAAAAGTGCAACTTCATCAGAGTTTTCTCAGCTCACAACTTGCCTCAGTGAAATTAAAACCTGGATGTAGCAGAACTCTTTAAAATTAAATTGCAACAAAATTGAACTCCTGCAAATTGGGACTAAAATGCAACTTAATAAAATGAGCTCCTTCCCAGTCCATCTTGGCGGTGATCTCATCAGACCTGCCTCTACTGCAAAGAATCTTGGTGTCATTTTTGTTTCCTCCCTTTCTTATTCCGCCCACATAAATCACATTAAGAAACATTCTTTCTTTCACCTCCATAACATATCCCGTATTCGCTCCTTCCTCTCCTTTTCTAACGCTGAGAAACTTGTCCATGCTTTTATCATATTCCGCATTGATTATTGTAATTCCCTACTGGCAGGTGCCCCTTCTAATCTTAAATCACAGCTCCAGCTTATTCAAAACTTGGCTGCAAGAGTCCTTACACAGACCAGCAACAGCGAGCACCTAACACCCATCCTGCTTCGTCTTCACTGGCTCCCTGTGTCTTACAGAACTGAATATAAAATTCTACTAATAACCTACAAAGCCTTAAACGACCTTGCGCCAAACTACATCAGTGACCTTCTCCATCACTATGTGCCTGCCCACCCACTAAGGTTCTCTGATTCTGGCAATCTTGTTGTACCCCACACTAATCTACACTCCATGGGTGACAGGTGAAAGGGCCTTCAGCTGTATAGCGCCCAGACTCTGGAATGACCTACCGAAATTAATCAGGTCAGCTGACTCCATGAATTTTTTTAAAAAACAACTCAAAACTCATCTGTTCAGGAAGGCTTTTAGCTCTAACTGACTTTATTAACCTTCTTCAGTTTACCTCTATGTCAAGATGCTCATGTAACCTGTATGTGTGTGTTAGACCATCAATTATATTGTTTGTTAGGCTTTTTTCTCTGAATTTACTATCTTACTCTTCTTTATTTATTTATCTGGTTTAGTACAATACTATATACTGTATACCCTGCCGTTCTTTCTTAAACTCTGTGAAGTGCCTTGAGCATGGGAAAGGCACTATATAAATAAAATGTATTATTATTATTATTATTATTATTAATATAAAGGAAGAACAAGATTTGACATACTGTGAAGAGCTGGAAGTAACAAACATTGATGGGGAAAAAAACTCTCAGAGAAAAAAAAACAACAAGCATTTGCAGCTTGAAACACTCTAACTGTTGTATTCCCATGAAAAGACCAGCTTGTTTAACAGCATGTTACACCAAACACAACAAGATTGTTAAGGTCAGTTATTGACAAACTCTGAGCTTCTTATGTTTTGTTAATGACCCTAATTATGTCCCTGCTCTGTGAGCAGTCAATAAACAATGAGATTAGCATATGTAGAAAAACTGTTTATTTTACATTTCCAAGACAATCACAAATCCCCCTGTTGTCATCCCAAATGCTTGGCTTGATCATGAGCTTTGATGGATGAGAAGATCAAGGTAGCAGTGGGTGTTAGAGACCTGAGGCCCTTAGTTCAACAAAAAGAACAGCTAGGCCTTCAAACAAAAGTGTTTGCAGAATTGCTGATGTCTTTCAAACAAGATAAAAAAAAATAGAAAACATCTCTTTTTGAAAGAAAAATGGATACTGCAGATATTGCTTGATAAAACATTGCCTTTGTTATTGCTTTCATTTCAGCTTTCCAGCATATTAATGTATTCTGTTTATAATTTTTTCTGGATTTATATACACACATACATATATATATATTTTAATTAAAGAAAAATGTAAATTGGTGACGTTATTATGATCATATATATTTAGATGAGAGCACTGTTGAATGGAGAAGCAGACAATATCTCTAGGGTAAGACAGAAAACTGAATCACTGCCTCCCAATGTGCTGAGTGACTTTAGGCAGCATGCATTGAAAAAATGACAATGTGATTTTTATAAGTGTGTCACTTTCCCAATTTGTCACAATAGAGTATTCAATCAGTGCTATGGGAATATTAAATACATTTCTAAATTTAGAAGCAGAGCTCAATAGGTTCATCTGATCTTAACTGTGTCCTCCTCATTCCTTTACATAAGGTTTTTAAGTGAGGAAGACCTACAATTAATCACACTGAAATCTGGCTTCTGGAGTCTGCCAACTGATTACACAACCATTTTGAATTCTTTCAGTGGACCGTCTTTAAAGAGTCATGTGTGGATATTGATAAATTGACTGACACTATAAGCAGTTATGGCTTATACTTTGAGGTCGCTTTAATTATAGTCAGATCAGCTAAGGCATAGCCTAACATTAAGCCAGGGATTACCAAAGTCACTGCTAAAGAAGAAGAACAGGGCTTTTCATCATGGAGCTAAACATTGAATAGAGAGGGTTACAGAAAGAGGTGAAATGTGTGTGTAGCTCATCTGACAAACTTGTCTAATTACACCTGCGCTGGATATGAAAAGGGTGACTGGCATTTTTACTAAAAACTAGAATTGATGATAAAAGAACCTGTTATCAGCTGGCACAAAAGTCCATCCATCCATCCATTATCCAACCCGCTATATCCTAACTACAGGGTCACAGGGGTCTGCTGGAGCCAATCCCAGCCAACACATGGCAAAAGGCAGGAAACAAACCCCAGGCAGGGCGCCAGCCCACCACAGGGTGCGTGCACACACACACATACACACACACACACCAAGCACACACTAGGGACAATTTAGAATCGCCAATGCACCTAACCTGCATGTCTTTGGACTGTGGGGGGAAATCGGAGTACCCGGAGGAAACCCATACAGACACGGGGAGAACATGCAAACTCCACGCAGGGAAGACCCGGAAAGCGAGGCACAAAAGTCAAGTACACATTGGAAGATAAAAGCATAAAACTAGATTAAAAATAAATGAATAAAATGCACATGTGTTAACCTGCGGTGGGTTGGCACCCTGCCCAGGATTGTTTCCTGCCTTGTGCCCTGTGTTGGCTGGGATTGGCTCCAGCGGACCCCCGTGACCCTGTGTTTGGATTCAGCGGGTTGGAAAATGGATGGATGGATGTATTAACAATATGATAAAAAAAATTAACTGAACATTCACAGAAGATATAATTCAAGTTAATGAGACATCAAGTCTGAAAAAGTGAGTTTTAATGGCATTTTTTAAATAAAGAAGTAAGTGAAGGAATTCCAGAGCTGAGGAGCAGCATAACTAAAACCCTAATCTCCCATAGACAAATGGGACAATAAGAACACCAGGAGAAGACAAAAAATAAGTGAATGGACTGGTGAATAATCTTCAAGAGGATCTTTTAAACAAGTGGGAGCCAGGTTATGGAGTGCTTTGGAAGTGAGAACAAGAATCTTACAGTCAATACAGTAGTT
This sequence comes from Erpetoichthys calabaricus, assembly GCF_900747795.2. Classification (NCBI taxonomy): domain Eukaryota; kingdom Metazoa; phylum Chordata; class Cladistia; order Polypteriformes; family Polypteridae; genus Erpetoichthys; species Erpetoichthys calabaricus. The sequence continues at coordinate 52,463,102 of NC_041400.2, forward strand.
CACTGATTGCCAGCAAAGTTTACACAGAATATGGGTAATGCAACTACAGTGTGAGCCTTAGTTTGACTCAATAAGTGTGTAGCAGAATTTTGAACTACTGTACCTACAGGATGTTTATATGTTTAGGAGGGATGCAATGCAATAGAGAGTTACATTTCCCTAGGGTTGAGGTGATAAATGCATGAATCTGTGTCCCTGCCATGGAGTAGGAGAGTCAGGGATGAAATCTTTAAATTTTAAATGGCAGCAACGGGATGTAACATTATCAAGATTATTAATATAAAAAACTCAGTAGTGGAGGTAAGAATCATCCTATCAGCCTTGCTTTGATGGGTTTTACAACAAAATGAAACAAAATATTGCTCTGGCAGAGTAAGTGAACTCTGTTCAGTATTTCACTTTACAGTATATTTATGAAGCAGGTCATCCAAAAAACCTGCATGACATTAGACTGATTACCTCTTCTTCTTTCGGCTGCTCCCGTTACGGGTTGCCACAGCGGATCATCTTGTTCTATATCTTCCTGTCCTCTACATCTTGCTCTGTCAATTAGACTAATTACCATAAAGTATCAAATCTTGAAATCATGAGCAACTTTTAGAAGCTGCAAAACAAAAAAAAAAAGAAATCTGACTTTTCTTGCCAATTTCCAAACATAAAAAGTAGGATGAAAAACATCTGCATCTGCTGTATGAGCACCTAGTAGGTTACAAAATCCATACTAGATTGCTATTGTTATTCATCTGATTTGAATACTATTAGTTGGAAAGCTAACTTGGTTGACCACATTCTAATTCTTTTTAACTAATAGAAAATAAATATTGTGTGTGCATGTGTGTGTGCATGTGAATGTGTAGCTGCAGTTCTGATACTTTACTTTCATTCACTGGGTCGCGTCAAGTCTAACGTCTCCTCTTCAGATTATTATGTATATATAAATGAATAACAGAGCTCACAGAAGGATAGGCATATCATAAATGTGTAAGTGTAATTGTTAGTCTTTTATAAAATAAGGCTTTAGCTATTAACTCTAGATCTTATCTCACTTCATGTCCCAGTTTTTACCTGTCTTCTTTCTCTGGCTACCTATTATAACTGGGAATAGATTAGAATCCTTGTCATTCCACCTCTAAATTGCAGTATATGCAACCTGGCAGGAAACAGCTACTTACAGTATAATGAACCTGAGTTATTAGAAGGGTATGTCTGGATACAATGGGCATTGTTCAGGCATCACCTCAAAACGTTCCTAGTTATCAGAGCAAAGGGCCTTCTAGTGGCCCAAGGGGGCATTAAAAGCTTGAAAAACACTGACATTCAAAAGGACCACGAACATTACGTTCATTGTTGACTGCCTTCCCTTACCAGTATATTGTGGGACTTCAGTAGTCTCTTTTCATGGCTCCAAGAAGAAAACTTAGTCATGTCAAGTCTTAGCCTGTGGTGGTCCACCAATCCCTTAAAAATATTAATATTAAAAGTATAGCTAAGGTTTGTACAAATTGAATAGTAAAACATGCTTCTTTATTTCATAAAATTAAAATAGTTTTGTCAAAGGTAGATAGCTGCCAAACCTCAAAATATTCGTAATACAATATATATATATATATATATATATATATATATATATATATATATATATATATATATATATATATATATATATATATATATATATATATATATATATATATATATATGTGTGTATATATATCTATATATCTATATATATATATATATATATATATATATATATATATATATATATGTTGCATAGTTTACTGTCAAATAATGCAAAGAATACACAACACGTGTTTCGCCCTTATTTGGGCTCATCAGGCGTACACACTCTACTGCTCTCTTTGAGGGGATCGAACCTCGGACGTCAGCGTCAGAGACGAAGTCCCTTTATGCTGCGCCACGGTGTGTAGTTCATTTATTTGACAGCCTGTAGATCGGAGTAGTTACATTCATTGCATTCATAGACTGAGTCCCGACCTGATTGTATGGGTGGTTACCTACCAGGTAACGCATGTGGTTGGTCTGCCATTCGGCAAACATCTATCACGGGGCCCATTGTGAGAAGCAGATCATGGAATGTTGCATAGTTTACTGTCAAATGAGCCCAAATAAGGGCAAAACACGTGTCGCGTACTCCATGAACCATGATCTGCTTCTCGCAACTGAAGAGGGCTCCGTGGCGGATGTTTGCCGAATGACAGACCAATCACATGCGTTACCTGGTAGGTAACCACCCATACAATCAGGTCGGGACTCAGACTAATGCTCAGGAGATCACTAGCCTTACCCACCAGCTGGGAGCCAATGAGCACGCCTGCTCTTGGCACGTGCTCTGACGGGTTCCGCAAGGGAGCCTGGGATTTGGAGTTCTTTTCGGAGGTCCACGGTGCCGCTTTTGGCTGACTGCGATCCGTCTGTCTCAATTTATCGACAGACCGATCAGTCATTTCCCGGACCTCCTTACCGTTTTGTAGGGAGAGTGGTGCTTCGCTCGCCTCCCCTTTCCCCTTCGGAAAAACCAAGTCTGTTGATTTCAGCGTCGCAGCCATAAGCAGTCGGACACGGACCTCCTCCTTCCCACAAACCTTCAGGATGGATCACATGTCCCTCGCTGGCACCCGACATGCAGAAGTCCTTTGTTTTGTTTTCATGCCTTAACGAGAGTGCACCTCCGTCTTCGGGATGTTCTCCTGCCTTCCACAGAGCTTCCGGATGGACATCTGTGAGGTATGTGCACGGGACAAAATGTGTTATTTTAAATAGGTTTTCAAACGCTTCCCCGCCACATACCTCATTGAAGTCGTCCTCCTCCGGATGTTTCTCCCGAGACTCGTAGCCACTCCACTCTTGAGCGCAGGCAATATGGAACGCAGGACCTCCACTTGGTCTGCCGCTCTGCTTCTGCTTCTTTTTTCCCATGACGGACTTGATAAAAGGTGAGGTTTGGCGATTTTTTTTTTTTTCCGCGTGTTGTGACGCTGCCTTCTTAGGGTTCTGTCCACAGTAAATTTTTAAATACAGGTCCTCCGCCAAACTGACGGCCAGAGAATCCTGCCGAGACTACGCCAACTGTGACAATAGGGGCACTGTCGACCCCTTGAGCCCTCAGACCAGACGTCAGACACCAGATAAAAAATCCAATAATTATTTATTTTATAATAATAATGTGCACAAAGCACCCTCCACTCCACAATACTCCAATAAACACAATAATAAATCAATAATCACTACACTTCTCCACTCCCAGACCCATTGCCACCCTTCCACCCAGCTCAGCTCAGCGTCTGGGATTTCCCATGGTCCTTTTATATCTCCTGACCCGGAAGTGGATCCACCCTACAGTCCATGTGATTCCTTATCACTTCCGGGTCAGATAAAAAGTCCTTTTCTTCATCCTGGAAGCACGTCGTTCCTTCTGTTCATGTGACCAGGACGCACTTCCGGGTTATAGGGCATGTAGAATTCCCTGAGCCTCCCTACAGCGTCTCCTGGAGGTCCCCATGGTATCCAGCAGGGCTGGTTGTAAAAACTACAAGGTCCATGAGGCCCTGCTGGAATTCGGGGAACCTCTATGCTGCTGGGAAGGCTCCATCTGGCGGCTTGGAGGTGTGGGCCTGAATATATGGCTGGCCATCCCTCACAATATATATGTATATATATATATATATATATATATATATATATATATATATATATATATATATATATATATATATATATATATATTATATCATTTTGCATCACTGTTCCCTGAGGTCCTGCTATTTCTGAATACAAACAGACCATCTGATATGTCCAGCTGTTTCTCTATGGGGCTTCTACTCACATCTAAAAAACATTTATTTTAGTTTAACTGGTGACTCCAACTTTGTCCCAATGTGAATGAGTGTGTGCGTGTATGTGTGGACCCCATGATGAATTAGTTGTTTCCTGCTTTGCAACTAATGGTGCCAGGGTAATTTCTGATGTCCCGACTTTGAACTGGATCAAGTGGGTTAAAAATGAGTCAAAGAAGGAAGTATTATGGGGAGAAATTTAAATGGTACTTCAAACAAACAGACGCACTGGTCAGAATTATGTTCTCTGAAGTCTCGCATGCATCCCATAAAAAGAAGCCTTTCAACTGACTTGGACGATTTTTATTGAAATGAATCCCGATGAGAGAAAGCTAGAGAAGATGAATGAAGAGTGACTGCAAACTATGAAGAGCACCTAAAGGACAAGCTTCATTGGGTCCACTGTATTTAAACAGGAGCCTTTTAAGGTGGTCTCAGTATTCTTCTTTACAATAAGTCTGGGACACTGCCGCTTCTCCAAACTTATAGAAGAACTCTCAGTATGTTTTTATGATGTTCTCTTAATTTATATTTTCATACACTCCTATTTCCAAGTATGATTTTGAAGACAGTACCCAGAGAAAAAGTAAAAAATACAATTTTTTAGCAAATGCTACAAATTAAATGTATGAATACTGTGATGGATGGCAGGCATTTCAGCCTGGCCAGGACATCCCTCATCAGAGGAAAGGAAGAAAAGCAGCATGGCAGCTCCCCTGGACGGAAATGGTTCCTCGGATTCCTGAAGGGCAGCATGGGACATGGAGTCCATCTCTTCAGTCCTGTTGGGTGCTGTGGGTGCCGCCAGGGGGAGCTCACCAAGAACCCGGGGACTATTACGGTTACGTCAACCCGGAAGTACTTCTGGGTCACGTGGACGGAAGCCTGCAGTACTTCTGGGATACTTGAAGAAGGCATTTGACCCAGAGAAGGAATACTTCTGGGTCATGGACTTTAAAAGGACTCTGGGAAACCCCAGCAGATTGAGCCGGAGTTGGGTGGGAGTGTGACGGAGCTGCTGGAAGTTGGAGGATTGGTATTTGTTATTGTATTGATTATTGATTTATTACGGAGAATCGTGGAGTGTGCGGTGCTTTGTGCACTTTAAAGAAGAAAATATTAAAAAGAATCTTCTTGTGCTTTTAAACGTGTGTCTGCACATCTGTCTGGTGGGTTCAACTATAGAGCGCATTATACCACAATACATGTGAATTTCCCATTTGGATTAATAAAGTATCTATCTATCTATCTATCTATCTATCTATCTATCTATCTATCTATCTATCTATCTATCTATCTATCTATCTATCTATCTATCTATCTATCTATCTATCTATCTATCTATCTAATGTTATTTGTAGTTATGCAGTTAAAAAGAATCTATGAGGTAGAAGATTCTACATAAGAAAATTAACTAAGAAACAGACTATAATAATGCACTTTTGTGTTGAAAAAAAGGCTGAAAATATTAGATATAATAAAAAAGACCCTTCAGTTTATTTTGTAACATGTAATGCATCAAAGTGTACTTGGGCTGTCACGGAAGCAGGGCTTTTATGTTCTTCCCTGTTAATAAACATTAATGTTAAATATTTTATTTTGCACAAGACAGAGAGCTATGTATGTCTCAAAACTGTGTTTTTTTAAGTGTTGTCAAGTTTTCATGCCGTTTTTGTGATTGTTATCTGGAATATCTTAGGAAACCTGCATTCATTTAAGAAATGAATCCTATTTTGACGGAATTCATCCAAAAAATTGCAATAGCATTGTTACACACACTATGAAGAAATTAGGTTAAGTCAAACTTCAAGTGTGAAATACCATATAACAAAGCCAATTATGGATAACATTTCCTAGAAATGACAGCCGGGACTTTGCCAAAGTAATTTGTGTGAAAGATCCATGTATTGCAAGGCATGTACAGCAATAAAAAAAGAAAAAATATCTTGGCTCTTAAAGAAGGAGGTATTGAAAACTCTGGTGGCAATTGGCATCATACATGTTATAAACAATAGGCTGCTGGGAGAAAGCAGCTTACAGCAAAACTGTCAGGTTTCAAAACTAGCTAACCTGTTTGCGTTTGTCTTTTTATTTATTCATTCTGTCTCATTTTTAACATTTTTCATTGTTGAGGAAGAAAAATAACAGAAAAGATGATACTTTTCCATTTTATTATTGTACATGTGATTTATTCAGTTGTAAAACAAAAACAATTATTATGATCCGAATGGTCGGTGATGCATATTTTACGAACAGTATAATTTTCAAAAAAATGCATTTTATTATTTTTTTTTGTTTTCAATTATTGGCTGGGTTCCATTTTTAAAGTGGAATAAGAAGAAACAAAGGCAAATTGACTCTTCTGTTGCTCTCAAGGCTAACATGTATCTTATAACCTCATTAGCTAAAAGCCTTTTCTGGCTACTGAAATAGGTCAGTTTACGAGTGCCCTCTCCTGCTTCGCTCTTTTCCCTGCTACTCTTCTCTAACCTCTGGCCTGCTTGAAACACTCTGACCCCACCCTTCATGTTCATTCGTTTACTGATCCAGCTGAGCCTCTGGGCCCCTCGGGTCCTTCATGTCAGACAACTAGGCTTGTGCTGCACTGCACACCCCAGAGGTGGAAAGGCACATGGGAAGTGCAGGCTGTCTGAAAACAATATACCTTCTCTGTGACAGCATTTATCAGTCCCATGCATGAATTCACAGATGTGTTTGTGGGTACTGGGACTGTCTCAATTAACCCTTCGTTAATCTGGGACCTCCTGTAGAAAGGTTTATAAAGAGTCAGAGAATAAGAGATGTTATCTGCCACCAAGATTACCATTCTCTGTTTGGATCAAAGACAATTCTTCTTCGTACTCTAGTGATTAGCTGTAATTAAATAAAGTAAGTCTGTTTAAACTTCATTAGCAGCCAGGCGTTTGCTACAGCAGAGTGAGCACAATTCAACCATTCTTAATTAAAAGATAATCCACAGGATCGACCGTAATCTTCTAAAATCTGCAATTTTCCCCATGAAGGATTTTTAAGTTGTCCTAAATTTCCTATAGACCTCAGTGCAGCGGGTGCCCTGGTATTCTGATAAAAGTATTGGGGCTGCCACAAGTTTGCCTGTGAAAGTACTGAGTGTGCCCGATAAGATCAATTTGGCATGCTATTATCTAAAATGGGTGAAAACCACACTTCAGCAAAGTCTGACATAAATCTTTGAGAGCAGGGGGACATTGAATATGTATGAGCTGAAACAGATATGACAGTGTTGGCACATTAATATTCCTGTCACTGGAGGTTTTCAAACTTTCAAGTAGATGACTTGAATGAATCCAGTGCAGAGTTTCTGTAAAACAGGGCAAAAGAATATTATACATAATTAAAGATCTACAGGCTTTCTGTTCTGTAAAGAAGCATGCTTGCCAATTCAGACACCCAGAATTAATTAAATATTATTTAAAAAATAATGAAAAAGTGAGATATGTAAATTGTTGACAATAACATGTATACACTGGTACATAGCAGTAGATGTTGCAGGAATACATAGAGCATGTATAAAATATGAATCTACCATTCTATATAAAGCAGACAGGTGTGAGCTTACTGTGGTAGTGGTTAAGTATATACAGTATATGCATATCTTACATGTACTTTATTGTGAATGTGAATTATGAACATCAGAAAGTTGTTTACTTTTTGGCAACTATACCTTTTTACTTAATATTAGCAATAAAGGCAAAAGCAGCAGGTAGAATGGCATGAGATATTTTTCTATCCATGCTAACAGTGCTTGAAGTGAAAAAGAAGTTGGCATGAAAATCGGACAGTATCAGAAATATCGTATGAAATTTCTGCTGTGAATAAAAATTAGTAAAAGACATTGTTAATGTTTACAATACACAATTCTTTAATGAAGGTACACAAATTCCAGTCATTGAAATGAAAATCTATCTACAGTTTTGGCATATCTGTAAATAGGTACTCATGTTTTAACGATTTTTTTCAAATTGTTCAGAAAACTGGGCAAGTCAAATCATGTACAGACCTATGCATCTCTTTAATTTTTTCTTTTTAATTTCATTGTGTGAGGCCATTTTTTGTTAGTCTGCTACTTTTAAGTGTGATTTTGAATCTCTGTGTTTCTTACTTTTTTCTGTAAATAATGTTGCTGTTTAGCTTTATTGCTGAAGAGGGAAATCTTGACAGTCTAAATCTACACTCTGCCTGAGTTGCCAGTGATGCCACTTTGCTGCATACATTGCACTTTAGTCTTTTGTATGTGATAATGAGACGATCGTTCTAAGAATAACAACATGCCTTTTGTTCCAATGACCAATGGTCAGGTTGTTCACCTACACTGATGTTATTGATTAATATATATATTTTCTCCATAATGACGGAGCAGCCGGGAGTGGTAATAGTTTATTGAGGCTGCTCACTACTAGTATGAGTTTCTGTAAACAAATCCTGCCCCTGAATTTGACTCACTTTGATTCTGAAACAGTGTCTTCTGGTTAGGATTTTATTCTATCGTTGTCATTTACATTTACTTATTTGGCTGATACCTTTATCCAAGGCAACTTACAACATTTATGATGCAATTGGTTACATTTATTTTGGTTTTCCAATTGGACTACGGACAGGTCAGATGACACACAGTGTCAGTAGCGCATAACCTCTGGGTTTGAAGTCCAAAGCCTTAACCACTACATCACACTGCCTGCCATTAACCAGGATAACATTAATAAATAAATGTGAAGTTCTCTATACCTAACATACTTGCCAAAAATAGAAATAACAGGACTGGAGATTAGAGAAGAAAACACAAGACGGAAGCATAAGTTAACTTGTGTAAATTAGTCCATCCTGTTTAATGTTGTTTTGTAATGATTATTGTAAGGTACACTTCTAATATACAGTGTACAGTTATGCCTATCTAGTTCATCAGCACTAGGAGACTCTGAGATGTACAGATACATAGGAAAAGGCCAAGATTCTCTGAAGAGCAAACTGTAGAAGTCTTGGAACTGGTGAGTAATGGCCAACTTCAAGCATTTCTGACTTAATCCAATTTTAGGTTCATTATTGAAACGAAGCCTACTATGCCACAATTGGCAAAAATCTAAAAATTAAGATGGCAGAAATCAACTACAGAGTATATTCATTTATTCTGTGGCATTTTAGAGTCACCAACACATCTTAGAAGATCCGATGAAAAATCCATATAGAGATAATGTCAAGACTACACATTGAGAACATCTGGATATAAGAGAAAAGAAAATGTGCTTGAAAGTGCCTGCCTGTTAAACTAGGATATCCCAGATTCATTTGTACCAGCCCTTTTTGGAAAAGAAAATGAGATCATACAGTATACAGTATAACATTTAACTTTGTACTTGTTCTGTGATAAAAGTTTACATTTTAAAAGTCTTATTTCTTATACCTAGGACTTTTAATATGTTTAACTAGTTTGGCACTTTACATAAGCTTCATAAGTTTCTAGAGTATCCCATTTATCTAAAGCTGATTGGTGAAAAAGAAAGTGTTTTTTACGTAAATTAACCTAATCTTGAAAAAAAGACAAAATTATTACACCACTTAATGATCTGCCAATTGTAAGCTACGCAGACAGCCCAGTGACCATTTCACTTTGTTATATTTTTTACTATAATGAAAATGAAAGCAGGGTTTGTTTACAGATAGAAAGCAATAATTTGTTACTGCGTGTTTAGAAAGTTCATAATACTGAGCTTAAGACACAATCAAAGAGGTTAAGTGACAGTTGTAAAACTGCTTTTGTGTGGTACAAACTGACTTAAAGCTTTTCAAGGAGACTTTAACTCCTTTCAAAACCACAGTTTAAAAAATATTCTTGGGCGAGCCAAGTACATTTCAAGTGTTAAACTAACACAAGTTGAAATGCTGGACCAAGGCAAAATAGCTTTGAATGTGCCCATCTCTTCAGCAATATTAAGTATTCATGGTTTTCATGCCACTTCTTCACAATTACAAACTATCTCACACAAAATTCATTTGGTATACTAGAATGTTTTGCTTTTTATATACACCTTGAAACAATAAGCTGCAGGCAGACAGAATATAAGCAATTTTTAAAAATTTGGTCTCACCTGTTTCATTGTCACATGATTTCATTCAGGTTATTAAATGAGAGCAGAGGTGCTGTTATCTCACTAATCTCAGTTCAAAGAGGCACATGCAATTTTTGTGTTGAAAATACCCTAATTTTCCTACTTGTTTCCTTAGGTGTTTTTTAATTTAAATATAATGATTGATTAGTTCATATCTTTAAGGTTTCCTTGTACTCACAGTATTTCAAACTTGGTCTTAAGTACACTGATGACTGTTATATTTGTGCTAATAGATTTCTTTAAGAAGGCCAATTTGCATTCTGAATTTGGAGTGAACTTTTTTGTACTTTTTCTCCGTATATAGTAAGCACTATCAAGCAGAATGTTTTTTTATTAAATAGGCCAGGTTCCATACTGTATAAAATATAGGAGAATGACATTTCTTTTGAAACTGTTTATTAATAGTCTACTGCTATTTCATTTACTTTCATTTTATTATTTTTTAAGAGGATAAGCACACACCAATACTAAAAATAACAAAGGATTGGTGACTGAGCTGTATATTTAATTGTTACTTAAGTTCTACATTAAAATATTTAAAGAGGATACTCCAAACATGGCGCAGTGGGTAGCGCTGCTGCCTCGCAGGTGGGAGACCTGGGGACCTGGGTTCACTTCCCGGGTCCTCCCTGCGTGGAGTTTGCATGTTCTCCCCGTGTCTGCGTGGGTTTCCTCCGGGCGCTCCGGTTTCCTCCCACAGTCCAAAGACATGCAGGTTAGGTGGATTGGCGATTCTAAATTGGCCCTAGTGTGTGCTTGGTGTGTGGGTGTGTGTGTGTGTGTGTCCTGCGGTGGGTTGGCACCCTGCCCGGGATTGGTTCCTGCCTTGTGCCCTGTGTTGGCTGGGATTGGCTCCAGCAGACCCCCGTGACCCTGTGTTCGGATTCAACGGGTTGGAAAATGGATGGATGGATACTCCAAACACAGAAGAAAATTCAGATAAAAAAAGATAAAAGAAACGACCATATTAACTAGACTAGATTTGATTGTTCACTGCAGAGGGATTATTTGTTATATTTTAGTCTTTCACAGTTATTTTGAACACAAAACAGGAATGAGAAAATGCGGAGCAAATTTTGCTGCCCTCAACACATCAGTCTCAGCCGCAGCTCTTTCTTATTGAGGGCATCCCGTCTTCAGCAGCCAGGGCTGAGAAAAGCTCAATGTCATCATCAGAGCCACAGTCAGGGATTTTTGGATACTGGTTTCCAGCACAACCTTGAACATCCTGAAAAAGAGGAGCCCTGCAAGACAAATCTACCTCCGTATCACAAGTTGAAGAAGTGGGAAAAATACGATTACTAAAACCTTCCATTAATGCTCAATCATGAGATCTCGGAGGCCTAGTAGTTTCTTGGACTCTGACAATGTATGTACAAATATAAGTTTTAATAGAGTTTGACTTTCAGTGGATACAGCTCTGCATGAAGATGGAAACTGCAGAACTAAACTAGGAGACATTGCTGTTGTTTTCACAGCCACCTTATCAGAAGCCTTTGGTTATTTGGTGAGGAGCCATGTGCTGCACTGTCCAGACTCTCAGGGGAAACAAGGCAAAATGTTCACCTGTTTGGAGACAATACATACCTGCTTATATTTTTTTTAGAGAAGTAAAACTCATCGTTTGTGAATTTGTTACTTTACAAACTGAGAATGAAAACAAACCAGGTCATTAAACAAGGACAATTGGTAATAATAGCATGAATATCTCTCTGGTTAAAATGGTTTAATTGAAAATCTGAAAAAAACATTAGTACCTTATGACTAGGGTTGAAAGTTGTTACCTTAATGTATAAGAATAGGATAGCTCAGAAAAACTCTAAATCTTAAAACAGATTCTATTGCAAGGAATGTGTATTGCACAAAATATTCCTAGGGCACTTTATTGTCTAAGCAAACCATGGTTTTTTTGTATAACTTTCATGACATGGCCTATCCATCCATCCATCCATTTTCCAACCCGCTGAATCCGAACACAGGGTCACGGGGGTCTGCTGGAGCCAATCCCAGCCAACACAGGGCACAAGGCAGGAAACAATCCTGGGCAGGGTGCCAACCCACCGCAGGACTGACATGGCCTAATGTTTTATTAAACTTTTATGTTGCATCCACGTCACTTTTTCAAAGCTGAAATCACTGTACAAACATAGCCTTTCATTCTAACCTGATATGGACCAATATTGCATGGTCACATGTAACTTCAGCAGCACAAGAACCAAAACTGATAAGCAATAGTCAAACTTGTGTCTGAAAACAGAAATGCTAATTTATACCTGATTTATTTTTTTCAGAAATTAAAATGCTCATAAGAGGAAACAGTAATAGGAATGACAGGGATTAAAATCTGAAATGATAAACTGGCATGTAACCTTTCTTAACTTTAACACAGGAAAATACCTTTTGTGCGTTGCACAAAATCTTAAAACTGTTAAATTAAACTTTGCCCCAAATAGCAATGTCCAATATACTGTAGGCAATGGTGCACCTAGAGGATAGTATCTCTGATTGATCAGAGCAAAACCTAGCCCCAGGCCAGTCTATGAAACCTCACAACACCAATATGGCCAGGAGTAACCCAAGAAGAAGATGGTACAGGCACCAGCGAAGCACAAGGTGAGTGGAACTTAAGGAGAAGTAAGACCAAAGAGATAGGGATGAAGACACAGAGAAAAAGAGATATAAACAGTCACGTAGGGGGTACTATACTCCCAAAAAAAGTGCAGCCCACAAATCTGCAACTGCTAGCTAGTTTGCAAGTCTTACAGCAAATCTGGTTGTACAGGGAATAACTATCCAAAAGGTTAAACAACATTTTATTTTTTACTACAGAGCTATCTGTGGCAAAATATACCATGTTTTTAGTTATCGGGTTGGGAAACCCTGAACAACACTTAGCATACAGTTGGAAACTTGTTAAAACATTATGAAGTTTTTCTTTACAAAGAGAACAATTGACACTTGTAATAAGCTACCAAGTAGCATGGTAGACAGTAAGACTTTAAGAACTTTCAAAAATAGTCTTGATGTTTTTTTAGAAGAATTAAATGGATAGGACTGGTGAGCTTTGTTGGGCTGAATCGCCTATTCTCGTCTAGAGTGTTCTAATGTACTCTTAACTTTTTTTAAAAGTCCTAGCACAGAATCCTGAAGAACTTTACTGATAACAATATGAGGACCCAAACTTGAGCAGTCTACTTTTATCTGTATTCCTTTCTGTTTCAATAAAATCAACTTGCTATTCTTTTTTATATGTTACCACAGATGCCTAAAGGTATAACATCATGAAGACAGTATGTGTGGAATGATAATATAGACGTTATGGAAGTCCTTGTAAATTGTGTCATGTCATGCTTTTGAACACCACTCCTGCTGTTCATCCAACCTTATCATATACTTGAGCAAACAGATGTTGTATAAAAATGATGTATAGTATTTAGCACAACAGTGAGTTTATATCTATAAAAAGATGAAAGAAGTTACTTAGTCTTAATACAGACCTCTTATGCAAAGGGACAATACTTATACGGCTTGACAAAAAGGAAAATACAGATTTTAGAAGTGTAACTATGCTGGGAACACAATCTGTGTACTCTTGATTATTTTTTGTATAAACACCAATGTGACTTTTCTTTAAAGATTAAGCAAACACATTAACTACAGTATATGTTGTAAGTGCCACAACTTTTTAAACATTTATTAATCATTTATCAGCTTGACAGAATGCTGTCATATCTACAGTGAAATCTTCTATTGACCAGCCTATACTCTCAGTGACCTAACAAAATAAATATCGCAAATTACTACTGTTTGTAGAGGTGAAATGATGACAAATTTAAAACTTGCAAACAAAACCTGAAGAGATAAAGATGAAGCTTGCTTTTGTATGTTGTGCATAGAACAGGCCCAGATTCTGTGTCCTGGATGTCCAGAATTATCTCTGGCAAAAAGTGGCAGAGATAGAATCCAAACCTGGGTGAAATGTCAGTTAGTCACAGGGCGCAGTTATGTACAAACTAACTCCTACTCACACCGAACAAATTTAACTTTGCCTTTCAACATACCAGCTTGTACAGTATTTAATGAGATTTTTAAAAACATGATCACAGCATTTCTGGAGACAAAAATCATCCTTATATGATTTGGTATGTACCGTATATGTGTTTAAGTGTATGCTGCAATGCAATGGAACGCCATTTAGGAGTAGGTCCTACATTGTAACCAGTGCTGTTGGCATAGTCTCTGCCTTCTGTGAAGCTGGGTCAGGCAGAGGAAATAATAAATAGCTATTATAGGATATTCAAAATGGGAAGGAGGCAATCCCCATACCATTCAATCCAAAGCCATATTAAAATGATCATATTAGTAAAATAATAGTAGTTTTCCAAATGTTTACAAGTAATAAGTAACTAATTGTATTAAACTTGTTGTAAATTAATGCTTAACTCTATGAATTCTTTGGTTAAAGCAATTCCTCTAACTGATAGATTATACATGTATAGTATACAATTAAACATTTTCTGTCAATGTTTAGTTTACTTTATATTTATTGAAAATGTTCACTAAAGCAACAGCTTTTGCATTGAGCTGGTGTTAACTAAACTTCTACAGATTGAACTGAATCTTTCTATCTGTAAATGGATTTACAGTTTTCTGATAACGTAGAAATGTTTGTGTGGGCTCCCTCCTCTCAGACTGTCTTCATATTAGCACAGCTGCCCCTCAAGGCTGTGCATTTTCTCCCCTAGCTTATTCCCTAAACACCAATGACTACAGGTCTACTGATCCTTCAGTTAAAATCATTGAGTTCGCTGATGACACCACCATTATTGGTCTGATTACTAAAGGCAATGAAACACCTTACAGAAAAGAGGTGTCTCGTCTTGTTTCTTGCTGTGCTTCCAACAACCCAGTGCTCCATACCACCAAGACAAATGGAAATGTTCATTGACTTTTCGCAAACAGCAGTTACAACTTCTGAATTGTGGTTTCCCAAGTGAACAGCCAAACATTATGCAAAAAAATTAATGACAATAATAAATAAAAAAACAGCTTAATGTGAGTATAATGTTATAAAGATTGATTGACTGATTGTCTAGAAGAAGGAAGCTACAGTAGAGGAATTGCCATTAATATATATTGTGCATACAAATAAAAATTCTTCAATTACACTAATGTCTTAATGGAATCTGTTTTTTCTCACTATGTAGAACGTAAGTTGATTAGTTATGCTGTATTTTCCTGAAATTGAGATGAATTCATTTATAGAGAAAGCCTTGTGATAGTTCATGTTTTATGGCTTATACATACATTCCCCAATGACTTGTAACTTTTTAATCCTACTTAAGATGAATGTGTAAGTATAAACTGAATGGAGCACTTTTTTGGCTTTGACTTCTAACAAAAATACTGTTATAATTTAAAACAATTCTTTGGAAAATTTCAGTCATTTTCCATTTTGATATACAGTCAAATGATAATTTCTGTTCTAGTAAGTATACAAAAGCACCTTCATGGAGAAGAAATGCTGATATAAAATAGATTTGTCATTGAATTATCTGGAAATTCTTCTTATGGTAATTGATTTTTATCAACAATTTTCAAAGAAAATGTTTATCTCTAGAATCTGCTAAGTAGCTTATAATAGCCTGTTAAATAAGTCTAATCAAAATGAAAACATCAAGCCGCGTTTAATACTAAAAAGTCAACAGATTATGATATCTGCCTCCAAAACATTAAACCAAAATCCTTAGTTTTGAAAACACCCAGAGAATCGTTAACCAGAAAAACAAGTTAAGAAAAACTGCAGTGACAAGTCTTTATAAGTCATTTCTAGGTTAGGTTAGGTTAGGTTAAGTTAGTCACTCTTTATTTTCCCAGAGGGAAACATATGCAGCAAGAAAGTACAAAACATAAGGCACTGTTACACAGGGAGAAGAAAGAAATTAAAGACAAACAACTGACAATAAGTGTTATTATAAGTTCTCACACTCAAGATTAATAAAAAGTATAATTATCTTAAATAGTAGAGAAAATAATAATTCAGAATTTACCAGCTTCTCTGCATGTAACAGAATTTAACATGTTTATAACTCTTGGAATAAAACAGTTCTTGAATCTGTTATTTTTTACCGCAAACCTAAATCTACAATCTGATGGCAACATCTGACATTTAGGAAAAAGAGAATGGCTGCTGTCTGACAAAACCAAGTTGGCCTTCTTTCTAAACTGTTTGTAATACAACTCAAACCAATAATATTCCTGCAAATGTTTATAATGTTATTAAGATAGTTAATATTCTTAATGCTAAGCTTGCCAAACCAACATATAAAAGCAAAGGTAACAACAGAGTCAAAAAAAGATCTATAAAAGCATCATTATGCTTTTGTCCACAAAAAATGAGTTTGCTAAGAAAGAATAGCCATTTCCGTCACTTCTTACAAGTTTGTTCTCTGTTGAGACCTATTATCAATCATTGTTCCCAGATATCTGCATTGCTCCACCATCTCCACATTCTTCCCTTTTGATATTTTTGACAAAGTGAAATGAGAACACCTAAAATCTATAGCCATGTCTTTGGTCTTAAAGTTATTTTTTAACTGTAAAAGGAACAATCACACCATTGAACAACCTCATCAACAATAGGTCCATGACTGTCTGACTTGTAAAAGACTCACAGTGACAAATTCATTTGCAAATTTTAGTATATGCCTACCCTTGTGTGAACTCCTGCAGCCATCTGTGCATAAGATAAACAGAAGTGGAGACAGATAGCAGTGTTCGAGTGATCCAATGCATGAGTTATAATTATGTGAAAAACAGTCATTGACTCACTCTCTTTGTCTTTTGTTAGTTAAAAAGTCCAGAAACCATCCTACCAAGTCTAAACAGAATTTATCAAACAGTTTGTCAACTAAAATATGGAGAAGGTTTCTATTAAAAGCTGACCAGAAATTTATAAATAGCAATCTTGTATGGTTTTCTGGTCCTTCCAAGATGCGATGCAGTAAACTCAGAAGTGTTTATGTGGCATCCTCCACCCCCATCTTTGCTATGTATGCAAATTAGTAATAGTCCAGATAAGCCAAGGTTTTGTTAAGTAGTTGCCTCTTAATTAACCTCTCAAAAGATTTCATGATATGAGAAGACTGAAGTCAGTTAATGCTTTTGGTTGCAGTTTTCGCAAAATAACATTTGCACGTTTCCAGAGTCTGGGCACTATCTGCAATAGCGGACAACAAGAAAGTTTGCAATGCCGACTTTTTACGCATCTGACCCAATGATGTCACATGCTGCACAATTCTGTTTAACCTTACTTAACAACAGCATAGCAACTGTCAAGTTATTTAAAATGGCAGCGTCCACAGGAAAACTAAACAACACAAAAAATGTTTAACATTGTGAAAACTAGTCTAAAACAAACAAAAAAATCTTCATACATATTTTGCAATACAACTTTAATCGTGAATGCACTGCATTCTGCCTTGAATTGTGATAAATTCAAAATCAGACACAAAAATATAATACACACAAAATAACAGTTTGCTTTTAAAAGTGTATCTAAATCACAGCCGGTGAGTGTAGGATTGCTTCAACATACAAAATTATGTCCTCCAGAAACTGGGAAACATATCCTAGTACCAGAACAAATGATATTGTGGTGCCCATAAAATAAACAAAATGGTGCTGTGTCATTGTGTAAGAGTATAATAGAAATAAAAGTAAACTTTTTGTTAATGGCATAGTACAAATAAAAATAAAGTTTTTCCCACATTTAAACCCAAGTAGAAACAATTTATAAGACTTTAAACTAATATTCCCGTTCACAGTTTCTACTAAGAACATTGCAAAACCAAAAAAAAAAAATTTCTAAGTAGTCAAATCAACAGCACAGAATTTTCTGACTGTAGGTACTGAACATAATTGTCTCTGAGGATATTTATTTATGAGGATGATTATATTATTACAGATCACTGGTGTTCATTCCCCTCATGACTTTTGATTACATTTTCAAGTCTCCTATTTCACCACAAAAGAATTGTGTGCCAATTAACATGGAATTGGTAAACACAAAGTACTCATTTTAATACATTTTAATACATTGATGCCGAATGAATTTATTGATAAAACAAAGTGTTATTTGACAATTAATATACAATACTGAAGTTTTATTACATTCTTAATTAAATACCTAAAAATCAACACAGAAATTAAACATGAAACATAATATTGGCAATTTTATTTTCAGTATGCTTCAATACCAATTGCAAATTAAAATAATTTAGCAGAAAACCAACCCTTAAACATTTTTAAATTAAATTGATCGATTTACTTAGTTTAAAAACTGACTTTTACATATGACAGTTACTCACCTAAAATATTAGAGTACAACAAAATAAAAAGAATGTTTGTGATTCAATTGAAACCGCAAAGATGGAGAAATGGATTTGAAAATAGCATTAGATAGGAATGTTCTGCTTGAAGTCGGTTTTCAGAGACTGTGTGGAAAGCAACAGTTCTAATTAACAGACATAAAATATTTTCTGCAGTGAGTCTCCATAGTAAAGTGAGGTAGTAAACTAACCAGTAAGGGTGATAAAATCCAGAGCTAAAAGGATTTATACATAAAATGTGTTTTATAAGGGTGTAAATAATGATTTTTTACATTGTGAGCTTTTCATTTAAAACAAACTTGATTGCTGTAATCTCTAAAATGGATATGGAAACTATGCAACAGGCTTGCATGTAGTTCTTCAAGAGTTATATACAACTGACCAAGCTGCATATGATTTACAGCTCTAAAATTATTCCAGATAATTAATTTTGAAATCATGTTCTCCATTGAACTTCTGCATTTACAAATTCAGTTATCTTCATGTATCATTCCTGTTTCTTGCACTTTATTATATTTTATTGGGATGGCCTCATTTACCCAGGGCACTCAGAGATTATAGAATTCTTTTTCAGGTGCCTGCTTACCTGAATGCTCATCCAAAATTTATTTTAATTACTTAAACAAAGTCATGGGAGTTCAAGGTCTGACTATAAAGTTATTAATAAAACATGTAGCTTTCACTGTTGAACAGTTTTTGTATTGGCAAACTGGCGAGTCCTCTAGATAAAGCTTAATAAAATATTGTGCATAATGCAATCAAAGTAAAGTGTAAATAGCAAATAGAATGTATCAGTTGCGGATGGTAGTTACAAAGAAAGAAAGAAAGAAAGAAAGAAAGAAAGAAAGAAAGAAAGAAAGAAAGAAAGAAAGAAAGAAAGAAAGAAAGAAAAAGAAAAAGAATTTTTCTGATTTTGTAAATGACACTGTAGCTCTCAGTAACATTGTAAAATGGTTTCATTATAAATTTGTTGAGTTTGTTGATAGTTACACTAACGACTTTTAGCCAACACATTATTCAGCAGAAGTGTGTCAAGAAATGCTACTGGGGATCCTTTATACCAATACAGCAATAGTGCCTCACTGGGAATGTGAAAGCCAAGTCAGAACATTTCTTTCTTTTTGAGTTTTCTTGCTCTACAGCCATTCCAGCATGAGTTCAGAAAAAACATTTGTGCATTTATTTATTTATTTAAATAGCTTTCTGTAAAAAGCCAAATTTCTCCCTGGGGACAAATGAAGTTCTATCTATCTATCTATCTATCTATCTATCTATCTATCTATCTATCTATCTATCTATCTATCTATCTATCTATCTATCTATCTATCTATCACAGTCATTTCATGTAATTATGTTAGTGCTTTGTGATTATGCCTGCTATTCATGGTGGTGTACAGCTATTTTTTTTTGACTGAATACTTATATTTAAGTTTGCTTCCTCTCTGTTTAATTTTGAGTATCCTGGCAACTGAACTCCTTTGACATCTATGCAGTGAGGATAAGCCATCTCTGGTCAAGGCTATCAAATCCTTCAGTGAAGGCCTAGAAAAATACAAGACTGAGGTACTATCTACTAAATCAAAAACTTGTTTATTAATAAAATTAATATTTTTAATGTTACATCAGACATACAGTAATTAATTTTCATGTCTTGCATTTTAAAAGTGAAGGTTCGTTTAAAAAAAAGTAAAAGAAGTATACTTGATGTTCTCTCTGCAATAAATGTTTTGTAACTCACTACTCTGATTAGACCATCTTTGACTAGATTTGAAGCTATTAGTTTTTGTAATGACTTTGGGAGGGAGAACAAAGTGGTACAGTGGTGAATCCCAGGCCTACCTCTGTCTTTATGGGGAATTCTCTTAGCATCTGCATTGGTTTTCCTCTGGGTACTGAAATTTTCTGGTCATATCTCAAAGATACAGGTGCTGGTCATAAAATTAGAATATCATGACAAAGTTGATTTATTTCAGTAATTCCATTCAAAAAGTGAAACTTGTATATTAGATTCATTCATTACACACAGACTGATGTATTTCAAATGTTTATATCTTTTAATGTTGATGATTATAACTGACAACTAATGAAAGTCCCAAATTCAGTATCTCGGAAAATTAGAACATCAATTAAGACCAATGCAAAAAAGGGATTTTTAGAAATGTTGGCCAACTGAAAGGTATGAACATGAAAAGTATGAGCATGTACAGCACTCAATATTTAGTTGGGGCTCCTTTGGCCTGGATTACTGCAGCAATGCGGTGTGGCATGGAGTCGATCAGTCTGTGGCACTGCTCAGGTGTTATGAGAGCCCATGTTGCTCTGATAGTGGCCTTCAGCTCTTCTGAATTGTTGGGTCTGGCGTATTGCATCTTCCTCTTCACAATACTCCATAGATTTTCTATGGGGTTAAGGTCAGGCAAGTTTGCTGGCCAATCAAGAACAGGGATACCATGGTCTTTAAACCAGGTACTGGTAGCTTTGGCACTGTGTGCAGGTGCCAGGTCCTGTTGGAAAATGAAATCTGCATCTCCATAAAGGTCGTCAGCAGCAGGAAGCATGAAGTGCTCTAACACTTCCCGGTAGACGGCTGCGTTGACCTTGGACCTCAGAAAACACAATGGACCAACACCAGCAGATGACATGGCACCCCAAACCATCAATGACTGTGGAAACTTTACACTGGACCTCACGCAACGTGGATTCTGTGCCTCTTCTCTCTTCCTCCAGACTCTGGGACCTTGATTTCCAAAAGGAATGCAAAATTTACTTTCATCAGAGAACATAACTTTGGACCACTCAGCAGCAGTCCAAAGGCGAGACGCTTCTGACGCTGTCTCTTGTTCAACAGTGGCTTGACACAAGGAATGCGACAGCTGAAATCCATGTCTTACATACGTCTGTGCGTGGTGGTTCTTGAAGCACTGACTCCAGCTGCAGTCCACTCTTTGTGAATCTCCCCCACATTTTTGAATGGGTTTTGTTTCACAGTCCTCTCCAGGGTGCGGTTATCCCTATTGCTTGTACACTTTTTTCTACCACATCTTGGCCTTCCCTTCACCTCTCTATTAATGTGCTTGGATACAGAGCTCTGTGAACAGCCAGCCTCTTTAGCAATGACCTTTTGTGTCTTGCCCTCCTTGTGCAAGGTGTCAATGGTCGTCTTTTGGACAACTGTCAAGTCAGCAGTCTTCCCCATGATTGTGTAGCCTACAGAACTAGACTGAGAGACCATTTAAAGGCTTTTGCAGGTGTTTTGAGTTAATTAGCTGATTAGAGTGTGGCACCAGGTGTCTTCAATATTGAACCTTTTCACAATATTCTAATTTTTCGAGATACTGAATTTGGGACTTTCATTAGTTGTCAGTTATAATCATCAACATTAAAAGAAATAAACATTTGAAATACATCAGTTTGTGTGTAATGAATGAATCTAATATACAAGCTTCACTTTTTGAATGGAATTACTGAAATAAATCAACTTTGTCATGATATTCTAATTTTATGACCAGCACCTGTATATGTGTTAACTTAATTGGTCAACTTAAATTGGGGCATATGTAAGTGCCAGTGAGTATGTGCATGAGTGTGCCCTGCTTTTGCCTTAACACCCTAAACACATATAGATTCTACTTGCTGCTGAGATGGGCACTATCTGCCCATGACCCTGAATTTAATAAATGGTTTCATGATTCCTGATTTTGTGTTTTTTAAGCCTTTTTGGGTAATTATTTTCAATATTGGTTATTTTTTCCTCAATGTTAGTACAATGTATCATTATTTTAATGAAGTGTTTGCAACACCATTTCGCTTTGGTGGATCGATTTGGGTTGTGGCTGCATTGTTTAAAGTAATGGTGTCTGTTGCTGATTATTGTGAAATCATCATTCTGAACCATTTTAAGATGACGGTGCACTGTTCTTGACTTCCAAGCTTTTGGATAACCTTGAGTGTGAAAGAATTACTTTAGTTTAGTCTTTTGATGTGATATCCAGATGTTTTTCTTCAAATTTAATCTGTTTTTAAATATTTGATTATCATCTTGGTGCAATTAAAATAAATTATTATTTATCTTGAAATTACTGGAATGCCATTTGATTTGTTATGGGTGCTGCCATTGTGTGTGCAGACACAACCATAGGTGGCTAGGAAATGAACTATGGAAGTCACATCAAGTGACATAATCAGGGTGATTGTTTGTAAGCCAGCAACACAGTACATTCTTCATCCAAGTTTGAGTAATCCTAATGGCATATTTCAGGTTTCAGATTCCAGGCAATAGACTTTTGACAGTGTATTCACTTTAATTTGTTGTTGTCTTTGTGGTTTTGCCCTCTGATAGGCTTAGTTTTCTGGTTAAGACTCTTATTTTTGACTGACATTTCACCTTATGAAAGTCATTAGTTTGCCCCATTGGTCTGCCATTTTCCACCTCTTGGCAAGACTAAAAATGCTTTTTGTGAGCCTGTTTTAGGATCCTTGTTATGGTTTCTGACCTGCAAATTCAGTCTAGCGACTGAAAATTTACATTTCAGTACTTGTGGTGCTACAACTATACCCAGTCCTTTCCAGTTTTTCTCCATGGCATCTTTCATTTCCTGTTCATCTATCTATCTGAAAGTGTATGTTAATTTTTTTTTCTCAGTGCTCATAACATGTATGTATGTGCATCCGGCGCCGCCGTGAGTGGCAGCCTTTTCAGCAGCTCTGTGTATGACTGTATATGTATGTGTACTTTTCTACTTTTATTTTTCTATGTTTATTTATTGATCACTCCTATTACTTTATTTTATGTGGATTCCTTCCCTGGACACACTTACTTTTACAACGTGGGCATGGATTTTAACACGCCGAGACTTGCCTATTCAAGTACTCAACTTCGGGCGCTGAGAACAAATGCCAGTGCCGGTGTGGTTCCCTATTTACCCGACGAGGTAAGAAGGCGGTATCGTGGCAGCAGAGCCGGCACTAAGCTAAAAAAGAAGCGGCTTGCGAGAAAGTGGCGTTTCAAGCCTTCGGTGCCTTCTGTGATTCTGGGGAATGTAAACTCAATCTCAAATAAGATCGACGAACTGGCTGCGCTGGTGAAAAATGTAAGGACCTACAGAGAATGCAGTTTGTTGTGTTTTTGCGAAACCTGGCTAAATAACACCATCCCAGATGCCAACGTGGAGCTACCCGGGTTTAGCACAGTTAGAGCGGACAGAGATGCAAGTACCTGTGGGAAGCACAAAGGAGGAGGACTCGCTCTCTATGTTAATACACGGTGGTGTCACTCTGGACATGTTAACGTCAAAATCTCCACTTGCTGCAGGGATATCGAACTGTTGGCCGTAAGTTTACGTCCCTACTATTTGCCCAGAGAGTTTGGACATGTCATTGTTGTTATTGTATACATTCCTCCTCGGGCAGACGAGGAGTCAGCGAGTGACATCATCCATTCCGCTGTTGCTAAGTTACAAACGCAGCACCCTGAGGCGCTTGTGCTAATCGCTGGAGACTTTAACCATGTGACGCTGGACAAAACATTACCTGCATTCTCCCAGTATGTGCACTGTAACACCCGGGGAAATAAGACTATTGATTTACTTTATGCAAACGTTAAAGATGCATACAGCGCCACCCCGCTGCCTGCGCTTGGGAAAGCAGATCATAACCTGGTTCTGCTTCAGCCTCACTATAAACCAAAAGTTAGAGTCCTACCTGTAACCACACGATCATTCAGGAAGTGGACTCCGGAGGCTGAGAATACTCTGAAAGAATGTTTTGGAACTATAGACTGGGATATCCTGCAGGGATCTCATAGTGAGAACATTGAGGAAGTTGTTGACTGCACTACTGACTACATCAACTTCTGTATGGACATTGTAGTTCCAGTAAGAACAGTACGCTGCTATGCTAACAACAAGCCATGGATTACAAGTGACATCAGGGGCCTTTTGAATCAGAAGAAAAGGGCTTTTAAAGACGGTGATCAGCATGAGCTCACGCGCGTGCAGAAGGAACTTCGAGTCCAACTCAGGGCGGCGAAGGAGCAGTACAGGAGAAAGCTGGAGCAGAAGTTGCAGAATAACAGCATGAAGGAAGTGTGGGATGGGATGAAGATCATCACTGGCTGCAGCTCGAAGCGGGGTACCACCATTAAGAGAGACGTGAAGAGAGCAAACCAAATGAACAACTTTTTTAACAGGTTTGACCACCCTAACCCACTCTCACTCTCACCTCGGAGTACTGCACCCTCCACACATCCTTCTGCTGATACCAGCATAGGAAAGACATCCCCACCCATAATTACAACAGCGCAAGTGAGCAGAGAGCTGAGGAGACTTCGTGCCAGCAAAGCAGCGGGTCCAGATGGAGTATCGCCACGACTGCTGAAGGTCTGTGCATCGGAGCTGGGGGGTCCTCTACAGCGCATCTTCAACCTGAGCCTGGAACAGGGGAGAGTCCCGAGGCTTTGGAAAACATCTTGTATCACCCCAGTCCCAAAGGTATCACGTCCTAGTGAGCTGAATGACTTTCGGCCTGTTGCTCTGACATCACATGTGATGAAGACCATGGAGAGGCTGCTGCTTCACCACCTTAGGCCACAGGTTCAACACGCCCTTGACCCTCTGCAGTTTGCATATCAGGAGAAGGTGGGAGCGGAAGATGCCATCATCTATATGCTACACCGATCCCTCTCTCACTTGGACAGAGGCAGTGGTGCTGTAAGAATTATGTTTCTAGACTTCTCTAGCGCCTTCAACACAATCCAACCTCTGCTCCTTAGGGACAAGCTGACAGAGATGGGATTAGATTCATACCTAGTGGCATGGATCGTGGACTATCTTAAAGACAGACCTCAGTATGTGCGTCTTGGGAACTGCACGTCTGACATTGTGGTCAGCAACACAGGAGCGCCACAAGGGACTGTACTTTCTCCGGTCCTGTTCAGCCTATATACATCGGACTTCCAATACAACTCGGAGTCCTGCCATGTGCAAAAGTTCGCTGATGACACTGCTATCGTGGACTGTATCAGGAATGGGCTGGAGGAGGAGTATAGGGACCTAATCAATGACTTTGTTAAATGGTCCAACTCAAACCACCTACATCTGAACACCAGCAAAACCAAGGAGCTGGTGGTGGATTTTAGGAGGCCCAGACCCCTCATAGACCCAGTGATCATCAAAGGTGACTGTGTGCAGATGGTGCAGACCTATAAATATCTGGGAGTGCAGCTGGATGATAAATTAGACTGGACTGCCAATACTGATGCGCTGTGCAAGAAAGGACAAAGCCGGTTATACTTCCTTAGAAGGCTGGCTTCCTTCAACATCTGCAATAAGATGCTGCAGATGTTCTATCAAACAGTTGTGGCGAGCGCCCTCTTCTACGCAGTGGTGTGCTGGGGAGGCAGCATTAAGAGGAAAGACGCCTCACGCCTGGACAAACTGGTGAGGAAGGCAGGCCCTATTGTTGGCATGGAGCTGGACAGTTTAACATCTGTGGCAGAGCGAAGGGCGCTCAGCAGGCTCCTATCAATTATGGAGAATCCACTGCATCCACTAAGTAATGTCATCTCCAGACAGAAGAGCAGCTTCAGTGACAGACTGCTGTCACTGTCCTGCTCCACAGACAGATTGAGGAGATCGTTCCTCCCCCAAACTATGCGACTCTTTAATTCCACCAGGGGGGGTAAACGTTAATATTTAACATTATACATAGTTATTGTCTGTTTTTTCACCTGTATTATTATCATTCTTTAATTTAATATTATTTATTGTATCAGTATGCTGCTGCTGAAGAATGTGAATTTCCCATTGGGATTAATAAAGTATCTATCTATCTATCTATCTATCTATCTATCTATCTATCTATCTATCTATCTATCTATCTATCTATCTATCTATCTATCTATCTATCTATCTATCTATCTAACAAGTGGGACACAAGATTGTCAGATTGATGATTTTGTGAGGAGGAAGTGAATTCATCACTAACTACTGTAATATAGTAATAGATTTCAAAAGCATTTTAAGCCAACAGATAAAATTGCTTTCTCTGGTTGTATAAAATTTCACAAACCAACAAACCATCTTTTCTACTGGGTCTTCTTTTCAGTACTGATCAATCACTTTTGGGTATCAACAGCCAGAGCTTCCTAAGAATATATTCCACATCTATCTATCTATCTATCTATCTATCTATCTATCTATCTATCTATCTATCTATCTATCTATCTATCTATCTATCTATAGTCCTGTATTTGGATTTGCAAAATCAATTCTAGTACATGAGAATTGAGAAAAAATAAGAAAACTCTAAAATGGCTTACCGTATATAACAACAACAACAACAACATTTATTTCTATAGCACATGTTCATGCAAACAATGTAGCTCAAAGTGCTTTACACGATGAAGAAAGAGAAAAAAGACAAAATAAATAATTAAAATTTGGGAACACTAATTAACATAAAATAAAAGAAAGGTCCGATGGCCAGGGAGGAGAGAAAAAACAAAAAAAACTCCAGACAGCTGGAGAAAAATAAAAAAAATCTGCAGGGGTTGCAGGCCATGAGACCGCCCAGCCCCCTCTAGGCATTCTACCTAACATAAGTGACCTCAATCAGTCCTCATTATATTCAGGGATCATGGTGCTTTGATTAACTGGTGGTGGCGCAGATCACCACCACAGAAAACCAGAAAAAGAACAGAAGAGAAAGTAGGGGTTAGTACGGATTTTGGAGCCACCATGAATAATAATGATAATTAAATGAATATACAGAGTATCAGGATTTAACTAAGATGAAGCTATGAGAAAGTCATATTAAAGTAATGTGTTTTCAGCAGTGTCTTAAAGTGCTCCACTGTATTAGCCTGGCGAATTCCTATTGGCAAGCTATTCCAGATTTTAGGTGCATAACAGCAGAAGGCTGCCTCACCACTTCTTTTAAGTTTAGCTCTAGGAATTCTAAGTAGACACTCATTTGAAGATCTAAGGTTACGATTTGGAGTGTAAGGTGTAAGACATTCCAAAATATAAGATGGAGTGAGATTATTATTATTATTTCTCACATATAAGTTGGGTATTGAAACCTGAAAAATCATTCATAAAATCAGACCCCGACTTATATGCCTGTTCAAAAATGCGACAATTAATTTTTTTTTTTACATCTTCTTGCCTCCTCCAATCTCGTACCAGTTTCTCAGATGCATCGAATTTTGTTGCAGCTGCACAGTTACCAATTTCTTTCTCTACTTCAACGACGTTTAAGTTAAAACCAGCTTCATATTTTCTTCTGATCAAATTCTCCATTGTAGATAAGGGATGCTCTTACGATAAAGGTATATGAGGGTGTGAGATACAAATAAAAACAAATCAGTGCAAACGTTGCTTCAGAATAGTTGGAATATTACTGTGTGGTCACATAAGCACAATTGAGGGAGAGAGAGAGAGGTTAGGAGCACACGCTGCTACAGTGCATTGCTGCACCCACATAGAAAAAAAAGGTGGGCGTTAGCATATCATAATCCCTTGTTCCAATAACGTGGGTTTTCCACATTCGACTTATACGGCCGATATTATAAAATACCTGAAATTATACTGTAAAATCAAGTCCTGACTTATCCGCGGAAGAACTTATCCGCGAATATATACAGTATCCAATCTTCTGGTTTGCTGAGATAGAGTTTAAAATGCAAGTAGTTGTATATTTTGTTGCTTATTTCCATGTGCTATTTTCATTTGTTTGTGTTGGATTACCATATTTTGGAGAATTTTTGGGCATTTGTGTAACAGTGATTTTTTGTGTATATGACAGAGTGTATTCCACTTCAGCAACACACAGGTATTTCTGTCACTGTCCTTTCTATACCACAAGAGCGTAACATCCAGTGAGGTGGCTCTCTTGTCATTCTACTGATTACTATGGGAACATGTGAGGCTACCATTCATAAGTTTTGTTTGTTAGGCCAGTGATGTTACCAGGTGTCCTCTTCATACCCATAGCACAAAACCCAGGCTGTGCTTGGCTTTAACTTTGGAAGTACAACATGTAAAGATGAGTGTTTTAAATGATGATAATTAGGTATCTTTGCTGGATGTTTTGTGGCATTTACATTACCACAAAAGCCTAGAAAAATACTCTCAGCTCACTAGTGAAGATGTGTAAGGATCCCATAAATATATCAGTCCCATAAAAGAAAACCGAAAAGCAAATCGTGCTGAAGACACAATCTAATTATTTTTAACTGTGGCAATATGAAATCATCCAATCATCCTGCCATTCTCTGGACCCACTTATTCTATTACTATTAACAGATGGCCTTTGCAGCACTGAAACCAAATTAAATTTCAAATCTGGATAGGAGACCTGTCCATTACAGAGCTCACATACACACTCACACTTAGTCAAGATGGATGTCTGATCTGAAATGGCATGTTTCTGTTGTGCTACAAATCAGCTTTAAAGTTAGCCTCTGACATCATAAAGGAGTGACTGTATATCTGAAGGCACACAACCTAATAACACGTTAAAATAAAGGCTTCCTTAAGAATTTAAATGATGCGAGTTATTTTATTGTCCATTCTCAGAGGATTTTTGTGAATGAGAACGGAAAACAGTTTTTTTTGTATCTACAAATGGACATTCTTAGTTCTTTTTAGTGCACTTCCAGGTTTCAGATGTTAGAGGCTAAGTTTAAATCTTATTGATTGAAAGTGAACAACAGGACCCCAGCAACACCAGATTCATCCATGATGGCCCAGTTTACAGTCACCAGACAATGCAGCCTGCCTAGATGTAGTGTAGCATGTAAGTGTTCTTGCAACATAATTAAATTTAGGATTTCTTAAGATTTTTTTTTGTTCGTTGTACTTACATTTACAGTGAACATACTTCTGGTGAATGAATGGGTATTTTGGGCTACAGAAATTGTGATGGAGAACTTTAATAATGATAATAATAATAATAACTCATTACATTTATAAAGCACTTTTCTCACTACTCAAAGAGCTTTATATGAGAGTGGGGGGAGCCACTCCAACCACCACAAATGTGCAGCATCCACCTGAATGATGCAACGGCAGCCATTTTGAGCCGGTACAGTCACCACACATTGGCTGTTAGGTGTTGATGGGTGAAAGTTAGCCAATTAAAAAATACCCAGGTACAAACCCATGTGGACACAGAGGAACATCCAATAGTTAAACCAAAGCCTTGGAGATGTAAGATGGCAGCGCTAACCATTGCTCCTCAGTATGAAAGTGGTATATGCAAAAAAGTACATTTTTTCTGTGTTTTACAATGTAGGGTGTTTGTACAAATTTATTTGATTTCTATTTCTTCCATTTTTCTACTGGGAAAATATAATGTTTTTTAAATAATTGAATTCATCTTCATTTACATCATTTTGCTTTATCCCTCTGGTGGTGCTGAATGTAAGATTTGGACACCTAATAATGCCTGAGCAGACAGAGGTAGCCGAGGGTTGAAAGAATTCCTTTCTACAAACTGGCATGAAGACAGCACCGGATAAAGGCATTCCAGAATCACACAATGACAAGTACCAGCTCTTTCACACTGTTGAGACCATAGCTTACTTCTGTACATGGTGAGCCTTTCTTTATAAAATTCTTATCAAGGTGCTGAGGTCAGGGCTTTTCAAACAAGCAGAAATATATCTAGCACTTTGATTCAGCATTGCTCCTTTTTTTTATTTTGTTAATTCAGTCCAACATTTTGCCTGTGTCAGCAAGCCCTGTGAATGGCAAATGCCATGAAGATACAATACTGAAAACATCTTGTCAGGAATCCTGTTGCTTACATGACAGCTGCTTGAGAAGATAATGGATTATTTTTTAAAACCTCCATTGATCACTGGGATTTTTTGTAAAGAGGGAGCAACAAGTTTGAAATGTAAAGGTCAAGAATGGCTGTGAGCATATAACAAATTCAAATCTGTTTCTTGGAAATATACTATAACAGTTTAGAATTATTGTAAAGCAACATTATGATCTGCTGCTTAATATTTGCAATGAAAACTAACTGTAAATTATAAATACAGGATTTAGGATAGTTTTAGGTAATCTGGATAAAAGTTAACAAAAAAACTTGTTTTCCTACATTGTAAGTGCCATGGAGAATAGACGGGCATCCCGATTGGGATGCAGAATGATTTCTTGCTGTGCCAGGAGGCCATAATGGAAGGACTGTGGGAATGAAGACACAACCTGGTGAGAACGCCTTGCAATCTTCATCCCACCTGGGACTGAGGAATAATGGATGGAGTGGGTAAAGGGGGATAATGGGAGTAGTTCATTCCCCACACAGAAAGTGGTAGTGTGCCTCTGTGCTGATCCCAATTAGGATACCCGCAGTGTTGCTTGGGAATTGAAGTGCAGCCCTGTTGGTGTCCTTGGGTGCCATCAGAGGGTGCTGCTAAGGGAGGTCAACACTGGTTTCCACATGACCAAGAAGTGCTCACCACATGCAATGAAGTGACACCATAAGGATTCCCAAGTCTGAGTTGAAAAGGAGACCGCCACCTCACATCGAGGGGTCAAAGCTGGGAGGCAGCATGCAAAACTCAGCAGGATGAGTAGAAGGAGAGGAAGACATTTATTTAGTTATATTGTGGTATTTGCATCTAAGTGCACTGGAAAAGTGGTCAGTGAAAATACAAATCTATTATTTTAAACACAGAGTTGTGTTAGGTGATATTATGTCTGAAGTTCAGGACTGAGTCATGCCCCCTTGTGGTTACAACATACAGTATATTGTGTTAGAATGATCTTGGGTCCAAAGAGAACACTTCAGAATCTCAAGATAGATTGGCAGCTGTGTAACAAACACAAATGAAAAAGTATTGGATCAGCTAAGAAAGATTCTGATACCTGACCATCTGGAATTTGCAAGTCAGTGCCCTGTGTTTGCCTGTTTCAACTAAAAACAAAGAAATGAAGTCCCCCAGTGCCTCGCCTGTAGTGCTTGTGGACAATATGCCTCACGTTGCTGAATAATAAGTAAAGTTTGCTTTCCGACAGTCTCTGCTGCATACATATTTATTTGGGAAAATGAATAAAATCCTGCAGTCACTTTTAATCGTCTTCAGTATGTCGATTGTTTCTCATGTGAAAACATTTAATATTTGACCTGTGTCTTAATTGGAATTATAACTTACAGATTTAATTTCTCAAGTGTCACGACATTTAGACTTTAAACCTCTCATCTGCTATAAATAATTCAAAATATGACTATTCCTCTCTGATATAAGCAGTACATAACAGGCATAAAGGCTTTACAGGATTGTGTGCTAAATTTTTAAAAATTAAAAGGTACATTAAGTAAATTTTTTACACGATGCTCAATTTTACAGATTTGGTTAATTAATAATATTGATAATGAAGCATCTGCAAATACATTAATAATACTTTTTAGTTTTAGCTTGTTGCACCTTGCTGCTATCTTAGGCTGTAGCTACCAAGTTAAAAAAAAATCACCTGGGATGAATTTTAATAGACTATATCATTCAACAATTTTCAAACAAAGAGACATCTTCATTTATTATATTAGAAAGAAATACTACTACCACATGAAATTGAACTAGTATTGCTATTAAAATAGTAAAGAAATATAATTAAACTGTTTCATTGTTTTGCTTGTTTTGATTTGACTACAGACATGCATATGTAACTCTGCTTAATCCAATGCAAAGATAAAGAGAGCAGCAAAATAAACCTGGGCAGTGCACCAGTCCATGGCAGGTAACAGAAACTAAAAGCATTAAAACTGAAAGACATCTACAGTATTTTATGATCCAACTATCCATCCATTTAGTTCTGGGCCTGTTTAATGTCGTAGAGTAGTCTATACTGCTAGGCGCCAGCTGTTGAGAGGGTGCACACAGGACATACTTATACAAATACACACAAATTGACATACAATGGGCAAATTTAGAGTCATCAAGCAAACTAAAAAGGATATCTATGGAACGTGAGAAGAGACCCACTGTACATGGAGAAGACCCATAATATAGAGAAAAGGTTCAGACTACATACAGATATTGATTAGGGCAGGAATGAAACCCAATTTTTGGAGCTGCTTGCTACTCATTAATGATTGCTTCACAATATACATATTTAATATCACAGGTTCTAAATTTAGTTATATATACAGTGCCTACAAAAACAATTCAACCTCCTGGAAGTTTCATAGCTTATTATACAGCATTGAATCACAGTGGTTTTAATTTGGCTTTTTTGGCACAAATCAACAGAATAAAACTGTTTAATGTTAAAGTGAAAATAGATCTCTGCAAAGTGATCTATACTGATTAAAGTACAATAAGAAATGCCTCTTCGGTTTCAGCTTTCAAATCCTGGCTGAAGACTCACTACTTCAGTTTAGCATATCCTGACTAGAGCTGCTGATTAACTGTACAGACTGCATCTCTGTTGTTAGTCATTAGCGCTAAAATGTAAGTAATATTGTAGCGGGGCTACATAGTTAGTGTTGTCAAATGTCAGTACTGAGTGCGTCTCGTTTCCATTGTCCCGTTTGCTGTTTATGTGTGTGTAGCAGTAAATGCCGTCCCCGTAAAGGGGGATTGATGATGGAAGACCACAGTCTCAAACCTGGAAAACACTTGTTCACAATTAATCAATTACAGCCATCACAGGACTATTTAAGCCATCAGGAGGGAAAAGAGAAGAGAGAGGAGACTTTTTCATTTTCACTTTCACGACCACGAGCCATCTTTACCTGCTGTATTCTACATCGCGCATTTTCATCCAGTTTGTTTTTCAATCCACTGGACTTACTTCAATACCCTCATCACGAGAGACCCCAGGGTCGGACTTTATCATCCACCACGCACCGAGGATTCACGGTGAGGTTGCTCCATTTTTTTCCGGGAAATTCAAACAACTCATTTATCATTAGTTCAGTCAACCGTATTCCGGACAGTTTTTATAACCGAACTCAAGTTCACAATCATTTCCGTATCTCATTCATTTTTTGTTATTCGTGTTGTTTGTTATGTTACAGGGGCAAGGGAGAGTTTTGTTGTATTTACTGTATATATGGTGGTGTCTCGTTGTTGATGTGGTGGAGGGATTTTTATATTTATATATGCTTTTTTCTATTTTTGCATTTGTCTTGTTGTTTCATTTAATACATTTAATCAGTATAATTTTACATATCTGCTTTTGTGAGTTTATATTTACACCGTTGATTGTGGGGAAAAGTGTACTTTGTTAGAGGTACTGCTTGATAGTTAGATTCATCTCAGTAATTTATCCAGGCCACAGGGCTTGGAGGTGTAGCTGCCGGCTGGGTAAGGGATCGGCCGTTACAATATGATAGTTATAATTTGTTACTAACCCTCATGTATTCTGTTTCTCCTCTCGGTACTTAAATGTGGCACTTGGTGCCACTGCCCTAATGCCAAGATGCCAAGCCTGCCTAAGGTAAAGTCAGCTCTGATGGGTCCTTTCTTCAGATTGGCTGGCCCAGCGCTGACTCAGTTGTGGAATGGCCAATAGGGGGAGGCAGCTTGATAGCCAAGGTCACCAGGACTCTGAACAAATCCAAATCATATTATGTGATATCATCTACTGTTGAATTCTGCTCTGTACTTGTAATATTTCTATTGCACCATTATAGTGTATTGAGGATTACTTGTGTTCTGTTCTGTGTATTGTATTGTATTTACCCCCTTCTTTTTGACACCCACTGCACGCCCAACCTACCTGGAAAGGAGTCTCTCTTTGAACTGCCTTTCCCAAGGTTTCTTCCATTTTTTTTTCCTGCAAGGGTTTTTTTGGGAGTTTTTCCTTGTGTTCTTAGAGAGTCAAGGTTAAACCCCATTGTGGCACTTCTTGTGTGATTTTGGGCTATATGAAAATAAATTGTATTGTATTGTATCTAAATGAATTACAAATATAAAATACAATATAACTGGTCATGTAAGTTTTAACTACATTAAAGTCAGTATTTAGTAGGTGCGCCTTTGACCGCAATTTCAGCCATGATTACACGTGCACAAGTCTCTCTCTTTCTGTTAGCTTTGCACATCTGGGCACTGATATTTTTTCCAACCTACTATGCTAAATTGCTTAAGTTCTGCCTCCCCACAGCATGGTACTGCTGCCACCACCATGCTTCACAGTGAAGATCTCTTCAGACCACAGAACCTACTTCCAGCTGACATCAGAGTCTGTCACATGCCTTCTGGTACACACTAACCAAGATGTCATGTGTGTATATTTTCCCACTCTTTCATAAAGCTGTGATTGACTGGTGAAGTTGTTCTTGTAAGAACTGTCCATTAAATTTAAGCCACTGTAGCTTGTACATCCTTCAGAGTTATCGTAGGTCTCTTGGTGGCCTTCCTCACTTGTCTTCTTCTTGCATTAAGTTTTTGTGGATGGCCTGCTCTAGGCAGGTTTATAGCTGTGCCATACTTTTTCCATCTCTTAATGACTGATTTAACTGGCTTGACTTGGATATTTTCTTGTATCTTACCCTGACTTTTCAGTCACCATTTCACTGAGTTGCTTGGCATGTTCTTTTGTCTTCATTATGTAGGTTAGGCCACCATGCTGACTCACCACACATTGGGGAATCCACATAAGGTGTATTTATAGAACAATGACTCGAAACCCATTGACTACAGACAAGTGACCTTCAGTGAACTAATAATTTGACATCTAAAACCAATTGGCTTCATCAGTAATGTGTCATATTATGGGAGTGAGTAATTATGCAATCAATAACTTTTTGTTTTATATTTGTAATTCATTTAAACCACTTTGCAGAGAGCAGGTTTTCACTTTGACATTAAAGAGACTTTTTTCTGTTGATCAGTGTCAAAAAAGCCAAATTAAATCCACTGTGATTCAATATTGTATTAACAATAATATATGAAAACTTCCCAGGGGTGAGAATTTTAATAGGTACAGTATATATAACTAACCTGTGATATGAAATATGTATGCAAGCAACATCAAATAACTGGGTTTCATTCCTGATGTAGTCACTATCTATGTGGAGTCTGAAACCTTTCTCCTTATATTGTACATGTACTGTAAATAACAAAAAGGGTAGCAATAGACTGTCACATCAAAATAATGTCCCAAGACATCAGAATTTTACTTTCCATAAGTGACTAGATAATATTTTAATCTGGGTGCTTGCTATAGAAAATCTCCAGTAAGAATTCAC
Organism: Erpetoichthys calabaricus; assembly: GCF_900747795.2. Lineage (NCBI taxonomy): Eukaryota > Metazoa > Chordata > Cladistia > Polypteriformes > Polypteridae > Erpetoichthys > Erpetoichthys calabaricus. Next base: position 52,498,700 of record NC_041400.2, read on the forward strand.
CCATTTAGCATGTGATATTATCAATGGTCTTTTGGCATACAAGGATACGTGACTTTGAAAATCTTCACTCATTTCTTCTTATTTTGGAATATGTTGAGTATATTTGTATTGAAGGCTCAAATTATAACACTTTCACTTAAAATTCAATCTAACAAAGACAAGGTATATTAAATAGGGGTAAAACAGTTTTCTACACTTCTTTTCTACACTTTACTAAAATACAAAACTAATCTTTTGTATTAATTCAAGAACGATTATCAAATGGAGTAAATCTAATATTTATGGGGAAAAATGAACACAATGCACAATTATAACAAAATCAGATATTTTCTGATCCTTGGACAATGGCATGAATAGTTGAAATAACTGATCTGGTGATTCTACAAAAGATTGCTAGCATTCTTAACCCCGACCACAGAATGTCATGCAAGAAACAAAAGGCTAATACAATTGTGAGGACATCACTTCATAACTGGCGAGAATGGGGGAGGTCTGGGCAGAATGGTTTGGCATCTCAGTTGTGTATTCATTTAGAACTGGACACAGCATAGAGCAGTGTATGGCCTTTATAACCCCTGTTTTACCACTTTTATGATTTTCTTTTGCATAATTCTGCCAGCATAAAGCATTAGGTAAAGACCTTGCCTACTCAAAATAACATATTTTTAGTTTGCATATTGTAAGGTATAAGAAATACTTTTTAAGTAGTCAATGCCCAGCAAATGATTGACGTCTATTAATATTGTAATTTGTTTTCATTTGACAGTTAAATGAAAAAAGTGAAGTTATATCTTGCAGATTTTTCAGGGAATGTTATGCCATGTGAGGTACACGTTGTACTTGTCAGTTACACAATATTGCTGGCATTTCTTTGTTGATGTAACAGGTCCATTAGCTCAAACCTTTATTTAATTTTGCCTATATCATGCTATGAAAATGTCTTTAAAAGCAAGTCATTGAGTGATTCAACCTGCATCACATTAATTAGACATGTCAATTAATTCTACAATGCTATGCAAAAAGAATTATAAGCGGTTCAGATAATCATTATGCAAACAAAGTATTTTCGCAAAGTTTATCAACAAAAGCTGTCAATAAAAAAAAAAAAACTTTGAGTATTAAACAATATAGTTAATGTGTACTATTGTAGCATTCACTCACATAACTATAGGGCCTGAGCAGCTAGGCCAGTTCATCCAGCCAGTAATGTCATATGAAGGCTACATGTTATGGTTTAGCCGCAGCCATTGTTCTTCTGCCATAGAATGCATATTCTTGCTTATTTTGTAGTGCACATATGAAGCTCTTCTTCAGATTCACAGATCCTTTGTAAAACTGATGCCTATAGCATGCTAGTAACAACATTTATTAAAGGTAACTCTGTGCAAAAATCTGACAGATACAGGCAACACAGCTGCTTAATGCACATACTTGTTTTGCCTCAAGTTTGTCTCCTTTTAAGTCTTTTACTCTTTGGTACTATAATTTAAATTTCAGGAAAGGATATTCCAAAGAAAATTCCTGTGTTTAAAAAGGCATCATCATACATTTTTAAAAAAATAGGTGAAAGAAGACTTGGTTTAACAGAATTCTACCAAAATTTGCCAGGTGATGGAAAGGTGGTGGCCGATCCAGGGAAGATGTCTGCCTACCTTGTATCCAATGGTTTCAGGATAGACTATGGCTCCCCACAACCGCAGAACTGTATTAAAGCACGTTCACTGACTGGTATGCCAGTCATATCTTTCTTTCTATTATGCTTACTATCATGTCAATCTGTCTTTATTTACATACTACAATTAACACCAATACAAGGTTAAAACCTATCTATTATATAAAAAATCCTTCAATGTGACTTTTTGGTCCCGCGAGATAGACTTTTGCTTTGAGATTTTTTCAAGTCATGCCCTTCTCTCAAACATTTTCATACAAGACCACGGTCCTCTCAACTCTCATTTGTGTGAATGCTTTTGTCAGACACACTTCCTGCGCTCTCAGCTCTTATACATTTTAACGTTTTCTTCACTTAAGTTCCCAATTAAAGAAGACGTATTAAGTCCAAATCTTATTGAAGAATTTTATCACAAAGGGTTATCAACATAAAAAATAAGTACACACACAATCCCAGCACTGAGAAACGAGGAAGTCAAACAAATTTACACCAAAAATGTCAATCGGTTACACATCAAATTGGTCAAATGCGTCCAAAAATGTCGAACGGTTACATGGCAAATTGGTTAAATGCGTATCAATGGAATATGCTGAAATAGTTGGTGGTGATTGTGCGGATGATGAAAACAACAACTTATAATATCCTAAAGAATATCTACAACCGTTAACAACGTCCGGTCTTACAACGCATGAATTACTGTAGAAAGAAGGATGTGTCCAAGAAAGGTAATGTAGTACTCTTCAGGGGATAACATTAGACAACAAAGGAGATCTTGATATGCCATTCATATTAAAACGTTAACAGTTTCTGGTTAGAATAGCTTTTGCAAAGACAATTAACAAATCTCAGAGCCAAACATTCGAAAAAGTCGTTTTATTTAATAGAGAGAAAGAAATGAAATTCAATCACAAGCAGTTATACGTTGCGTTGATGCATATGTAACAATTCCCATGAAAATAAAAATCTGTTTAAATTGTACATCAGCGTCCCCATACACGAGCTGCAGAACTGCAAAGAGGCTAACGCGTAGCGTAGGCAGGGGGGTTGGCGACCAAACTGAGCAGGGGGCAAAGCTCCCTAGTAATTTAAAAAATTTAGAGTTGTGCAGGTATAATCATTTATTAACCTTTTTTAAAATGGCTTGACTTCTGTTCAAAGTAGTCTGAGAGCTCAGAAGAACCATAATTTTTTTTTTTTTTATAAATTCCTGCAAATATTACCGGCCTTTATTTATTCTTTTCTAAAAAAAACAAAAAAAAAATCACAATTAGAAAGGTTCAGTTAACTGGCATCTATGAAATGGCAAAGTACCTTATGATATTATTTATTATGATAAATAATAGATGTAATAAAACAGATTATGGACCACATTCATATGAAATTTAGGGTTTTGGTGTGCTAATGTCTCTATGATACCAGTTCTGACTTTAGCACAAAGTGCTTCTGATAAAATGGATGAGATGCATTTGCTGATGGCTGTCAGATTAAGAGAGATGCTGTAGTATTAAATAAACTGTAGTATCAAAGTACACTAATGAGGGATGTTGCATTTGCATACATTTGGAAGTGTTTTTCTTTTTTTTCCTTACATGTACAGTATACACAAGTCCACACAGAACCTCTGGTTAATTTAGCACTTGGGTTTTAAAATGTTGCAGGAAAACCAACATATCTGAGGAAAAAAACTCTTCGGGCAGCAGGATATATGCGCTTCACAATAGACAGCAAATGAGCACAGGATTCAGACCCAGGAGGGCTGATCCATGAAAGAGCAATGTTAACCACTGTGCCACTCTATACTGGCATTAAACACTCTTAATATATACACTACAAAAGAGAAATCCTCTATGCACAACAAGAACAGCATTTTTGGTGATCAGTATTATTTTAATTAGTGTACATGTTAATTGAAGAGCATAGCTCAAAATAGGGTGGATTTAGTTGATATACATATGCAGTGGAAGACATAAATAGTTCAGGATCTTTCTACGTTGAGACAAAAATGAACTTAACAGCACTCAAGTACAATCATTTTAAAATGTTTTGGCAAGAACAGAGCACAAAAGCATAGTTAGTAGGAAATGTGTTAGAGAGGGGAAAAACTGGTTGATAATGGCATGAGGCAGAATCAGGAACCATCCCTGAATATGTTACAGTGGAACAAAGTGGACACAGCTGACAGAGAGAACCAAAAAAATAAACTCTTTTACAGTAGCAATGTTGCCTAAAGTGGAAAAATCTTTGGCCAACCTGTTAATTGATAGAAGGTAAAAGTTTGGGAAGACAATAGAAATTAAAAGAGAAAAGTCTTCAGATTAAAAATTCATTTCAGATTGTCACCAGTAGAGAGGCGCTCTTTTGTTATTCAAGAGCTATCCTCAAACCCAGAATGGGTATTTTTCTGAAAAAGTTTAATCACACAGGAAGGTAATAACACAAGGAGAAATCTACTCTCTCTATATAAAATCCTAAGCCTAAAAGTGCAACAATTTTGTGCCACGATTTTATGTTATGTTTTTATGTCACTTTTTTGTCATGCTTTAAATCGGTTTTATTTTAAAACCTACATATATATGTTTGATGTCATTCTTTTCAGAATTTATCGAACTTTAATGTGATGTTGTTAGATTTTCAGATTCTTATTCAGTTTTTAATATATAAACTAAAAAATATCAAGAACTCACGTCCTGCGAGATGAGAGTTTGAGCCAAAAGATTTAACCATTCCAGGGGCCAGAAATAAAAGACAAAGAGTAGGACAGTTGCTGTATAGGCTTTTAAATGTTTGAAGCGGCATGTGAGATGCAGGTCATGTGGCACGGCAGCAAGCCAGCAGCTGATCGAGCAAAGAGGAGGTAAAAAAAACTACTTGTTTCTCATTGTATCACCATTTAAGAGGGGGTTTCGGAGGAGCGACCAGGTCTCCTTGGGGTGGCTGGCACATAGCGCAGGCCGGGAAGGGTTGGCAAGCGAAGTGAGCAGGGGGAACCCCATGGTAAAGTAATAAAATAACAGATTAAACAAAACACAAACTGCCCACTGAGCCAAACTATTGTAAGGTGATGTGCCTTTGTGTTGGTGGAGTTGTTTCCCACCATTGTAAACAAATACTCTCCACTAAATTGCCTTCCTTAGTTCTGTACACAAAACTCTAACCTCACTTCCTCTCATTAGTTAAATCATTTGCCACTATCCAATTCACTCCAAGTTTAAAGGGGTTGTTGCTGGTACAGTGAAGCCCCAGGAATAACTTTTAGTGTAAGTACTGGACTATGGAATCCCTGGGGTCATTCTGCTATCATTTTCTCTAGCAATAACAGGTGTCTGGACCTCTACTCTTCCTTAAAGGTAGAAAAAAATTCCCAGATTACCTGTAATGGATTCCACATGCAATAGGCCTCTCTGCTCCTACGCATCATCATGGGGGACTCTTTTTTCCATTAATTAGGCACCCACACTGCTCTTCCATTAATTTGGGGGTCTCATTTGTTGATTGTGAGACTACACTGTCAGGTCTATACTGATAATTGCCACCAGTGCAGTCTTTAGGTGATGGTAAACAACCAAACTCCTGTTCTAAAAGTCATAAAAGCATATGTTGCACCCCAGTTTTGACAGGCACTCCTTCCACAAGATTTTAAATGTGCTTGGAATCTAAATTTATGAGACAAAAGGATCCTGGGGACTTCTTATTATTCATTTATTTAGCAGATGCCATACAAAAATAATTAGTAGATACAAGCACTAAAGTAGCAGAGATTATGATAAAAAAATTAGCAAGAGAGTATAGTGTTACTACTATAAAATTAAACTTGAAACTAGACTAAGACAAAAAATTGGTGTCCTAAACTATTTGTCAATACATCAACAGCTATTATGCAAAGGAGACACTGATCAGTTTCAAAAATTTAATGAAAAAGTTAAAACATGGCCTACACCTGAGTAATTTGGGTGCATCTTAAACATAAAAGGTAACATTATTGCACTGCTTTGAAGGAAGAATGGGGAAGCATTTTCCATTCATGGCACATCTAGCTAGAGGATGGATGTTTAGTAGACAAGTACAGCTAGAATAGAGACTTATTGAAGGGACATGTGGAGACACCATAGAATGGAAATATGGAGGAGTTAAATCATTCAGAAAACCATAGGCCAAGGCAGATGTTTTGAACTAGATCCTAGTAGCAACAGGAAGCCAGTAAAGAGACCAAAGCAGAAAAGTAGTAGGAGTGAAATGAGGTACAGTGAATGCCAGTCAAGCATCTGTATTCAGCTGGAGGAGCTGAAAAAGTCTGATAGCAGTTTAAAAATGTTCCACCAGTTGCAATAGACCAGGCAAGAGAGAACTGGACAGAGTTGTGTGGCATGATTAGTGAAGAAGGGTTAAATTCTCTAAATATTATGAAGAAAGAAATGACATAATGGTGTCAGTGAAGAAATATATTCAATGAGTGAAAGTAAGTGATGGTGAAAGGATAACATCTTCAACAGCAATGCTTAGAGACAACTCTGAGGAAGAGGAATTGGAAGGCAAGTTCAGGATATCAGGATAAGTCAAATTGTTACACAGGAAAGTTGAATTAATATTGGAAAGTTATGAACTGAAAGTACAAAATTTATATTGGAAAAGAATACTGTAATACAAACATAAAATACATAAAAATGAAATTAGTCCAAACACAAAATCAAAATAAGTTACCAAAGTAAAGGATAAAATAGGTGGAGATCTAAGTAATCAATGTAGACTTCGTTTGTTATTTGATACATGGGTTGTCCATTTGGTCTGTTATAAAATGACTCACCCAATCCCCTTCTCATTTTCCCTCCAGACAAAGCTCTCTATTTTCACTTCCTCCTCTCAATATTGCTGATCGACCTGATCATTCTTATGTTCAGAGTGTTTTGCTGGGAAAATGTGTCAGTTGTCTGCATTATTTTCAATCATTCATTGTCTACAAAGCACAGTTATCATTCATTAGCATTATAGCTGCAAGAAAGTTGCTACTACACTACTGGCATATAGTGGACAACAGAATAGGCTGATAAAACCAATTTTCTTATTTTTAGATCCTTATTTGGTATATTTATTAGCATTTTTGATTTTTTTGATAATTTTTCTACATGCTTTTAATATTTTTTTCCAAACCCTAAGAATCTGGCAGACACACACTCAGACACTTACCCTTTTATTAAGGTGGTTAAGCTGATTTCTATCCACCCATTAGTTAGTCCTTGATTGTTACTCCATGGAATGTATTTTGTAATGCATGTAGTAATACAATACAGTGCATTTCTAATTTCAACAGATGGCTCATCACAAACATTAGCACTGTTTTTACAAATCCCATATGAAGTGTATATATAACAGCAGGTAGAAAGAGTAGATGGAAAGAGTTCTTTGAGAGGCTGATGAATGAAGAGAATGAGAGAGAGAGAGAAGGTTGGATGATGTGGAAATAGTGAACCAGGAAGTGCAGTAGATTAGCAAGGAGGAAGTAAGGATAGCTAAGAAGAGGATGAAGAATGGAATGGCTGTTGGTCCAGATGACATACCTGTGGCAGCATGAGGACTTTAGGAGAGATGGCAGTGGAGTTTTTTACCAAATTGTTTAATGGAATCTTGGAAAGTGAGAGGATGCCTGAGGAGTGGAGAAGAAGTGTACTGGTACCAATTTTTAAGAATAAAGGTAATGTGCAGAGCTGTAGTAACCACAGAGGGATAAAATTGATATGAGCCACGGCATTAAATTATGAGAAAGAGTAGTGGAAGCTAGGTTAAGAAGGGAGTTAATGATTAGAGAGCAGCAGTATGGTTTCATGCTGGGAAAGAGCACTACAGATTCAATATTTGCTCTGAGAGTGTTGATGGAGAAGTATAGAAAAGAACAGAAGGAGTTGCATTGTGTCTTTGTGAACTTAGAGAAAGCATATGACAGAGTGCCTAGACAGAATTGTGGTATTGTATGAGGAAGTCAGGAGTGGCAGAAAAGTATGTAAGAGTAATACTGGATAGTTATGAGGGAAGTATGACATAAGTGAGGTCTGCGGTAGGAGTGATGGATGCATTCAATATAAAGGTGGGATTACATCAGGGATCGGTTCTGAGCTCTTTCTTAGTTGCAATAGTGATGAACTGGTTGATGGACAAGATTAGACAGGAGTCCCCGTGGACTATGATGTTTGCGGATTACATTGTGATCTGTTGCGAGAGTAGGGAGCAGGTCTAGGAGACCCTGGAGAGGTGGAGATATGTACTAGAGAAAAGAGGAATGAAGGTAAGTAGGAACAAGACAGAATATATGTGTATGAATGTGTGAAGAGTTGGCAAAGGTGGATGAGTTTAAATATTTGGGATCAACAGTACAGAGTAACGGGTAGTGTAGAAGACAGAGAAAGAAGAGAGTGCAGGCAGGGTGGAGTGGATGGAGAAGAGTATTAGGAGAGATTTTTGACAGACGGGTACCAGTAAGAGTGAAAGGGAAGGTCTACAGGACAGTAGTGAGACCAGCTATGTTAAATAGGTTGGAGACGGTGGCACTAGCCAAAAAATAGGAGATAGAGCTGGAGGTGGAAGAGTTAAAGATGTTAAGGTTTTTATTGGGTGTAACAAGGATGGATAGGATTAGAAATGAGTACATTAGAGGGTCAGCTCAGGTTGGACAGTTGGGAGACAAAATCTGAGAGGTTAGATTGTGTTGGTTTGGATATGTGCAGAGGAGAGAAGCTGAGTATATTGGGAGAAGGATGTTAAGGTACGAGGAGAAGAGGAAGGCCTAGAAGGAGGTTTATGGATGTGGTTAGAGAGGACATGCAGGTGGTGGGTGTAATGGAGCAAGACGTAGAGGACAGGAAGATATGGAAAAAGATGATTCACTGTGGGATGGGAGCAGCTGAAACAAAAAGAAGAATATGAAGTGTTGTATAACTCAGACATAGCAACCGGGTAAATACACAGATACTCAGGCATACACCCAGGCATTTATCCTTTTTTAAGTTGGAGAACTAGCCATGGATGGGGTGTCAGTACTTCACAATGAAGATATGTATTGGTAGATCTTTGTGGTGAATAAGGTAATCAGTTATCTGCATTTTTATTTATAGTAGGGGTTGGCATTGAATATGCATATCATGTATACTTTACACTCATTTGCATTATACAATGAAAATATTATATTCTAGATTTTTATGATTAATGCAGTAAGTCAACAATATAACATACCTTAAATGGATTAACTATTTATTAGCTTTTTAAGAGTTAGAAGCTTTTACCAGAGGAAAAGCAATGAAATGAAATAAGAAGCCACAGATTAACTAAGGGAAGACAGTAACAGAGTAATGATATTGCTTTGCCAACTGCCTTCCACATGTATCTGTAAAATTACATTGAGGTAGTCTAATAATCTACTTGCAGCTTTACTAAGAATGCCCTCCACCCCACCCCCCACTCCCTTTCTTATCTTTCTGGTTGTTTCTGAATGCTAACTAGCCAACTTGGGCAATGGACGTCTAAAAAGAACCGAGAGGCACAGAGCATTTGACACAGTCAGGAGGCAAAATAGACAGCAAAACAAAAGTCTTTTCACTGCTGAATCCCCCAACAGGCTCACCCATCCCCCATGAAAAACAAGAGAAAAGGGGAAAAGAAAGAGAAAAAAGAGAACCTCACGAATGTCTGGCTGAATGCCTCAGGCTCCTTGAATAATGGACAATGAATGACAGCTGACTGTCAACGGCTTCTCCTATTTTCTCATTAAATTCCTGAACTTAACCGGCTGTTATGGAGTTCTGAGTGGGTTCCTCAAGTCATACATATACTTCCAAGTTCATAAACTTTAACTTGTTAATTTCACTTTGCAGTTTTTCAAATTTCTTTTAGGGGGAATCTTACAGACAAAGCAACACAGATCTGCATGTGTTTCTGAGCCAAAGTTAAATAACAACATGGGAAGGGAAATATCTTTGTATCGCTTTTCCATGCTTAACGGAAACCAGGCAAATTTGTTTCCCGCTGAGAGTGGGTTTTACACGCTGTTGACAACTTCTGACTTAGCTATAGCCTGACAATTCCTAACGATCAGTGACCCAACTTGTAAACTGGAACTGAGACAGCTCAGCCGAATATCTCTGCAATAAGTTTTGACAGACGGATTTTATTTTCTATATATGTAACACTTGCTCAGACTTGGAGTTCACAGCAGCTGTAGAGAGTGGGGGATAGAGGTCACAGAGGATTATAAAGTTTGTAATGCAAGAGTGGTTGACCAGCCGCAGTGTGTTTACTGTCCTGCCAGCGTTCACCAGAGAAATCTTTCTAATCCTCTTTTAGAATTCTTGTGTTGAGGTTGGTTAAGTCGCCATCAGGTCAGCTGTTTGCATTATTTCAAAAGCACTAAATCATTGTGGAGCATGTACTGGCTAAAAAAAGACAAATGTAAGACTAAGGTCATTGGGAGATGTCTTTTGACCTTGTGAACAGATAAAACTAGTCATTTTTCAAAGTTGTCAAGCTTCTGCGTGACAGATTTTACTTTTGAACCATATCAATCCATTTTCTAAAGTGCCTATCCAGTTCATGTGTGTGGGTGCCTGTGCCTATTTTAGCAGCTTTGAACAAAAAGTGAAAACCAACTATGAATTGGATGTCCATCCACTGCAGGGAACACTTACTTAAACTGAGTGTATTTTGAGTCTCTAATTAACTTAATCAGCAACTTTTTGGGATGTGGAATAGAAACCAGAATATCCAGATGAAAACTCCTACTGACATTAGGAAAATGTGTAAACTATGATTCTTAGTGCAATGAGAGAAGTCACAAAGGTAACCAGAATGCTCAAGCAAATTATAGAAAAAAAACCAGATCTAATTCTGTTAAGTACTTCTCTCGTGAAAAGTGGACAGACATACAGTACATACATACAGAGAGACAGGCATTAGATTATATATATAGAGAGATGAAGAGGTGTTCAGCTATGAAATATACAATCAAAATAGCACAGGGATTGGTTCTGTCCCATAGAAAACTGCCAGGCAAGAAACAGAACCAGGCTGGTAGTGACAAAACATTTTTGTCTACCATTGTGGAAGGGCAAAAAGCACTAGTGGGCAGTAGTCCTTGCCATACACAGTTGTTTGGGAGTAAAACTCACATTAGCAGTAGAACAAGAGCTACAGAGTGGTGACCTGGAGTGAATCCTTGGAGCTTACTGCACTTCAAGATTCTAGAGGGAAGGTAAACCAGCAGATTCCAGGAATGCCTGGTGTTGTAAAAAGCTGCAAGACCTCTTGGACAATGAATGCCAGCACATGGCACCTCATTCAGCACAGATGGGATCATGTTACCTTTTAGGATTGTAGCCAGTACTTTCCTTCCTAGGAGCTTGGGGCAGCATACCATCCCTGAATGGAATTAGAAGGGCAGTGTTGCCCATTTAGGAGGCAAGCAGTGTGCAAATTGTTTCAGATACTTTGCCCTTTGAGGTCTTTATAGAGCACAGAGGTGCTGTCTCTTTAGCCTAAAGACCCCAGAAGTATTTGTAAGGGTTAGCCAGGAAATGACCCAGAGTGAGGGTGTAAAGCCATCTCCAGCCAGAGCTACATTGAGCTTAGAGCCATAAGTATATTCAAGATCATTAGCAAAAGGACAAGAAAATGGGGTTATGAGACAAAAAGAAATCTGAGATGAGAAGGGAATGCGGTTTTGGTGGTATTTGGGGGGCTGAGGGTATACAAGACACTGTTCCAAATAGCCAAGAGTAAAACCTTATAGGGAAGGTACAGAATGATTACATGCTTTTATTTATTGGCCTATTGAGTGTTTTATTATTTAAAATAATCACACAACTTTTACTATTTGAGGCTCTTGATCATGACTCCAGTTTTGGAGAAACACCAGGAGGGCACTCTCCTCTTATACAGTGTATAAAAACAGACATCTTTGCAGGGAGCTGGGGTATTTCCCAGAAGCACTGGGATGTAAGCAAGAAATTAGTGCTACATGGAGTACCAGTCAATCACAGGGCAAAATAACACATGCACTCAGTCTATTCTTACTAAAACCATTTTGTATGTGTTTTTGGGTTTTGAGAGAAAACCAGAGTATCAGTTAACAATGCAAATGGATATAGGCTGTGATAAACAACATTCTCAGAGCTAATTAATCCAATTTAGGGCAGTGAGAATACATAGCATATCTCAGCAGCACTGGGCACAAGTCAGGAAACAAACCAGCTTGGGGTGTCATTTCATGGCAGTGCACATTTAAGCCTAATACTCAAGTGAGGACAATTTAGAATCACCAAGTAACTTAAGAAGGCAGGACATCGAGATTTCTCTCAAAGTCATAAGAACATAGTGGAAATGTGGCTATTGCAGGAGCTGAACCAACTGAATCTTGGGACCCTGAAGCTTTGAGATATTTTATATACTAGCTGCTATTAAGACTTATATTCTGCAAGCCATCTAATTTTCTCATGTAACAGACAACAGAATATAGGACATAGAAAAAGAGAAATTTATAAAACACTAATGATATACCGTATATACTTGTGTATAAGTTCTCCTGTGGATAAGTCGGGATTTGATTTTACCGTATAATTCCTGGTATTTTATAATGTCGGTTGTATAAGTTGAATGCGGAAAACTCACGCTATTGGTCCAAGAGATTATGATATGCTAACGCCCACCTGAGAAAGTAACCACGGAGCACACTGCCTTTTTTTCTATGCATTGTGCCTACGTGACCACACGGTACTACCTGAACTATTTCGAAGCAACGTTTGCACTGATTTGTGTTTTTTGTATCTCACACCATCATACACCTTTATCGTTAAGAGCATCCCTTATCTACGATGGAGCGTTTGATCAGAAGAAAATATAAAGCTGTTTTTAAATTAAACGTCATTGAAGTAGCAAAAGAAATTGGTAACTGCGCTGCTGCAACAAAATTTGATGCGTCTGAGTAACTGATGCGAGATTGTAGGAGGCAAGAAGATGTAAAATATAAAAAAATTAAGCGTTGCATTTTTGAACAGGCGTATAAGTCGGGGTCTGATTTTAAGATCGATTTTTTGGGTTTCAAGACCCGACTTATACGTGAGTATATATGGTACTTATGAACTGGAGTGGTAATATTGAACTCAGAGTTAAGTAACTGTGCAGAAACAAGTTTCAAAAGTGAAGTAATAAAACAAAATACAGGACAATTAGAAATGATGATGCCTCTGATTTCTCATGAGGCATTGGTAATGGAATTATTATAAATTCCAGATTATATAAAAGGCGGTGATTGAAAATTCAATGAAAAAATAAAAGATTATGCTTCCAGACAATAAAATGATGAAAAAATAAAAGCATATGATTTTTGTTTTTTCTTCAAATTTATTAAGTTAAAATACAACGGATGACCTAAAATAGTGACAAAGTATGCAGTAAACTTCCAGAGGTTTAAATGTAACTTTAGATTAGAAAAAAAATGAAAAAAGAAATACCAGAATATTACAAATGGGTCTTATTCAGGGAATAACTAATAAGTTACAACCTACAGATGCTCCATAACAATTAAAGTAAACTAGCCAATCCGCAGCGTAGCATACGCCGCATAATTATTTATTGATGGGTGAACACTTTGTGAAAGACACAGTTGTCCAAATGGGGTGGGTTTGAGGATACGACTGTGAGTGAATGAAAAGTTGGAACTCTGGAGAGAGCAACATACAATTGTCTGTGACTGAAAACTGGTTTGGGCAGATACAGGCATATCTTTTTGAAAGTTTGGCCCTGTGCCTTATTAATTGTCATTGCAAAGGCCACTCTAACAGGAAATTGTCTGATAGGGTCATGGATATCCGGAGAATAAGGACAGTTTGTGAGGTAGCAGCTGCAATAGTCTTACACTCCAGTACATTGCGGTGAATGCTGGTAACAGAAAGTCTAGTGCCATTATAGAGACCCTTTGCTGGCAGGAGGTTTCTGAGAAGCATAATGACTGAACCAATTTTAATTTTGAGTTTATGCGGAGGCATGCCAGTGGGAGTAAGATTATTAAGAAATTCTTCGGGGAATGAAAGTTGATCTGCAGGATCGTCTGTGACGATGGAGTCAACGCTGGTGAAAGTCACGTATCTGAGAGGCAAGAGAACTTTGTAATGCCCATGATCCAAAGGACCGCTAAAGAAGAGGGATATGGAGAGACGTTGGGCCGGATTGTAAACTCAACGAGAGGCATGAGGACGTTCTCGGAAGTGAATGGTGATAGTAGCTGGAAGCAATTGGGACATTGCCACAATTTCTGCCTCGCCACCATAAACTCCGGAAGTATTCATGTAGTATTGTTGAGCAGACTGTATGACTATGCTTCTGTGACTAAGAACAACGGACAGCACGTCACCGAAGTTATCTCAATTTTGGCAAACAAAGGTTACAGCCATGTTGCAAAGTTCAAGAGCAACAGTTTAGTCGATGACATTTTTCCAGAAAAAAACGACTGATAGAAACAAACAGTTACCTGATGCAGGAATTTGTATAACATTAAAAGAAGTGTTGTTTCCATGAAATACATTTGAAGCGGTGGCCATGGTAGGGAAATGAACAGTCAACATGGCTCACAGCTGCATGTGGACAGTAGCACAGACCAAAGTGAGTGAGGATGTATTTGGTGAGGTGTTGGGGGCAGGCACATGAGCAAGCAGTGCCTCGAGAGCGAGGGTGGACGAGGGAGGAGGGATAGAGTTGGCGGGCGGGGCTCTGTCGTGCGTTCCCCATGACGCGGGAGGAAGGTTAGTGTTGGCAGGTGGGGCTCTGTCGTTCGTATCTCATGATCAGGCAACTTGGTGGATTATATATAGAAAAGCAGCCGGAACCGAAAAGAACAACGAAAAGTCAACGTGGCTTAGAGGTGCATGTGGACTGTAGCAGAGATGAAAGCTACTGAGGCGGTGTTTGGTGAGGTGTTGCAGTGCGGGCACATGAGCAGGCAGTGCGCATGCCTCGAGAGCAAGGAGGGTTAGAGTTGGTGGGCGGGGCTCTGTCGTGCGTATCCCATGACGCAGGAGGAGGGTTAGAGTTGACGGGTGGGGCTCTGTCGTGCGTATCCCATGGTCTTAGAGTTGACAGATAGAGGCATATCTTTTTAAAAGTTTGGCCCTGTTAGATTGCAAAGGCTAATCTAACAGGAAATCGTCTGCATGTAAAAGTAAAAGGCAAATTTGAATCTAATGGGGTCAGGGAAATCCGTGGAATAAGGACAATTTGTGAGGTAGCAGCTGCGATAGTTTTACACTCCAGTACATTGCAGTGAATGCTGGTAACAGTCAGGCGGGCGGGCGGGCAGGCGGGCAAGCCAACAAAAACACTATGCTCTTAGTATGGTATGAATCAGGTTTTTGTAGACAAAGGTTTTCCCTGTTCCTGCAGGACCATGTAAGAAGAAGCATGTTTGTCGCGGATGGGAATCGTTGTATGCAGCGTGTAAAAGAGTTTGCGAGGGTGGACGCAGTCGTGCGTATCCCATGACGCGGGAGGAGAGTTAGAGTTGGCGGGCGGGGCTCTGTCGTACATATCCCATGGTCTTTGAGTTGGTGGGCAGGGCTCTGTGAGTTGGCGGGCGCGGCTCTGTTATGCGTATCCCATGGTCTCTGTCTTGCATGCCATGGTCGGCTGCTTAGTGAATTGTTGGTGGGCGAGGCTCTGTGAGTTGGCGGGCGTGGCTCTGTCGTGCCTATCCCATGGTCTGTGTCTTGCATGCCATGGTCGGCTGCTTAGTGGATTATATATATAGATTAAGCCTTGCAAGATGATTCAGTTTGTACAGGTGTTCCGACTTCTGCTGATTACTTAAAAACCCTCTGTCTGTCTTAAAGCAGAGTTGGAACAGACTACACCCTCTGAAGTAGTACATGGATAATATTCCAGTGCTAATGACAAGAAAATGGCAATTAACAAATGCAATGAGATAGATCATTATCACCCTTAGAAGTGTAGGCCTTTCATTTATAGAAACTCCAAAGCAATCAAAGTGTCAGTGAGTACAGTGTCCAACACAATTCAAAGGAAATTGGAAACTGGAAGAAACTTTGATAGGAAGAGATCTGGCAGACCCAGAGTCACACCCCAATCAGAAGACAAGTTTCTGAGGGTCACCAGCTTGCATGATATGCGCCTCACAGCAAAACAGTATCAAGCACAGCTTAACTGTGTTTGAAACAAGCAAGTTTCAGCTTCTTCTGTGAAAAGGAGACTTTGTGCTGCAGGTTTGACAGGGCAAGTAGCAGTAAGAAAGACATTCCTTAAAGGATAAAATAGGGCCTTGAAATACCTGCTGTTCACTACTGCAGACTGGACAAAGTAGTTTGAATGATCAGGTAAATTTTAATGGTGGCACAAGAGATGACTGTGGCTCATTGACTGGAAAAAAACACTTTAAAATGACTTATAGCTTTTAAAAAAATGTCTAAAACTGTAATGTACAGTCTACAAAAGCCAATAAAAAAGACATCAATTCACTGACCAGCCAGACCAGGATGAGGAAAATGCAATTGCGAACAAAGAGAAAGAGCAATGCAATTGCAAATGCTCAGAATTAAATTTTTAGTTATAAAATACTTAGTTTTGCTTAAAGTATTTTTCTTAAAGTACTGGCATACTGATGATTTCAACATTTCTCTTTCATACATTTTTCTTCAAATGTTATTTGGTATGTATGTTATTGATTCACAAACACTAGCAGGAAACATATACTGACTATATATTTTACATTTTTTACGTTTTGCACAAACTAAAAAAACATTTTCTACAAGATAGGGGAATGTTAAGCTAGTACATTTCAAAAGTGATACTTGCTTTTTTTTTTTTTTTTTTTTTTTTTTTCTTTTTAATAACTTCAGCGAAAAGCAGCTTTTGCACATCTAATGCCAGCAAGGAGCCATTTACATTTATAATTTGCCAGTACAGGGAGTGGAGGGATGTGCAGTGAACTGCCTTGCTTTGGATAAGCTACTTATATATCCATTCATTCTCTCAGTTTAAGGATATTTGTAGGACTGCACCTATTTGAAATAGCATAGATATGTGTGGGAAGCTCAGAAATAAAATTCTAGTGAACAGATATAAATGTGAAACCTGAAAATCCACAGCAAAGGCTACACTGTCTTTAAGGCTTTTTTTTAAGACCTGCAGACAAAACACATTAGTTTTCCTATCTTCATGTTTCTATAGCAAATATATTTGAGCGTATAATTAGGCTCTTTCCAGTTTCAGGTTCTTTGAGAAACAATGATTTTCTATACCACTGTTTCCGAAACATGAGTTCCTAAATTTTAGTAAATTATATTCATATTATAATCTTCTCATTTGAGTACAGTATAGGGTAAAGGCAAGCTTTTTAGTTACTAAGGCCCATTAATTGAATAAATTAACAAAGAAGCAAACCAAAATATACATGTTTTTTTAGTAAGCAAGTGATATTTTAGTAGTCAGCCCTGTGGCCTAAAGGTCAAGGGGACCCTCAGGAATATTAAACCAAGGGAATTATGGGCACCCTGAAATGTCAAGTTTTTTGGTAAGATAGCAGCAAGAGAAAGGCCTCTGTAAGGTAGGACAACTAATGTATTAATTGCTGTTCTGTACTTCCTCTCAAGTTGGGTTTTGTACTTAGACATGGTGATAGGTGTTAGCCTTAATCTGCTAGTTGAGTTGCAGGGTTTATAATAATAATTCATTACATTTATATAGCGCTTTTCACCGTACTCAAAGCACTATCCACACAGGGAGGAACCGGGAAGCGAACCCACAATCTTCCACAGATTGCAAAGCAGCAGCACTACCACTGCGCCAGTGTACAGGGGCATTAGTGTCCCATGTACGGTGTACAGTGAAATTCTCACTTGACTCTGCTAATAAACATTCAACACTGCCACTCTTCAGTGCCATGATTACTTAGTATAACTATCTCACCTCAAAAATCATGTCTTCTTTCCATGAAAAATCTCAGAACATATTTGTCATATAGGGATCATGTTTAATTAGCTTGAACCAGTTACAGTTAAAGGAATACTGTTCCCAAAATAAGTGCTATTTTTAATGTTACTAATCCCATATTGTTTTAGTGATGCCTGAGAAAAATGTTTAAAGTCATGTAATTTCATGAAGAACAGAGATAACAAACTTTCTGAAAGATTGTGCTTCTTTGGAGACCAACACTGGACCACAGCAAATGATATAAAAAATCTCTTGTCACATAACTTGCACCTCAAGTCACTCAGTTGTATGCTTACAACAGGCAAAATCCAAGCATTTTGTACTAAAATACTGTTAAATCAAAACTTGTGAAAAATCAGAGCAGTGCACACATGGGAACATGATTTGAACTGAAGACAAAAATTCTTCACTAATGATAAAGTGGAAGGGACAGGACTTCATTTCAAAAGCTTGATGCCATATACATTTATTTCTCCTGTGTGCATTGCTCTGATTTTCCCAAACTATTTATTTAACCATATTTTATCAAAAATACATGCATTTTGCTCACAGTAAGCATGTAATATAGTTAGGATATTAAACAGAAATAATGTTGATGCCTATACCATTATTGTTTGTATTTGTTCAGAATCGCTTAGGAACACCCCACTGCTGATGCAACACAAGACTTTTTAAGCTCAGCTTGAAACTGTAAATATGTTACGTGTCATCAAATCATTGTGCTTCACTGTTCATTAGACTTCAGTGAGGACAGTCTCACTTTGAGTGAACTAGTGACTATGATTGTTGTGATTGCTTGTGGTGAAGGAAATGATGATCACATTAGTGCCCAATGTTTGTTAATGTAGAGTGTATTATTGCATAGATTTATGCTATGTACTGTATGTTTTATTATTGAATGTAGAGCATGTATCAACAATTGCCAGCTCTTCATGTAAAGCACTCTAATCCCAACCCAAATAATTGTGTAAATTATGTAGTATGTGTTCTCTAATCCTCTTCTTCTTTCAGCTGCTCCAGTTAGGGATTGCCACAGCGGATCATCTTCTTCCATATCTTCCAGTCCTCTACATCTTGCTCTGCCACACCCATCACTTGTATGTCCTCTCTCATCATATCCATAAACCTTCTCTTAGGCCTTCCTCTTTTCCTCTTGCCTGGCGGCTCTATCTTTAACATCCTTCCCAATACACCCAGAATCTCTCATCTGCACATGTCCAAACCAACGCAATCTCGCCTGTCTGACTTCGTCTCTCAAGCGTCCAACCTGAGCTGACCCTCTAATCTATTCTTTTCTAATCCTCTCCATCCTCGTCACACCCAATGCAAATTTTAGCATCTTTAACTCTGCTACCTCCGGCTCTTTTTCCTGCTTTCTGGCCAGTGCCACCATCTCCAACCCATATAAAATAGCTCTCTAAGTCTCTCAACTAGTATAATCCATCCATCCATTATCCAACCCACTATATCCTAATTACAGGGTCATGGGGGTCTGCTGGAGCCAATCCCAGGCAACACAGGGCGCAAGGCAGGAAACAAACCCTGGTCAGGGCGCCAGCCCACCACAGCAACTAGTATAATTAAGTTATTTGATTGTGTGTGCTGGGCGGCACAGTGGTGCAGTGGGTAGCGCTGCTGCCTCGCAGTTAGGAGACCTGGGTTTACTTCCCGGGTCCTCCTTGCGTGGAGTTTACATGTTCTCCCTGTGTCTGTATGGGTTTCCTCCCACAGTCCAAAGACATTCAGTTTAGGTGCATTGGCGATTCTAAATTGTCCCTAGTGTGTGTGTGCCCTGTGGTGGGTTGGCGCCCTGCCCAGGATTTGTTTCCTGCCTTGTTGGCTGGGAGTGGCTCCAACAGACCCCTGTGACCCTGTAGTTAGGATATAGCAGGATGGATTGTGTGTGATGTCCCATAAATACAAAATAACCAAATGTTTGAATAACATATTATTATTTGACATGTCTATTGGTTAGTTTTGGCAGATGGCAGGGGTGGGGGAAAGGGGGGCTAAAGTTTTTTCAGGTCCTGGAGCCTATAGTCTTTGGATCAACCACTGTCTACGCATTTGAAATAAAATATACTGTACTTCTGTAAACTGCACCACTCTTTTCCACCTTCCACCAACTGAGTTCAACTATGAAGTTATAAATGGCAAAGTGCCCTGGGTATATATCTTTATCCAGAATAATGCCAACAGAGTCCACATACACAATTTAAAAATAGTTTATTATTTTTATAAACAGATGTATAATATAGATTTCTGATGAAAAGGGACAAAGGGATTAAAAGTTTAGATCAAATTGCCATAGAAAGGTGAAACATAGAAGGCCTACAAAAAATGATGTGTATATTCTGCAGTGTGCAATAAATATTTGAGTGTACTGCATTGAATGGCCAATTTAGCTACAATTACTTAATAGTGAGCAGATTCTCTTTTGCCTTTAGAATCCTTTGAGTTTATTGAAGCATAGAAATAACAAGGTATTGAAAGTGCCATAAAGGGAACATTGCACAAGTTGACTTGAGTGCTTCCATTAATGGTTGAGGATTAGCTGTCATTGGATATCTGCTTCAATACAAATATTAGTGCAAAGTCAAATGGCTAAGAATGATGAATAAGTGAATGAATACAAATATTGGTGTAAAGTCAAATGACAGAGCATGGTGACTACATAATAATAATAATAATAATAATAATAATAATAATACATTTTATTTATATAGCCCCTTTCCCACGCTCAAGGCACTTACAGAATATAAGAAAGAACGGCAGGGTACACAGTATATAGTATTGTACAAACCAGATAAATAAATAAAGAAGATTATGACAGTGAATTCAGAGAAAAAGCCTAACAGACAACATAATTGATGGTCTAGCGCACACACATACAGGTTACATGAGCATCTTGACAGAGAGGTAAACTGAGAGAAGGGTAATAAAGTCAAGTAGAGCTAAAAGCCTTCCTGAACAGATGAGTTTTGAGTTGTTTTTTAAAAGAATTCATGGAGTCAGCTGACCTGATTAATTTCGGTAGGTCATTCCAGAGTCTGGGCGCTATACAGCTGAAGGCCCTGTCACCCATGGAGTGTAGATTAGTGTGGGGCACAACAAGATTGCCAGAATCAGAGGACCTTAGTGGGTGGACAGGCACATAGTGATGGAGAAGGTCACTGATGTAGTTTGGCGCAAGGTCGTTTAAGGCTTTGTAGGTTATTAGTAGGATTTTATATTCGATTCTGTAAGACACAGGGAGCCAGTGAAGACGGAGCAGGATGGGTGTGATGTGCTCGCTGCTGCTGGTCCGTGTAAGGACTCTTGCAGCTGAGTTTTGAATAAGCTGGAGCTGTGATATAAGATTAGAAGGGGTACCTGCCAGTAGGGAATTACAATAATCGATGCGGGATGTGATAAAAGCATGGACAAGTTTCTCAGCATTAGAGAAGGAGAGGAAGGAGCGAACATGGGATATGTTACGGAGGTGAAAGTAAGAAAGTTTCTTAATGTGATTTATGTGGGCGGAATAAGAGAGGGAGGAATCAAAAATGACACCAAGATTTTTTACAGTAGAGGCAGGTCTGATGAGATCACCGCCAAGATGGACTGGGAAGGAGCTCATTTTATTAAGTTGCATTTTAGACCCAATTTCCAGGAGTTCAGTTTTGTTGCAGTTTAATTTTAAAGAGTTCTGCTCCATCCAGGTTTTAATTTCACTAAGGCAGGTTGTGAGCTGAGAAAGCTCTGATGAAGTTCCACTTTTAACATTGAAGCAGAGTTGAGTATCATCTGCATAAAAATGATAACCCAGTCCATAGCTACGGATAATATGGCCATCCATCCATCCATCCATTTTCCAACCCGCTGAATCCGAACACAGGGTCACGGGGGTCTGCTGGAGCCAATTCCAGCCAACACAGGGCACAAGGCAGGGAACCAATCCTGGGCAGGGTGCCAACCCACCGCAGTAATATGGCCAAGGTGAAGCATGTAAATACAGAAGAGAAGAGGGCCGAGGACAGAGCCCTGAGGGACTCCTTGTGTGACTGGCGCTGAGCTGGATCTGCTGTTGCCAAGACTAACAAACTCTTGCCTATCAGTCAGATAGGACTTGAACCGCTGGAGGGCAGTGCCAGAGATACCCAGCATGTTCTCCATTATGGACACTAGAATGTCATGTCTGACAGTGTCAAATGCTGCACTGAGGTCTAACAGAATTAATTTGCTGGTTTGTCCAGAGTCTGCTGCCATAAGCAAATCATTGGTTACCCATAGCTGTGCTGTGTTATGAAACCAGACTGAAAGGGTTCCATCAAATTATTAGAAGTTAAGTAATTGGTGAGTTGGGAAGCTACAACACGCTCAAGAACTTTTGACAGAAAAGGTAAGTGGGAAATAGGCCGAAAATTGTTAAGATTGTTAGCATCAAGACCAGACTTTTTTAACATTGGGGTTACAGAAGCAATTTTAAAAGTGAGTGGCACAGATCCATTGTCAAGGAATGAATTTATTATTGTTGTAACAGTCGGGATTATGGCATGAAGGCAGGATTTAAGTAGTGTGCTGGGGATGGGGTCCAGTACACAAGTTCATCTTACAAAGCAGGTTATTAACAAACTCAGATATGACTGGTGAGAACTTAGAGAAGGAGCTGGATGGAGTGGGAAACAGGGAGAGATAGAAACAGATGATGTATTTATGTTAGTTGAATTATTTAGATCTTTAATTTTGTTACAGAAAAAGTGGAAGAATTCCTCACAGACTTCGGTAGAAGAGGTAGTTGGGCCAGATGCGGGTTGGAGTAGTTTATTAACTACAGAGAACAAAACCCTTGGGTTATTGTGGCCATTTTCTATTATTCTGCCATAATGGGTGTTCTTGGAAGACGTTAGTGCTTCTCTGTAAGCTCTTTGGTGGTCAGAGAAAGCCTGGATGTGCACGGTGAGGCCAGTCTTACATGACATTCTCTCAAGGCATCGGCCAGCTGCTTTCATAGATCGCAATTCTGAATTATACCAAGGAGCTGAACGTTTAAAGGACACCTCCTTATGTTTTAAAGGAGCTGTTTTTCTAATGCTGAATGAAGGGCTGAGTTATATTGGTCAACAAGACTATCTAGTGTTGACGGAATAGGTGCAGACAGTAAAAGATCAGAAATGGATCCGGAAAGGATAGAGGGACAGATATTTTTAAGGTTTCTGTAAGAAATTTGTCGTTTACAGGTAAGAGGAGGGAAAGGCAGTGAGCCAGTGAAAAATACTGCTTTATGGTCAGAGAGTCCGAAATCAGTGCTGTCCAGTGCTGCACTTCTATCCAGATAGTCCAGAAGTGCAGATCAGATCCAATATATGACCGCCAGAGTGGGTTGGAAAATCAACATGTTGTGTCAAGTCAAAACAGTCCAGTAAGGATAGGAATTCATTTCTCAGTTTAGATGTGGGGATGTCATTATGGATGTTGAAATCACCGAAAAGGATAATTCTATGAGAGTAAGAGCTTAGGTGGGTCAAAAGTTCAATCAGATCGGATAAGAAGGATGCATTGTATTTTGGGGGACGATAAAAAACAATGAGTGAGACAGGACCTGATTCTGTTATTAGGTTAAGAGCCAGGCACTCAAAAGACAATGGACAGTCAATTGGGATTCGTTTGATGTTTAACATGAAGAAAGATTGTGTGTAAAAATAAAATATGACTTCCAAGAATTGAAAGAATTTGTAAGAAGTAAATGAAATTAAGAAAAGAAGATACATTTAGTGAGAACATAAAATCTGTGATCTCCTAATTTCTTAAATGTATTTACTACTGCAAAAAGCCTACTTCTCCAAACAGTCAAGTGACTACAACTTGAATTCATCCAAAATTAGCAATTTTAGTTGTTGCCTGACAAAACATTTGAACACGACTTTAAGCTTTGTATGATTGGTAGTGCTAAAGGTAGTCAGTCAAGTGTCTCAGAAATGGTTTCTGGGCATTTTAAGGCATTATAGTTTGGTTTACTAAGAATTTTGCAATTAAGAATATAGGTCCAGGGAGTGACAGCAATGTGGGTGCAAATGCATTGTCAATGGTAACTGGAGGATCTTAGCCAGACCTAATAAAGGCAAAAGTAGGCCACAAATACTCAAATAAAAACCGTTTACAATACGACTTTTCTAAACACACAAAATGTTGGACACTTGAAAGGATGGACTATAGCAAAAATGCCAGAATTTGGTTAAAAGAGAATTATTTTATGCATTTGACCTGTTTTGTGTTCCTAGTATAAGGTGTTGGTGGTAATGTAATAGTGTGTGGAATCTTTATCTGGCTACACTTTGGATCTCTTAATAACAAATGGGCCTTATTTGAATAAAATGGCAGCTATAAGTAATGTTGATGTCCATGTTCATCTCTTTATTGCCATAGCCTTCCATTGTTTAATTGAATATTAAGTAGAATAACACACCATGTTACAAAGCACAATTCATCAAAAGCAGGATTCACAAACATTATAACAGACCAGTAATGGCGCACTACATGATAACGTGGAGTGAATACACTTGACTTGAGCATTCATAGTTTTCATACTCTTACTCTTTATGTTTAGCATTCGTTTGCTCAGAGGTTGATGAGCTTGCTGCTTGCTGAGCAGCTCTTCTTTTCTCCACCCTCTTTCGTTGGCATCTTTTCACGTTAAAACTACTTAAGTCAGTGTTTGTGTTGCAATTACTTAGTACGTTTTCTTTAATTTTTCACTTAAGTTGGCACTTAAGACTTCAATATGCCTCAAGAATGATTTAAGATATAAAGAGTGTGGGGAACAGCCCGGACACAGACAGGTAGACATCGTTGGTTCGACCCACACACGTTTATTTACAAACTATATTTACACAATAAGTGAAGCACACCCCAGTGCCGCAGCACCAATCACCCCAAAGTCCAGGCCTCTTCACAATGCCTTTCTCTGTCTTCTGACCGCCTCCGCTCCTCTCCTCCGAGCTCTGTCCACTTCCACCCGAATCCAGCCATCAAATGGAGGGAGGCGGCCCCTTTTATACACACCCGGACGTGCTCCAGGTGCCTCCTGATGAGCTTCCACCACCCCTTCCTGGTGTGGCGGAAGTACCTACTGCGCACCCGGAAGCACTCCATGTGTGGTGGAAGTGCTGAGGGCCAGGGCTCCACAGGCATTGGGGCACCCCTGGCGGTGACCACGGGCCCCTATAGGGTTGAGCTTCTAAGCTCCGTTCCCGTGGTCCCCAAAGCCACCAGGGAGGTCGCACCCTCATGGTCTGGAGGAGGCGTAAGCCCTCCTCTGGTCCTCCTGGGCATCCCAGCTGGGTACCACCCCCAGCCACTCGCCACAAGAGTTAGGGGAAGTGACGGAGAAGGTGGTAGGGAATGAGAATGGTGCCCGTACGCATGCACCGCACGGCTGCCCTGCTGGCTGCTGCCGAGAGTTGATTCTACAATAAAATAAAATAAAAATAAAAAGAGGAATAACCTTGGAGGTTAATCATTACCCCAAAAACGGATGGTAGACATCACATAGTATATGTGTACCAAATTTCAGGTCAATGGGTCAAACAGCTTGCGAGCTACAGGTGATTTAAAATCCAGGACAGACAAATGAACAGCCACGGTAGCATATTATATATAAAGACTAGCTGTGTAAGCCCATGCTGTAAAAAGCCCGGGCTCTTAGAAACTATTGAAATTGTCAGAAAAATAAGTTTTGTTTTGCGGACGTGACAAACCCCCCTTGTCCATCAGCTGCTAAGCGAGTTTCTGTCTTGTTTGTCTTTCCTTAGCGGTTTCACTTTGGTGACGGATTTTCGCTTTCTTTCAGCTTCATGCTTTAGCCTCATATTTCTTTCTTCTTCCGACTCGTTAATTTGGGGACACCTTGCCGGCTCTTTGAGCTTCATGATGTAGCCTCGCATTTCCAGGCTGGACAGACAGACACACACACTTCCACACGTAGACGTTTATATATAAGATGGTTTCAGATGAAGAGTACCCTGAGAAAGGTATCCTGGAAGCATGTCATTTGAGTGCACTACTGCCAAAGAGAATCAGTGCTAATAAAGTGAGGTGAAAATATATTCAATAATCGGTAAGTAATTTTAATTGATAAATTAATTTGTTATGCAGATATATTTGAAATATTTATATACTGTATGTACACCTACATTTACTTTTATCCACACGTATAAAACAATTTACATATATAAAATATTTTAGCTCATACTAGGAATATTAGATGCTATATGAGCTATCAGTCAATGTCCCTTTCAAATGTAAACTTCCTGAGACAGACAAACCAAGAAGAAATAGCTGAAGATCAAGTGAAAAAATATATATTATAATCAGAAACTTGCCAGTATATTCCAGTTACAGAGAAATAAAGAGAAGGAGGGGTGTCTGCATTTAAGGTATTATTAATTAGATTATTTCTTTAAGCAGTATTTGACTAACATGGTACAAGAGCTGCTAACACACTGTGCAACTTTTTGGCAGTTTGCCTAATAAAATAATTCATCTTTTCAATACTGTTTTGTTGGAATTCATTGAGCCATCCATTTTCCCAGACCAAACCACCTGGACACAGTTGAAGAGCCAAGACTTCAGCCCCAGACAAGAATCCATCCATGATTTTAACACTAAAATGAGGTGCTACCTTCCTGTGCATTAACAAATTGTTTGTTTAAGTAAGCCAGATTTACATTAAAAGTGAAGCTAGGTGCTGTTTTTTCCAGTGTTCAAGTGCCTTGTCCTTCACCTCCTGTTTTAAAGAATGTGCATGTGTGTGTGTCTGGGCTAGCAATAGACTGTAATATATAAGAACTTATTTTTCAGACAGCATGTTCCCCTGTAAAGGAAAGTGGCCTGGGAGGAAATATCCAATACTCTTAAGGGATACTAGACAGCAGGCAAATTGATATATGCCAAGGTCACTTGACTATCTAGCAGAGAGAAAGAAAGACAGAGAGAGAAGCCTTGGAGGAGTGACTTGTGATTAGTAAGGCAGCAGCAGACATATTCTTCCGAGGACAGGTGGAATACTGCTATCCAACAGAGGAACTACTAACACAAATGCTGCTTCTGAGACCTGCCCTTTAAGCGCTATACAGGGCACAGGGTTGCAGAGACATTATGGATTGCTACAGAAGATGTAAACTATTGGTCCCTGTAGCTAAACAGGTCTGTCTTAAAACAAGAAGTTGTTTCAGAGCTTATTTGCCTTAGATCAGAGATTCCATGAGTCTAAAGTTGGAAGGGGAGCAGAG
This sequence comes from Erpetoichthys calabaricus, assembly GCF_900747795.2. Lineage (NCBI taxonomy): Eukaryota > Metazoa > Chordata > Cladistia > Polypteriformes > Polypteridae > Erpetoichthys > Erpetoichthys calabaricus. The sequence continues at coordinate 52,525,613 of NC_041400.2, forward strand.
GTCAAAGTGTCACTGGTGGAGAGTAGGAAAGCCAAGGGTCATTAGTGAAATAAAGAGATAGAAGATGAGATGGGAGTGTGTTTTGGCATTATACTTGCTAGGCTGTTCAAGAGAGGCAAGCCAACTGGCAGTGGTTCAGGCCTATATACTGTATTAAGCCCCAGTTCTCATGATCTGCCTTTTTTTAAAATTTTTTAAAAACAGTTTCATGGTCTATAAAAACATTTGAATCATTGTTTTGGAGGGTTTAGAGGCCAAGGAATCCAGTGGTTAAGTTTATTTTTTGTTTCAACATGTTTTAACAATATTAAATATGAAATGCGTTCCTCGATAGTGCTATCTTGTTTTTCTTATGGACGGCGCCATTGTGAGACCATTCTGTTTACAGTTGACATGCTGTGGCAAGGACTATTTTTAATTTTAGTCAGTCAAGTTTCTGATGTCACGGAAAGTGACATTATACTAGATTTGATATCCCTCAGTGGAAAGTCTTTCAATTCTCTGAAAAACCTCCTAGTAATAGATTTAAATTCAAGAAGATCCTAGTGCTAGACTTTTGACTGATTTTCATCTTTGACTTTCAATTCTGGTTCAACATTTTGATTTTTTTTCATGGTAATGACCCTCTGCCTGTCCTTGACTATGATTTTCAGCTCATGTTTTCATCTATCTGCCCTTTATGCTCCTAGTAATCTCAAGAGACCCTGAACCTTGTAACCATCCACTTTTCTGGATAAAACCTAAAAGCTTCACTAATTTTAATTGACATTATTAATTTATGTGTGGTTATAAACGTTTTGTGTGGTTTGACTATATCATTTGGTTACATCTTGGCTCTATTTACTAAGCACTGTTCTGTTTTTTGACTGTCTTGCTATGCCCCTTAATCACAATTTTGGTTTCTCATTCTGAGCTCTTCTCTTTGATTCTTGTTTTTCTGGTTTTGTCCTTGGCTAGTTTATAATACCAACTCCTGTCATCTGATTCCATTCTAATTTCAGACTGCTGCCATTTATTACAGTCATTACACCATTGAGGTGGAGATTTCTTGTTTTGCTAAACGTTTTTGTATATTCTTTCTCCTTTTGTTTAATCATTAACACCTAGCCATGATTTTAAGTAGATGTAATTTATTCCAGATGTAGGGATAGTCTATGTAGCTATATCAAACCCATACTGACTAAGAAAAGTGAACTAGAAGACAAGCAGGTTTGTCATATTCTGATTTCCAGTTTAACCCCTTTGCATAGGATATATTATGCATATTAACTTTACTTTTTATCTTTTGTAACTTTACTTATAAATGATCATATGTCATCTAGGTTGTAAAACGACAGGCCCTTCAGACTAAGTTGCAGTCTTCCTTGAAATAGAGAGCACTGGGAAACAAAGTTTGAATGTGTTTGCATGAGGAACCTTCATCATTACTAATCACATCATCCATCCATCTTCCTAGTTATCTATTTATTTTCAAGGCGACTTAATCCAGCTCAGTTTACAGTGTAGGAGTTAATCACATTATATTAGTGAATTACATGTTTTCATATAACAAAGTAACTTCCATATAACATTATAAACCATATTAGTACAATGAAAAAACTGATAAAGACAGGTAATTACTGCAAAACAACATTAAATTGAGTTTTGAAGGTCCCTAAAATCTATAATACAATATGATACAATTTATTTTTATATAGCCCAAAATCACACAAGGAGTGCCTCAATGGGCTTTAACAGGCCCTGCCTTTTGACAGCCCCCCAGCCTTAACTCTCTACGAAGACAAGGAAAAACTGACAAAAAAAAAACCCTTGTAGGGAATAAAATGGAAGAAATCTTGGAAAGGCAGTTCAAAGAGAGACCCCTTTCCAGGTAGGTTGGGCGTGCAGTGGGTGTCAATAAAAGGGGGTAAATACAAAACAATACACAGAAAAATGTACTGTATAATAATGCTACTATGCTTCTTGTTAATTTATTCCATGTTTCTGTGGTCCTCTTTGTAAAGAGAAACTTCAAAACATTCATGCAACATTTCCACAATGGTAAAATCTGTCCATTGTTACTTCACTAACCTATTAACAAGGCAAACTGAGCATGTTGTGCATATTTCCCTAGCATAGGTCACTGCTGTATGTAACGTATTTTCCAGATTTTTATTATTTCAGTTCCTTATTTGTTGAGCAGCAGTTACTGGCTTATTGACCATCTTTTAAAAATATATATCTAGATATTCGTCAGGTTCAAATACAAAAACTGGACTCCACATTACAACAAGGAAGCTGACAACTTCAATATCTTACTATTGCTGGGAGTCACAATGAGATGCCCAAGAGGCCATAAACAGCAAAATATAGGAAGTTGATTATTCATATTTTATTAGTCTAGACAGACATATTGAGAGATATCTTGTCTCTAATAAAACAATTATTGCACATATTTTTATGTATTGGTGTAAAAATACACCCATTCCATCAGGTACTTCCTTTCAGATATAATAGATAGTGAAAATGAAATATGTAAGGAACCCCATGATGTTAACTCTTTACATTCAACGTCTTTGATATCAGACTCATCAAATTTCACTCAAAGGTCATAAGGATTAGCGAAAACAAAATTCCTATTATGCAGTCACAACTTACTTTGTGTCCACTAAGGTGAATTTAAATGCTGATCAGGATGTGAATTTCCAGTTGAATAACATAAAACCTCTAAATGTTTCAGGGTGTCTCAAAGAATTTCCAAAAACACAAGACCAATATTATAAATATACCAACCAAAACCTTGTAGCTGAATTCAACAGAAATGGTTACAGAAGAATCATGTTATTCACGATCCACGGTAGAGACCTTTTATTCTCAAAAGTGACAGCAAGAGAAACATAATGGTCACTTCAGGCTCATGTTACAAAGACTTTTAATTATATTTAGCATGTTCTTTGTTCAGAAAGAACTACATTACAGTTCTGAGATAATAAAACAAGCATTTACTTGTTTTCTGATTGTCTAGCTACCTCCCGTGTCTCTTCCTGCATCCCATTTCTTATCAGTAATTGAGGCATTATAAATTGTGAGAAGAGTATATAATTTAATCCTTAACCCTTAAAGGAGTGGTTCTCTTGTTTCGTATTCATTTAATTTTGATGTAAATTCCATTTGCGCTTTCTGCATACCTTATTTTACATTTGGCTTGTTCTTATAATTGCCAAGGTACATAAAAATAAATCTGATCACTCGCTTAAAAAGACATTTTAAATGGTTATATTATTTTTTGTCCATTTATTACTTGCAGATTACAGATTATTTTATGCATTTTGGCAGCATTAAGCCAATGATAGATAGATAGATAGATAGATAGATAGATAGATAGATAGATAGATAGATAGATAGATAGATAGATAGATAGATAGATAGATAGATAGATAGATAGATAGATAGATAGATAGATAGATAGATAGATAGATAGATAATACCAATTCTCTGGTGAGGCAATTCAAATCACTTAAATTAAAAAGTTATTTTACCCACAAAAAAAAAGAATCTTTCATGCAAAATTATTAAAAAAGCCTTCTAAATAAAATTCAAGGTGTGCAATTATGTTACGACAAGACTTTAGTGGCAAACTTAATAGCAATGCTGATATTTGGAAAAGCAATGGAATTACCTAACAATGCAGCAGCTCAAGCACTGCTTCATTTCAGGGTGCTAGAAAAACTTCATGCTCTAATGCCTCTAATCTTTGGAAGAAAGGAATGATTCAAGGATACAAAGGCCGAATACAACTTTGGTTGATTCAAAAGAAAATATTTCACATGCTGTTTAAGATGAAGACTCAGTGTAGGAAACAAATCTATGACATTTAGTCAACAAGTGTTGTACTCCCCCATTTAAATTTAGAAAAATTATTAAATATGTGATGGCAACCTGAAATGTGGTATTTCAATATTAAAATAATAGTATTATTTTTTTAAATAAGAAGACCTGTTATGTTAGTTTTTATATTCTTTCTTGCATGTTTACTAAGTAGATAATAATTTATTAATATTTATTAATATTTTTTGTGGTGCTGTTCTCAATGCCAAGTTCTGTTCTGTTTATGGTGCTTTTGTTGCTACTTTTACAATTGTCTTTATGCTGTTCATAAGATAATTTAATTTTACTCTTTCTTTTTATCACCATTAACAACTGTTTCATTTTACAACTTTTTTAAAATTTGTTTTCCCATTTTTGTTGTGTACTGCACTTCCACTTTGGGCAGCCATGTTAGGTAGCAGTTACTGTTGTTACGGGTGATTAGATAGCTGACATCAATTTATAAAAGGGGTTAGACATTTTTCTCATTTGAAATTTACATAAAAATAAAAAAAATCTTACTCAGAAACAAGTCATTGTTTTAAGGATTTGAGTTCCTGACTTATTGCCTTTAGAACTAAAATAGATATTTTTCCTCTTACAAAACTTATTACAACTGATTGAGCATGGCTTGACTTTTAGTCTTTATTTTTGGATTTGTGATTATAAATTCTGCATTTTGGAAAGCAATAGAAAAAAACCCATAAATATCTTAATTCATAAACATTCTTGTGAGTCACACACAGTCATACAGCATATCATAAGAAAAAAGGAAAAAAAAGGTGAGCCAGGTGAAGCACAGCCAGTGGTAAAACTGCCCAGGTAAAGGGAACAGGCAGATCACAGAGGAGTTACAGGCCAGCAATGGATGGAGGGTCTTAAAGCTGAGATCCTGACCTGGCACAATGTTTGCAGTGTTAGTTCAGTGAAAATAATTAGCCAAGACACCGATAAAGGATTTGCCTTCTCACTTGGAACTGACGGATCACCATGCCACCTGGCATTTGAGAGCCCCGGGTTCACGTCCCGGAGTACCTTCTCTTCATTCTATAGGCTCACTTTTAAACACACGGGCTTCATGGACTAAATGATCTCCTTTCATTTGTCAAAATTCTTAAGTAGAGTTAAACAATACTGCTGCACCACATGGCACAAAGCATTCAGTATTCCTGTTGTGCCACCTAACAATGAAGCACTCAAGATTTCTGTTGATGTGCTTTTGTCACCGGCCACATGACCACAGCAGAAATGAAGACCACTTTGCTGTTTTGAAGAGCTGTGTACCATTTGAAGAGGTTGGAAGTGGTCACTGTGGACAGTAAATTCTAAGGGAGAGCTCATCAGCCAGGGATGAGTTACACATAGTATATTGCATTCCATCATCAGTGGCAGAGGCATCTATAAAGATGGCAAGCCTGCAATATCACAAACAGAATTTCATCTAGTGCAGCAATGGCGAGTGGTACTTTTAGGGATAGTGTGTTACAAAAAAGAGCCATGTCAAGAGCAAAAGTAATCATCTGGCAGTCAGTGCCTGTGCTACGATATAAAGGTTAGTGAGAAGAAACTGATAAAATTGTAAAAAACTAATAAAAATAAAAAATAGCTGTAAAAAATTATTTCACAGCAGTCAGTAAGGATTGCCCTGTATTTTAAGTTTTAGCTTGGCCTCTGTCAAGAGACGTGCTCTCTCCTTACGTCAGCATGTATTTCCTTTTACGGATACTCTAGTTTACCTCCTGTATCCCATCGCTGTGCCTGCTAGGAGACTGTCATATTCAAACTGGCCCCATATGAGTAAGCATTAGTGTGGCCTACAAAGAAGTGGTGCTCTCTCTAAGACTTGATAAAACCTGGTATTGGACATATGCAAACAATTCACAGACACTGCTCATAACACCAGGGGAAGAAACTGAGTGGCACTAGTGCTAAGTGTAAAATTTAGATACATTTTGTAATTACATGGAATCCAAAACACCACAGTAAAAAAAAGTGTGATAACTCTGTTAAGGTTCATCATTTTGTAAAATTTTATTAGTGCATTAAGGTCACAAGAAACCTCAACCTATCCAAGTAGCTTTGGATAAAATGCAGGAACCAAACCACTACATTACACCTTGAAGCACCTAGAGTATACAGTATATGATCACCCTCTCAAAATGGATGGAGAATTGAACCTGGTCCTTAGAGTTGTAAGGCAGAAGTGTTAACCACTGTGCCACAAGATGGGTCTTAGTGAAAAATGTATTAGAATAAATGAGAACAAGCAATTGAATGTCAAGTTTTAAGATGTTACATTTGATATCATAACACCTGGACAAAAATGTATTTTTCTTTACGTTTTTATGTGTATTTTTTATATTTATTATGGTGAACAGTTTGAAAATGATCCTCTTATTAACAATTTTCCTGTGATAATGAAAACTACATACCTCCAAACATACTGTAGTGAGCATCCTGCTGGTTTGCAATTATTTCATTTGAACTTTTTACTCCCTTTTAAAGGCAATTCACTCCCTTCCCAAAGGATTTTTTTTTAGCTAAATAAGCCTCATTATTGTGGGGCATCTCAGGTCTGAGGTTTCAAATCATATGTTCACATTTTCACTTGCAACTATCTTTTTTAATAAATGCTTTTTATTATGCATAAAATCTCACTTCAACAAGCAAAACACAATTCAATAAAAAGGACAAAGTGTAAACCTACACAACACACTTTAAAAATTTAACACCCCACCTTGCCCACTTCAGATATATACAGTAACCAAAACCCAGTAAACCAAGGGTGTCAAGCTTCAGGCCTGGAGGGCCGCAGTGGCTGCAGGTTTTTATTTTATCCCTTTTCCTATTAGTGACCAGGTTTCAAGGCTAATTAACTTCTTTTCCCTTCATTTCAATAGCCCTGTTTTAAAGGATTCAGTTCTCTGAATTGATTCTTTTTTTCATTAAGTGAGAGCCAAACAGAAATGAGACGTGAAACAAGCCAACAGATGACCAGCTAAATTGGGGCTTCAAACTGCAACCAATTTCACTCCAACCAGTTTCTTAATGAGAAACCAATTCTTGCTGTTAATTAAACACATTATTTAATTTCACAGCTTTTAGCTGTTCTCATTCTGCCACAGCAGACATTTCCAAAACTGTTGATTTTCTGTTTTTTTCTAAGAACACCATCAAAAGGTTGAACTGAGAGATAAACCTTATTGAGACATTCATCTTTTTTTATATTCAGATATTGTGTGACGGGCACGGGTGAGCTGGTCATGTGGCAGCTTGTTTTGTGTTTCATTATTGTTTGACTGCTAATTAAGGAAAAAGAAACAGTTAAGGGACGTGAGTCAAGTTAATTAAAGCTAAGCCAAAAGAAATTAATTAGAAGCAAAATTCAGATCACTAATTAAGAGGATGGTTAGAATGAAAACCTGCAGTCACTGCAACCCTCCAGGACTGGAGTTCGATGCCCATGCAATAAAAGATAGTTCCTCATTTATATTAAGGTATTAAAAGAATACAAAACTGACACAGAGACCTGGCAGGCTATTTAGAAGAACATTAATGAAGTCTTGCCAGATATCAATAATACACTTTTATTTTATTTATTGATGTTTCAAACAATACATCATTTTCCCATTTTTTCAGCTATGTATCTATAATTATGGTGAGGGATATTATCCAAATTATAACAAATACAGTATGTTTATCCCTTGTTTTCTTGCAACTTTATTTATTATCAACTTATTCAAGGCATTGATTTTACTATCCAATAATAAGTGTCTGCGGGGCACATGCAAGCAAGCATTTCATTGTACATGGTACTTGTACTTGTACACATGACAATAAAGAATTGAATAATTGAATAAGTTCTAAGCATCTGTTACATTTTGTGTTCTTTTTTCACTTAATAAAAATAAAGGGTAATTCTACACTGAAGTTATAAAAATTAATTCAATAAGGTTTGCCAGTATGATTATGTTACTACTGTACAGACAATTCAGTTCTAATTGTGATATCACCTACTAAATGATAACCGTGTTCGTAAGTTATAGGGACAATTTAACATGGAGAGTTCAACCTGACACCATCAGTGAGGAACAAAGGTTTTAGAAAGAGCAGGCTACCGTGTCTCTGGTACTGTATATATTTTATCACTAGTTGAGCAGAGGACAGAGATTCTAAGTTTATGCTGTGACTACTATTTTGTATATGGACCTGGATGAATAACTAGTGAACATTTATGATAGATACTAACTACCATAGTGAAACACCTCTTTATTAAAAAGGTTTAATGGTACAATGGCAAGTTTGCCTGTTTCAATCTCGTTGTTTATGAACCTCTGTTCACCGAATATGCCTTAAATTGTTCTTTCTTTCTATGTCTAGTTGCGTTTTTTTTCATTAAACATTCTAACCCTTACATCCCTCTTTCTTTGTGCTTCTTGTTGCTTTTCTTTGTCGGACATTTCAGCCCTGTTCTAGACCCTGGATGATGTGTCACCTGGGCACATGCATGTATGCCTCACGGTTTATTGTGTTACACTGGCCATTTGCCTTTGTTTACAGGACAGTCCCTGTCTCTTATGGACTCCAGACCACATCGGGCAGGGGCATGGACACTAGCTGGACATATGTCTCATCACTTTATATATACAGAGATTATTCTCACAATTTCTAAGGAAATTAAAGTCATGAAAAGAAAAATAGGGAGAATGAGGCTATTAGGAATATTAATTTAGGGGAATTTGTTTTCGGTTCATTTGTGTGGCTTGTTTTTTTCAGACAGTATATCACGTATTGGTAAAATGTACATTTATAAACTTCATTTGTTGCCATTAATAGTTATCAACTGATCATGTCATGTCATGTCTTTATTAACATTTTCCAGCATGCTCACCTACATAAACACCAACACAACCACTAAAAGTATTAACAATTTATCAGTAGAATGAATAATTTCTCACAGTTTTGATACATCAATAAAGGAATTTTGACCATTGTATTCAGCTGGCCTCTTCAAAATAATGCAGGCTTTTATTGCACTCTAAAGAATGTCATTTCATCTTAATTTCGTTGCTTTTATGCTTTTAATTCATTGAGCTGAATGGTCAGTATGAGGCCAAAGAATTCAAGACACGTATAGCATTCAATGTTCAAACCCAGTCTCATTTAAAATAGGAAAGAAACTAAATATGAATTTCCTTTCCCTCTGAAATTAATTTAATTATAAATGAACTGTAATTTGCAGGGCAGGATTTCGTTTATTAAGAACTTTAACATTCTTATTTAAACAGCTTGTCCATTCATTCTGCCTTCCAGTGAATAAAATCAATATGTAAGAATTGTTTCACAGCTATAGCTAAAGTAAGACATGGTATGCCAGTTGGCTTTAATAAAGGAAACATTCATTTCTTCAGTAAAATGTGCCTAAAACTATTTTTAAAAGTCATACCACAGGGCTGTTTGGAAGGCGCACAATTAGTCATGGAAGATTAGGTACATATTGGGATGGATGAGATGAATGGCCTTTTCATATTATTCGTGACACCTGTACTACGATAGTTGGAAACAGATCACCAAGTGCAACCTTACATTTTTCACAGTACTATATAGCTTGAACTGGCAAGCTGGTGACTTCACAGTTGCAACATCAGTTTCATTTCTCCACTGAAATGTACGAATGAAAACATATTGAAACTTTTATTTGACTAGTTTAGCTTTAAGTCTTTAATCGCAATAACTTGCTATAGACTTAATCAGCCGTATTGTCATAAATATATATTTTAATGAAAAGCCTTCCAATGAAGTTTAAATTCAAATAGCCATGTAAGTGGACTATAGGATGGTTATTTCTTGAGGTTTCGAGTTTAAGAACTTAGCTATCACATCATATTGATTGTTACATGCAAATAAACATTCAACTGTACACTGTACATGTAACAATAATGACACAATAATTGCATTGTGTACATCAAAACACAAAATTTTAATTTTCAGTCCATATGAGAACACAGTGACAGTGTAAAATGTTTTCATCCTTACTGTTGCATGTATTTTAAAATTATACCATGACTACATGCATATAGTGATATCATGTTAAAGTAGACATGAAATTAATAAATTATTCACTCTTTCACTGTTAGAGAGGGGTAATTGATTTGCTATACATAATACAATGCAAAAAATTATTAAAGGACTGAGATGAATTCATTTAATTCTTTTTTTACTGCCAAATGCAAGATAAAGTGTACTTGTAAATTAGAAGTCTTTCCAAAAACTTTCATAACTATGCATTTCTACCCTTTTCTGACTTTTTAACTTTTTTAATATCTTGAATTAGTCATTATCATTTCAATAAATACTAAGATCTTTTTCATATTGCAAAGTTTTGTTTTTGTGCAATGCACATTGCAATATAACTTTGAAGTACACGAGTTACATAATATAAGGCAGTTTCCTGCTATACAGGATAAAGAAAATTCTAATAATCATAAGGTAGAAATTTAATTGCAGAGTATACAAGAACTCACAGCTTAAGCTGATGTTCAAGTTTACAGAGCATCAGGAGAAGTTTACTTGCATGTCACCCACAGGTTAGCAACAATAATATAGTGCCGACATTAGACAATGAACACAGCAGCAAATTTTAATACGACAATGCTTGACAATAAATTGTAATCTAGAACTAACAAGCAATCCAGTACCTGCCTGTGCATCTTGCAAACTATTGAAGCCTTGTTACTACATCTGATTATCTTAATAACTTTTAATTTTATCTACAAAACAAACAAAAAAAGTACACTGCATTTTAATGAACTGATTATTAAAATACTTAATGATGAACCTGTCTTTGTATGAGACAATAAGTTAAAAATTTTACTTTGGAACTATGAAATAAAACTCTTGATACTTTAGACATTTACAATATCAATACTTACGGTATATCTGACAGAAGCTTAACCAACAACAATAAAAAGATTAAAAGTAGGCTTTACAAAAACCTATAGAAAAACTTTGAATAAGAAAAATATGTGAAATTGTTCACATTGCTAAGAATATTTATTTAAATAATTAAAAAGAATGAATTAGCAATGGGAGTTGTTTTGATTTTATTTAGCAAAAAAATGTGCCAATGGGATAAGCAAAATTTACTTGACAAGATTTCTTAAAGTAAGCCAAATAATCATAAATACAATTTTTTTACAATAAGGAAAACAAGATTTAATGTCATGATATAAGTACTTTTTACTTGCTCAGATTTCATTTTTTGCAGTGTGTTTGGTAGTTATATTGGTGATCAAACATCTGGGATAAGCTTATTTCAGTTTTTGCTTCCTTACACTATGCTCTTATATTTATGATGATAATATTATATACATGAAGAATAACTAAAGAGACCACATTATCAAAAAGGACGCCTGTTGATCTATTATATTTATTTATTGTACTAGTTGGTCACAGCACTGCATTAGACTGTAATCAGACTAGACTGAGATACTCCCAGGTGTCGCACTGGCAACTGCCTTTTACAGGAACTCTCCCCCCTATTTCTGTTTTTTTTTTTTTTAGGATTAAGATTAAGATTTGGCCTCTGGCTTGATTCTATTCTTTAATCTTAATAATACGGTGCTGTCATTGTAAACACAGACCCAAGTGGTAGGCCCATATCAACTGCCATTTGGACGAGCTAGGACCTTAAAAGTTACCACATGGTGAAACGGATTTAGTGCAGTTGTTCGAGACTGTTATTTTTTAAATCAGTTCATCAAGAACACATGGACACTTGGAAACTTGTAGAGGGTAAATATCACAGAAACATTAGGTCCTCAGGACCGAGTTTGGGAACCCCTGGTCTACTGCCTAAGTGAAAGCAGAGCTGTGGGTCAGCTCCGCCATGCGCTCTTATGTTGCGGTTGACGTCCTAAGAAAGGGAGCGCTTTGTACTTTTGTCTGACAGGAAAGCAAGTGTCCATATCGCTGTGGAGTGGAGTTTTTCTGTTGTGCCACAGTATAGAGTGCCAGCTTTCTCTTAGCCCAGTGGTTCCCAAAAAACCCCTAGAAAATATTTGATTTATGTTGGCACCCTTTGCAAAGTTGCATCATATTTGAAGATTAAGTCAAATTTCTACTTTTTGAACCACATACAGTATTGCACAAATTGAACTGAAAAAAAATATTCTTTTAACTCTGTGCATATAAGTTAAATATGAATTGAGCACTTTACCTCTATAATCTATGTCAATGAGCTTTGTGTCACAATAACGTCTGCGCTGCAGTTCAAAAAACATATGCCATGCACCGTTACAAATGCTGCACTACTGCCAGGACCACCAGAAGAAAAGATGAACTGAGTGTAAGCAGCAGGTGTTGCATCCAATTCAGTCCTCTGCAAAAGGCAAACATAATAAACCTTGAAATCTGTGATGTTTCATGATGGAGACTTGCACAGAAATCAATGCTAGACCTCGACCTTCTCTACCGATTATTACAATGTCCAAACTCCATTCTCTTAAAGTTATTTGTGTTTCCAAACGCTGCACCTGCATTTGAAAGGCAAACTCTCTGATTTGCTCAGAGTGATTAATAGAGAATGTGATCTTATGTTTCAACTAAGTCATAAGAAAAGGCAAACACGATCTTCTGACTTTGCCATTCTTTTGGATTACAGGCTGAGATTGGTTTTCTTCCCTTTTGTGTCAAGTTTTGATCTGAAGGTGCAAATGAGGCTGGTATCTTTTGCATAGCTCAGTGAGCAAAGGTTTAAAATTACATAATGCCTGTAGCCTTGTTTTGCTCCAGATGAGACTCGCTGGGGTTTCCACAAATGACCCTTGCAGGACCAAAGTAATCTCTGCATCAATAACTCCACTCTAGTCAGGGTTTTTATGCCTCAAATTGTGCATCTCATCAATGTAAGCATTGATACATTTTAACTAAAACAAAATTGAAGTATTTCTATGTTAGAGTGTTGAAATTGGCAGAAGGATAAGGATATAAGAAGGATATCAGGGAGGCTAAAATTAAGAAGGATATCAGGGAGGCTAAAAGACAGTTGGAGAGGAATATAGCAGATAAGGCGAAAGACGACCCTAAGAGATTCTTTCAGTATTTTAGTAGTAAAAGAACAGACAAGGAGGAGGTCAGGTGCATCATAAATAGTAAAGGGGAATTAAAAGATACAGACAGTGAAATAGAGGATGCCCTAACCGTACATTTTTCTGAGGTGTTTACAAGTGAGCAAGTGGATAAACTCAGAGCAGTAACAGGGACTACTAAGGAGGTACTGAGGGATTTGGAAATTGTAGAGGGAGAAGTGCTGCTCAGATTAAATAATCTGAAATGAAACAAATCACCAGGACCAGATAATATTTACCCTCGAGTTCTTAAGGAGGCTAGCGAGTACATATATAAACCCTTGACACATATTTTTAGGAAGTCACTTGCGCACCGGAGAGATTCCGAAGGACTGGAAAATATCACCCCATTATATAAAAAGGGTGACAGGGCAGATCCAAGCAACTATAGGCCAGTAATCTTAACATGCATCACAGGAAAATTAATGGAAGGAATTGTTAAGGATAAGATTGAGCAACACAATGCAAGAACAAGAGTTATTGTGAACAGCTATTTTTAATATATATAAATGATTTAGATAGGAATATAAGTAACAAGCTGGTTAAATTTGCAGATGATACCAAGATTGGTGGATTAGCAGATAATTTGGAATCCATCATATCATTACAGAAGGACTTGGATAGCAGTCAGGCTTGGGCAGATTTGTGGCAGATGAAATTTAGTGTCAGTAAATGTAAAGTATTAACACATAGGAAGTAAAAATGTTAGGTTTGAATACACAATGGGCGGCCGGAAAATCGAGAGTACACCTTATGAGAAGGATTTAGGAGTCACAGTGGACTCTAAGCTATCAACTTCCCGACAGTGTTCAGAAGCCATTAAGAAGGCTAACAGAATGTTAGGTTCCATAGCGCCTTGATGTGTGAAGTCCAAGGAGGTTCTGATCAACCTTTATAACACACTGGTGAGGCCTCAACTGGAGTCCTGTGTGCAGTTTTGGTCTTTAGGCTAAAAAAAGGACATAGCAGCACTAGAAAATGTCCAGAGAAGAGTGACTAGGCTGATTCAGGGTTACAGGGGTTGAATTATGAGGAAAGATTAAAAGAGCGGAGACTTTACAGTTTAAGCTAAAGAAGATTAAGAGGTGACATGATTGAAGTGTTTAAAATTATGAAGGGAATTAGTACAGTGGATCGAGACTGTTATTTTAAAATGAGTTCATCAAAAACACAGGGACATAGTTAGAAACTTGTTAAGGGTAAATTTCGCACAAACATTAGGAAGTTTTTCTTTACACAAAGAATGATAGACACTTGGTATAAGCTACCAAGTAGTGTGGTAGACAGTAAGACGTTGGGGACTTTCAAAACGCAACTTGATATTTTTTTAGAAAAAATAAGTGGATGGGACTGGCGAGCTTTGTTGGGCTGAATGGCCTGTTCTCGTCTAGAGTGTTCTAATGTTCTAATGTTTTTCTTGACGTAGAGAACCACAGAAACATGGGATAAGTTACCAGGTAGTTTAGTAGATGATAGGAATTTAAGGACTTTCCAAATTAGACTTAAAATTATTTTGGGTTAAGTGAATTAAGCTGGGGAGCTTTTTTGGGCTGAATTGCCAGCTCTAATCTACTGTAGATTGTTTAATTGTTGTGTTGGACGGCCGAGGCCCCTACCCAGCCGGAACACCCCTTTAAAGGAAGGACCAGGGGAGAGAACATATTCAGGGCATTACCTCCCCCAGAACACTAGAGGGCAGCCCCCCTGGCTTGCAGCGGGGTCACAGGTTTGAAATATGGAAGCTCAATGCTCCTAGGGCCCATAGCTACCGCCAGGGTTTGCCTAGACGATTGCCGAGACCTTTGGTGCAGCACCTACACCACACCCGGAAATGCTGCCAGGAGAAGGTCATTGAGCACCTGGAGCACTTCCAGGTGCCCTATAAAAGGAGCCAGCAACCATTACTCCGGAAGCCAGAGTCGGGATGAGGTGGACAAAGCAAGCCTGGAGCAGTAGAGGCAGAAGGATTAAGAGAGAGGGAGAGGAAGGAGAGGAAGGAGAAGAGAACTGTGCTTTGGTGCTGTCTTTGTACTGTGTTGCTGTTGGGGAGATGAGACCAAAGCATTTCCCCATAGAAATAAAGTGTGTGCTGTGCTGGAACTCGTGTCTCTGTCTGTCTGTGTTAGGGTTGGGGCGGCTTGAGCGCCCTGGTGGACCACATGCAATAATGTTTTAAAGTAGTATTTTGAGCGAAAATTACTTTGTTTTACTTCACAGAAACAATAACAAAACTACATATGTCATTAAGCAACCAATTATATTTGTCATTGCACTGGTAAGAACACTATTCAATATATGCAAAAATGTTTTTTTGGCTTCCTATATTTTCATCTCATCTGCAACCTTGTAGCAGTACAGTCAAGGAGACAACACTAGGCAGCAGGAGTGCAATGTGGCTGATGGAAGGCTGTCTGATGATCAGCGTGCCAAACACAGAGTTTGAATGGAATAAAAACAGGTAATTTTTTCCTTAACTACTTTGTAAAACAATTTCATTTCCTTTCCGGATTACAGCTTTGGTCTAAAAGCACACCTTTTTTTCTCAAAGTGGGTTGTCCAAAATACACTTTATACCCCCCTTTCTGTGAAATCAATGGGTCCAAGAGTATTGGAATGGCATTGCTAAACCCTTAAGAAACAATGTTTATTTCTTTCCACTCCCCAATAAGCCTAAACAGTATAAACTCTAAAAAGTCATGTTTGTTCTAGGAATGTTTAAACTTCAGATTTTACATTGTTACCATGTTTCCAATGCATTTGAAACCAAACTTCTCCCAATTTGGCAGAGTCAATTTGAGCATTAATTTGGATAATTAATTGTAAAACTACAAAGTGGCTTGTTTCCAAACTTCCGTTTGGCCCTGGAAATTCAAATCTTTTCATCAGTACTTCCCTGTTGCCTATATTTTTGGTGCATCCTGGAGCCATTTATATAGAGTATGTCCAGTCTACTTAATCAGAGAGAGAAAGTGGAGGAAGACTGCAGTATGACACGGCATTCTAATTATATTCTTACACATTAAAATCTTAACATTAACTATTTTTAACATTTAGCATAGTATACCTTGAGAGTTCAAATGTAATTATAATATTTTAATCATCTATTTGTGAAAGGTATTGATAAAAAAAATCTTTAACATCTTCTTATTGTATTAATCCATCCTTTTTCTTAACCTACTTATTCTATTATAGGGTTGTGAGAAGCCAGAGCCATGCAGTTGTGTAGGGCAAATTTAATATAAACGTACTGTATTTGCTATTCTGAAGAAACACATGAAAAACTAACCAGGCAAATACAACACAACCAGTGAGCATGTGCAAAGTCACATCCCAGTCCTTATCAAGAACCAGCACTATCGGCTACTAGAAAATAACACTCTGATGTGTTGTCAAGTGAGGGAACACACAAGTCCATTATAAATGTTGTGGTATCAACTGGGTCTCTCCTTTCAATGCCGGCAAGGCAAATCAAATAAACGCACAATGGCGCAAACAAGAGCGGAAAGAACAGTTGTTTGGCTGTAGGGCATCTAAATAAAAGGCTAAGTAGCTCTGAACAGTGGTCAATACTTAGGTGGGAGCTCTGCCCGGAAGTTTACCCTTTCCCAAATGAGGTCCAACCTAGTGGGAGCTTCTTGGTCTTATATTCATTTGACCGAAAGGGGCAGAGTCAGTTGCCCTC
Source organism: Erpetoichthys calabaricus (assembly GCF_900747795.2). Classification (NCBI taxonomy): domain Eukaryota; kingdom Metazoa; phylum Chordata; class Cladistia; order Polypteriformes; family Polypteridae; genus Erpetoichthys; species Erpetoichthys calabaricus. The sequence continues at coordinate 52,542,269 of NC_041400.2, forward strand.
ATTGGGTGCCGTATTTAAATTCATTTGAAATCAAAACTACTTTTATAAGAAGTATTACATGGAGCCTGCGGTGGGTTGGCACCCTGCCCGGGATTGGTTCCTGCCTTGTGCCCTGTGTTGGCTGGGATTGGCTCCAGCAGACCCCCATGGCCCTGTGTTTGGTTTCAGCGGGTTGGATAATGGATGGATGGATTACATGGAGCTTTAGTAGAAATATTTGAGTACAAATTTTGCGTAACATGTATTTTTAAATAATTTATTTAAATATGATGTTCTTGCACTTTTAAAGTTTTAGAGATTGCTTAGGGCAAAGACTGCTCTGCATCAGTGACTTTGCAGTTTCCCGTTTGTAAATGATTCATTGTGACGATTGTGTAATGGTGAAGACAGCATTCTCATTTTGTTTTTTCTTTGTATTGAATGCATCGCTAGTACATAAGAATGTGGACAACTTCAAGTTTCTATTAATTAATTAATTTATTGACTGTGGCCATTAATGTTTATAGCATTTGATATCACCTATTTTTCATTTTGGATGTGCTCTTTCTTTCTTTCTTTCTTTCTTTCTTTCTTTCTTTCTTTCTTTCTTTCTTTCTTTCTTTCTTTCTTTCTTTCTTAAGTGAAGTCAAATAAACAAGGTGATATGATAAGAATATTTCACGGACTTGTAAAGGCCAGGGTGTATTTGGAATATAAATTCTACAGAATAACTACAAATGTAAATTCTTTTGAGGAAAAAATGGTGTGTTCATAAGGCAATTTGTAAACTTGAAGTAATGAGTTGTTTTTTCTTATTTGACATATGAATTAAGTATTGCTTTCTTTTTGGGGTGAGTTGGGGTTTTCTTTGTTTGCTTTACTTTAGATATTGTAAATGATTTGTTGAGTATTGATTAATAAAATTCAATTCAAAATTCAAATTCTTTCTTTCTTTCTATTAGCAACAAAATATGGCCTCAGGCAGTTAGCAAGGAAGACACAATCTCCCATATGCAGCAATTATGAAACAGCAATGCTAAATGGGAATATTCCACACTGTACCTTCACTTGAAATTCATTGTGAAATATTAATGAGCTTTTTCTGCTTCAGCATGTGTTCAAGCATGTTTTTCATCAGCATGTAACAATATAGAGAATTCATTAATGTTTATATTTTGGGATTATTTTCTTTCAGTTCTGAAATGAAAAATCAAGCTAACAAAAATTTAGACTTGTGAAGCATCAAACTTCATTTTCCAGTATGTTTTGGTTTGGTTTTCCCAATAGTAATTAATTCAGATCATTTCTACCTTGTGTTACTGTGAAACATCAATGAAAATCTAATAATGAGACTTCATTTGCACTTTTGCTTTGAACATGAAGCTACAATTCTCCAATGACAACACTAAACTTTATGAGGCAGACTCCTTAGCCTCGGTATTGATTCTGACAGCAAAAAAGGCCATTTGTTCTGTTAAGTTTTATCATAAAACTCAGCACTGCAGACTGTTGCAGCTCCACTATCAAATGATGCAGGGAGTCACTAGAATTCAGGAAGGAGCAGTGATGTGGAAAAATGAAATATTGACAACTAGTTAAAGAAAAGCAAATTGGCTCAAATTCAGCTAGACAGATAAGCAAACAACTGCAGAGCATATTTACTTGCTCTGTATTTGATTGTTTTTATTTTTATTTCCATATTAAGTTTTTTTTTTTTTACACTTTCCATATTGTACCTTTAGTAACACATTTATTCAGACTTTTTACAAACCTACTTATTCCAATTCAGGATCATGTTCCTCAGCTTCAGTCCTGGAGGTCCCCATGGCTGCAGGTTTTAATCTCAATCAATTTCTTCCTTTACTTGAATTACCATTTTAATTAAGAAAATTTAAACTCTGTGCATTCATTACTGAATGAATCAGAAATTTAGATGTATAAATACTCTATTTTGCTTTTCAGTTTGCATGGAAGTGTGTCTGTTTGTCCGGCCCGGAAGTGACAGGCTACTACAACATGACGCTCAGAGAGCCGGCAAATCCGGCCCGAAGTTAACGAGTCAGAAGTAAAAAGGGACTCTGTTGCTAAAGTAAAACCGGCAGGAAAAGAAGAGCACATCGGCAAAATGTTATCACTTTTACCTTTCGCCGCTACCTGTACCTGTTCCCAAAAAACCGAGGATAACCTGTCTTAATGACTATTGACCAGTTGCTCTCACCCCTGTCATCGCAAAGTGCTTTGAACGACTGGTAATCACCCACATCAAAGCCTCCATCCCAGCTGATCTAGACCAACACCAGTTTGCCTATCGGTCAAACAGATCAGCTGAGGACGCCATCGGTGTGGCTATACATGCTGCCCTCTCGCACCTGGAAAAGCCCAATGCCTATGTTAGGATGCTCTTCATTGACTACAGCTCTGCATTTAACACCATCATACCTAACCAGCTGATTCAAAAACTCTAAGCACTAGGACTTGCTCCATCCATATGCAACTGGTTACTGGATTTTCTCACCAACCGCCCCCAGTCTGTCAGGATGGGCAAACACACATCCTCCACCCTAGCTCTGAGCACTGGTGTACCGCAAGGATGTGTACTAAGTCCCCTTCTCTATGCACTCTTCACCCATAACTGTCAATCCATCCACCAATCAAACATTATTGTTAAATTTGCATATGATACAACTGTTATCGGGCTTGTAACAGACAACAGTGAAGCTGCATATAGGGAAGAGGTTCAGAATCTGACAGAATGGTGCAACACCAACAACCTGGTCTTAAATACCAAAAAGACCAAAGAAATTATTCTGGACTTTAGAACCACTAAAAAGACCAATCACTGTCTGATAACAATCAATGCAGATGCTGAGGAGAGAGTTTCCAGCTTTAACTTTCTAGGAGTCACCATCTCAGAGGACCTGTCCTGGGCTGACAACAACTTGGCTATAATAGGCAAAGCACAACAACGCCTCTATTTTCTCAGGAAGCTAAGGAGAGCTGACCTCCCCTAGAAGCTGCTGGTTAATTTCTATAGATGCACTATACAGAGCATTTTAACTAACTGCATGTTGGCCTGGTACAACAGCTGCATCAAGGCTGCTAAAGAAGGCCTGCAGCGGGTCATAAAAACAGCAGAGGCCATTATAGGGGCTGTACTGCCATCACTCGAACTCTCGTATAAGACTCGCTGTGTGAGAAGGGCCAAAAACATTCTCAAGGATAAAAAACTCACCCTGGAAATTCTTTGTTTGAGCTCCTCCCGTCAGGTAGATGCTTTAGGTCAATCCGTGTACGCACAAACAGACTAAAAAATAGCTTTTTCCCATCTGCCAAAAACTTTCTGAACTCTGAATCTCCTCAGTCTGAGATCATTTTTAATTGAACATGTGCAATAAGCTATATTGGTAATGTGCAATATACTAATGTAATACAATATACTGTAGAATATGTAATGTACTATTCATTAACAGGTACAATAACAATTTATGCTGCTGTACTTTGAGCAATAATAATAATTTGCTCTGGTTACTTGATCACTTAACACTGTATATGACATATTTGGAATTATTTGATTTTTCTTTAAATGCACCTTGGGGCTATCACAAAAAGTAATTTCGTTGTGTTACAAATTAACAATAAAGTGCTTGAACTTGAACTTGAACTTGAATACACAAGCAAGGCGAGCATGTCGGCAAAATGAAACCTAGGAGAGAGATGCCCACAGTAGTTCCTTTCAATTACCTGACATCTCTACATTTCAGTTTTTTTTTTTCTGACGATTTCAATAGTTTCTAGGACCCTGGCTTTTTACAGCACGGGCTTACACAGCTAGTTTATTAATAAGCACTAATAGGTAACACTAAAATAGTTGCTCTTAAGCTTTCAGTCTCATCTGCACATGTGTCTGCTATACTTGTCATTAACTGTATTTGGATACAATTGAGAAAAAAATTCACAAAAATAGTGAATTAAAAGGAAAATGACAGAGTTAAGCATCAAAAAATACAAATATTTCTTAATTTCCCATAAATCTAAATCTAATACTAATGCATTTTCCTGAATGCAAAATAAAAAAAAATAAAAAGGACAGTTAATTAAACAATCAGGTCAACTGAAGATATCTGTATACATTGAAAAAACAGCTTTTGGGTGTACTTCATAAAATTATGACACTGATTTCCATTTAATTAAATTAAGTGCTCCTAATTTTAAACAAATATGTAGATCTAACATATGCATCTCTTTTATTACATTAAAAATATGTATTTTTAGATTCATTTTTTATGTCTGGTTTTTCCATCTAATAAATTAAATTCTATATATGTTATGTTACTATTTAAAGCTATCCAGGATTTTTTGTAAAAACTGATCTATTTGTACGGAATGATTAAAATTAATAAAATTAAAAAAAAAAAAAAAGCTATCCAGGAATATTGGGTGTAATTAAAATTAAACTTTATATTTATACTGCATCAATACAAACAATTAAGTATGTTGAAGACTGTATCTATTTATTTTGGATGATTGTACCATTTGTGCAATCTTTACATTAGTACTGTATATACTCACGTATAAGTTGGGTCTTGAAACCTGAAAAATCGATCATAAAATCAGACCCCGAATTACATGCCCGTTCAAAAATACAACACTTAAGTTTGTTTATTTTTTACATCTTCTTGCCTCCTCCAATCTCACACCAGTTTCTCAGACACATCAAATTTTATTGCAGCAGCGCACTTACAAATTTCTTTCACTACTTCAACGACTTTTAATGTAAAACCAACTTCATATTTTCTTCTGATCGAATGCTCCATCGTAGATAAGGGATGCTCTTACGATAAAGGTGTAAGAGGGTGTGAGATACAAAAAACACAATACACTGCAAACGTCGCTTCGGAATAGTTTGGGAATTACCGTGTGGTCACATAGGCACAATAAAGGCAGTGTGCTCCATGGTTACTCTCTCAGGTGGGCATTAGCAAATCATAATCTCTTGGATCAATAGCGTGAGTTTTCCGCATTCGATTTATACGACCGACATTATAAAATACATGAAATTATACGGTAAAATCAAGCTCTGACTTATACGCGGGAGAACTTAAATGCAAGTATATACGGTAATTCTGTTGTTTAGGAGGCAAATCAACTTTCACAACCACACACAATTTACGGTATTTGGTACAAATTAATTTATTAAAAGTCTTTAAGTTTCTTTCCAACTCTACAAATTTTGGGGATCCTTTGCACCACAATGCAAAAAAAGCAGCAGATCTTTATGCAAATATAGGACAGTCACGTACATAAAACTAGTTTAAGTTAAATCAACTATGTATAGTGAAAATGGGCATGCCACGTTTTGAGTATTAAAAAAGTGTTAATTTTTATTAATGTTAGCTTCAAATAGGTGAGTAATCTCTGATACTGCACACTTCTGTTAAAAGAAAATAATTTAAAGGTTTTACATCACTTATTTGTGTTAATGTAACATCTAAGAGAATTATGTCACTGTAACTAGAAAAAGTTATATAATCTGAACAAACAAGATTATTTAATGTTTTATTATCTTAAATTTCATAAGTAAACAACCCCATTACTTAAATTTTAGTGAAGTACTTGCAAATATATATTGTATATATTAATGTTTCATACTATGTCAGACATGTGTGCATTGGGAACATCTTCAGCACTTAGGCAAACATTGTAATACCACCCCGGTACATGGGTTGGCACTGTTGCTCATGTCATCTCCTGTCTTGCCCTCAGATCCAAGGACCTGCCAACATCATTTCCACCTTCAAATGGAAGTGAAGAATTGAGAATATTTTATCTACAGCAGTATTTGTTGATGAGAACAGTATTTCCGGATTCCCCCGCACCCCTCCCTGAATGCTTAATAGCAGCTGCCATTCATGCTAATGGTACAGTATAATGATCATTTACTTTTTGTTCTCCAGTAAGAAAAGGTTTCAAATTATAAATCCGAGTTTTAATTTCGTAGCAAAGTTCAACTTTAATTATTTCTAAAGAAAGCAAAAATTGTATTACTCTTTTTTTATGTGATTTGATGAACATTTTAGCTTAATGAGTTTTTTACCTCTTTTTCTGCGATTTGATGAACATTTAGCTTAATGGGTTTTTTTTACATGATATGTCTTTTAAAAAGTAAGGCAATATGGCATACCAAAAGAATTTAATAAGTATTAATTTTCTTGCTTAAGTTAAATAATAATAAGAAGTACAAGAAGGGAAAGAGAGCTGAATAAAATACCATATTACCAGGCACTCAATATTAGCAAAAATCATGAAGCAACCAAACGACAAACGACAAATATGAAAGTAGTAGAGTATATTTGCCACATATTTACAGACTGCACTATACTTACACTATCTGAGACCACTCTTAGACAGAACAATGTGGTGAGTTATATTCATTGGACAAAGTGCAAACATCCAAGGAATACAAGTGTCTGACAAATATCACAAGAACCATCAAAAATATCACCATCATATAGGATGTGCCAGTAATCCTACATCAGATTATCTCATTGAATCTGCCAAGTAAATTGCAGTAGAATAAAACCTGCATAATGGTTGCTACAGCCCTTCCTGAACAAAAAGGGTTTTACCAATAACCTTAATTGCTTCTAATCTACATGAAAGCAAGCAAAAATCTAAAGATCTCTCTCATGGCCACGCACCTTTTCCATGCTCAATGCACTTAAAATATATCCAAAGGGCAAAAACAAAGCTAGGTGTACACAGTTTTAGAAAACAAAATCCACTAAATAACAAAACATAGAAACTAATACCAAAAGTATTAGAATTCTAGTAAACTACAATTTTGTGTCAGCACAAAACACAATAAAGGGATAAAATACATAATTATAAAAGACTGTGAATACATAGAAATATTTTTACAGAATTATACTAAGGACATGACTTGTGTGAAATCTTAATGTTTTGTGCTTTTGGTCTAATCCTTTTTGTTTTATTTTAGTTTTTATCAGCAATTAGTTACATTTTGGTTGCTATTGTCACTGTCCAATTTGATCTTTCTATAAAAGTAGACAGAAAAGGTCAGTGGCCTATAGTTACTAGAGTTAGGTGGAAGTCTTTAAAGAGCAAAGGGATCTATTCATGAGAAGGGTAAAGGTAGTCAAATTAAATACGTGAGCTAAAAGTACTCAGTGAAACAAGTTAAAACCAAAAGTGAAAAAAAAACTAACTTTAAAAAATAAATTGCCAGAGAAGCCATTTTTTTAAAGCTACCAAAAGATCAAAGTTCTGGCAATAAAGATCCATGTGGCTCAGTCTCAATTAAGTTAAACCAACATGATATGAAATGCTTCCTAGTAAAGCAATACCCCTAGCAACATGCAAAATCCAAGAAGGTAAATTGATGATGTTAAAATTACATAATTACATAATATTTAAAATGCAAAATGTAAATCATAAATCATTATGATTTTCATTTATCTCCATGTAATTGGGATAACTGTTAAGTCAGGTATTGCATTTGTCTCACATATGTAAATGATTGTAGTGTCACATGGTTTTGGTGGCCAGCTCATTTAAGGGAAAACCACAATATTTAACAATTGAATACACTTTGCACTACCTAATCGTCCAAGACTCTGAATATAAAGCATATGAATTTGTATGTATTTGTAAATTCTTTAGTGTTTGAAAGCAGGTTCTGTATTTTAGACTACAGGTTTTGATTTATGTTTTCCATTTAGCATCAGATTTTGTTGTTTTTTTCAGTTATGACCTTTGGGTTTAGCATATAACCGATAACCAAACGTTTTAAATTATAAATAAATTCAGATGAATATTATCCAAAAGAACTGATGACCAAATCTGAATTTTTAAATTGCATACAAATTCAGATGAATATTATTGCAGAGTTTGCCACCATGAACAAATTTATGAATTACTGTACGGAGAGCACGTTCACAACTAACTGAGTCATGCCTGGACGTTTCACTTAAATAGCTCCATCAGTGAACCTTGATCATTCAGGCCATAAAATCTGAGAAAGAGAGAGAACAAGCAGATAAATCAGACAGCGAGAGAGATAGAGAGAGACACACACACACACAGACAGTAAGATGTAAGACATGCCCACACTACATTCTCAATGTGCCTGTCTGATCACATGATTTCTTCTAACATCTCTTGCCACCTAATCTAACTACAAGAGACAGATTATGGGAGAGATTGAGAAAATGTCTTGAATCACTCCAGACAAGGAAAAAAAGTTTTTTTTATGAGCAAAGGTCTACAGAAGTAGCCAACTTAGCAGTCCATTTACTATGACTACTTAGGATGGCACACAGCCTAAGACAGTTCATTACAATGCTCATATTAAACGTTTTAAATGATTAATTAAGCAGCAACTACAGTGAAGGAGAATACTTTGGACGTTTGTGAACAAACTTTTTACCCTCCTTGGTGTTAAACCCAAGCATGACTTGGGGTGATGTGTGATGATCTGCTTTACAGTGTTAAGCCTGAATAACTTTTGGAACAGCATTCTGCTGCTGTATATACATCCTGCCACTCTGTGGTGACTCATTAGTGTTCATAAGTGGGGGTGGAGCCTTCAACCAAAAACACAAAGGGAAGTGAAATGTCATAAAGCCAGTTTCAGAGCAAGCTGAAATAGATCAATTGTTCAAATCAAGTGTTAGTATTGTGGATTGATCAGTGAAACTGACACTTGATTGACAGATTTTGATCTGCCAAGTTTCAGTGCTGTTCGTGTACACCTCCTCATTGCCCATTTAGAGAAAATAGTTGTTGAAATGAACCATTATGCTGAGCGGTTTTTGAAAAGACACAGGAAACTACCTGCTTGTTGAAGTTGCTTGTCTGTCTGTCACTGTAGATGACATGTAGGTGTGTTTCAGTCTCCTGAAAATGCAAGGCATAGTGGGTAAACCAGTCAAGAGATGGTATTGGTCCACAAACTAGTTTCTACAGACACACAATTTTGAGTGAGTGTTGTTTTTCAGTCATTAAGAAGTACCCATATTTCACTAATAACAATGACAATGGTGAAGAAAATCACCCAGCACTGAAATTATACAAACTGTGGTTTGTGAATCATGTGATAGTCAAAAAAATGTAGATGATATGTGACCCTGATCGTGACATAAGTATTGACAAAAGTCTCATGGGTTACAAAGGAAGATTGTCATGGATATAGTACGAGGTGAGACACAAAAATAACCGGACTGGGCTTGGGACTTTCCTGGAAAACTGTCTGGAGGTTGGCCGGATGTGAATCATAGAACTATATCCCCTCCTACATGCCCTTTCAAACCAGTCAGTATTTGCACAACAATCGCTACACGAGTTGCCACAATAATGTCGGGTGAAAAAATCAAACAGTGAATCAACATCAAATTTCTCACAAATTTTCTCTTTTTCCATAAAGCAGTTTTTGGCTGACAAAAACATTCCTGTCCTCGGTCACCCTCTCTATTTGTCCAATTTAGCTCCCTGTGATTTTTACATGTTCCTGAAAATCAAAAGTGACCTGAAGGGAACACATTTTTCTTCAATGGATGAAGTGAAGACAAAAATGGCAAGCCTGTTGTAGAGCCTCATGCAACAAGACTTCCAGCACTATTTCAATCAATGGAAGATATGTATGGAGCGGTGTAGAGATTGGGAGGGGGGGGTATATAGAGGTGACAATGTGTAGAATGCTGTAATTCATCAATAAATGTTTTTTTTTTACCAATCCGGTTATTTTTGTCTCACCTTGTACATCACATCTAAACAGGCATAATTCAATATAAAGTTCTACATGCTATGTGAAGCAAGCTCTGGGTACATGTGGAACCATGTGAGAAGGCAACATACAGTCAATACAATTGTGCAGGTCAGGAGCTGACATACAAATGTTATGTTTTTTAAATATCTGGTGTTAAACAAGACCATAATTAAAATACTACTCTTTGATATTATTTATTCTTCTTTAATGTGGCTAATGGCCTATACTGTTTCATGCTTTATTTTTCATGGACTCCATTTTCCAAATGCATTCAGAGTGGAGTTCACATTAGCTAGCAAGCAATGAATAAAAGTTTAATTATGACTAATGCCTAACATTGTTCATGTGTTAGTCCTTCACACATTTTTATGTTTTTGTCAAGGTTCAGCTAAATGCAGGATCTGCAAGGCAACAGTGTATAGGTTATAAAAGGTAGGACAATGCAGATGCAGGAGTATCAGCATTCAATGTCAGAAAAACAGTGCTGCAACTGTAGAGTCTATTCTTTTATTTTTTAGACTGTCAGTATACTGTACTGTACTACTCTACTTACAAATCAATAGGGAATGTTATGTGTACATGCACTGAAGTGGGTACAAGAATGATTGTGTTTTACAACTTTTAAAAACTGTTCATTGTATTAAGATTTGCAGTTTAGCTCAATCTAGTGGGTACAGCTGGTATTTTCCCTCCCTTCCCTTGCTTCCTGTCATGTGAGGTAATCAGGAAGTTGGTTTGAAAATCAGGAAGAGTGCTGTCATGTGCATGGAAATGCACTAGTCACAATCCTCTGTCATCTGTACTTGTCTTTATGCTTGTGATAGCATCGTCCGTATGTATTATTTTATTTTAATGTTATCCTTCCTTTTGTATTTATTTGCAAAATGAAAGTAACTCCCTTAGTAGTTTATTAATAATATGTATATAATGGCACAGTAATATACATTTGGAGGATATGTTTGTTGTTAATATAAAGCCACTTAGCACTTTGTATCTTTTTTCTTTGTTTTAGTTTCACCCTTTTAATTCCAATAAACCTGTGGATAAAGAAACAACCATCTATATAGAGTTTTGGATAAGGAAAGGTATTTATCTACCTGTCAAAGCACGTAGTCTTTGTGGAGGGCAGGACAGATTGTGTATAGCTTAATGTGGGGGGGTCAGTCTCAGCAAAAGTCAAGGGCTCATTTTTTGATCCCAGTCCATCCCTGTCATCAGGTTGCTGCACATTAAATAGTTGTTGAATTGGGATGGCACAATACACTCAAGAACTTTCTAGAGAAAAGGCAAGTGAGAGATTGAGGGATATTTTTTTTAGTTTTTCAAATCTACAACTTGATTATGAAATTTTTGAATCACCTATCATTGAGCTAATATCAAGCAGTATATTAATTATTGGTGTGACAATGTATTGAGGATGGGATCCACCACAAAAATGATTTGACACATTTACAGTAATCCCTCACTATATCGCGCTTTGACTTTCGCGGCTTCATCTCGGATTTTATATGTAATCATATTTAAATATATATCGTGGATTTTTTGCTGGTTCGCGAATTTCTGCGGACAATGGGTCTTTTAATTTCTGGTACACGCTTCCTCAGTTGGTTTGCCCAGTTGATTTCATACAAGGGACACTATTGGCAGATGGCTGAGAAGCTATCCAACCACAGCGCGTATTATGTATTAAATAAAACTCCTCAAATATATTGTGAGCACGGGGGCTGTTCGCATCCCTAGAGGACACGGCCGCTCCTCAAAAAACGCTGAAAAATTATCTTCACAGTGCTCCCTTCTTTGCTGGGCTTACATGTGGCTGCTTTGCAAGCGATATGCTTCCCGCATGGTGCTTCCCATACTTAAAAGATCAAACAGCACGTATTGATTTTTGATTGTTTGCTTTCCTCTCTCTCTCTCTCTCGCTCGCTCTGACATTCTTTGCTCCTGACGGGAGGGGGTGTGAGCAGAGGGGCTGTTTGCATACTGGCCTAGAGGATACGGACGCTCCTCTAAAAAATGCTGAAAAATGCTTGCTCCCTTCCTTGCAGCTACTTTGTCCGGCGGTGCTTCGCGTACTTAAAAGCCAAACAGCCCTATTGCTTTTTTCTCTTTCTCTCTCTCTCTCTGACGCACACTCCTTTGAAGAGGAAGATATGTTTGCATTCTTTTAATTGTGAGACGGAACTGTCATCTCTGTCTTGTCATGGAGCACATTTTAAACTTTTGAAAAGGAGACAAATGTTTGTTTGCAGTGTTTGAATAACGTTCCTGTCTCTCTACAACCTCCTGTGTTTCTGTGCAAATCTGTGACCCAAGCATGACAATATAAAAATAACCATATAAACATATGGTTTCTACTTCGCGGATTTTCACCTTTCATGGGGGGGTCTGGAACGCAACCCCCACGATGGAGGAGGGATTACTGTATTACAAACATTTTCATACAGTTTGTGGACTATGTCCGGCAGCTTATCCTGGCCAATACCCCCATGCCGCCAGGTGGAGCCCTTCCTGCAGCGTGGAGATGCTCCGAATTCCAGCAGGGCATCATGGACCTTGGAGTTTTCCTTCACAGCCCTGCTGGATACCATGGGGGCCACCAGAGGACGCTGCCGGTAGGCTCAAGAATGTGTATTATTCGTATAGCCCGGAAATACTTCCATGTCACGAGGACAGAAGAAATAAAGTACTTCCGGGCTGAAGAAAAACGAGGAGTTTTTACCTGACCCGGAAGTGCTGAATAATCACATGGACTGAAGGATCAGAAGCACTTCCGGGTCATGAACTATAAAGGACGCTGGGAAATCCCAGACAGATGAGCTGAGTCGGGAGGAAGGGTGGCAATGCGTCTGGGAGTGGAGGATTGATTATTGAATTATTGTATTGTTTAATTATTGAGTATTGTGGAGTGGAGGGTACTTTGTGCACTGTATTATTATAATAAAAATAATAATTGGACTTTTATCTGGTGTCTGGCATCTGGTCCGAGGGTTCAAGGGAGCGATAGCGCCCCCTTTCTGTCACAAGTTATATGGCACTATTACTACCATTTCATAGACTAAACAAAGTGATGAAAATGGAGTGGGACATATCCCCATTTTGATTTCATTGAACTCCATGGTTGCTGCATATTTGCTGGTGGTTGATCTCTAGAAGTTCAGTTAGATTGACTGGGAAGACAACAAATTACTTCACTCTCATGTTCCTGTAACTATCCCATAACTTTCTTAATGTACAGTCATGAAGCAATCCACTAAAAAATCCTTTGATAGATGCACCTGAGCAGAAATAATTTTTAGATGTCCTGCGTCATGCACATATTGTGCTACCTATGTTATGGAAGCCTATGTGTGCCTCAAAACACAACTCGCCTCATTACACCTCCGTCAGCTATGTCCTGGTTGTATTCAATGTGATGCCTGAAATCCCTATTAACGTTCATTTTTCTGATATATTGTAGTCATGACAGCTATACTTGTTCCATTACCTTGCCACTTAACAAATTTAGAGTTGCTCCTTTTGACTCTGAATTGCACACTCACATGATGTACCTTTCCAACCTACCTTAAGTTCCTATCTAGATCTCATTAAATGGACTTAGATTTTACTTTTTAACAATTAGTTTAAAGATTTATCTATTTTAAAAATCAAATTTTGAAAACCGTATTGGCCAAATGTTTGCCATTTATCAATTATAATATTTAAAACTACAATGTTTAGTGAACATTAAGGCATTCAATAACTGACCCCCATTTTACAGACTTTTGCAGGCATAGAATCAGACACTGACAGCAAGTTTTGTATGGTATGCAGCATTTAAATCTCCTTTAAAGTATGCCATTAATCTGCTTATTCTTTTTAGTTAGCTTAATACACAAAAAAAACCCAAAAACAATATTTGAACCTCATGGTCAGAAAAGATTATACCTTATCGCATAGCATCTGGTTGAATCTGCACATCTTACAGTTGCTTGCAAGTCAATTGTATCCTTGAATTTCCTTAAAAATCTTGTGTCTTTCTGAGGCTTCCTGTAGCATCATATAATCATTGATTAATTACATTACACTTTATAGATCCATCCATCCATTATCAAATACACCTAATTCATTTCTTGGTCACAGGGCTGAGTTTGTCCATGCTGCATCAAATGCAAGACATGGACCAACCCTGGAATGGTCTGACTTTCCAGGAGAGGACACACGTGCACATACAAGGCCAATTTAAAGTCTCAGTTTAAATTAACTCATACATTTTTTGAGTGTGAAGGAAAAAAAACTGCACAGATACAAGGAGAATGTGCAAGCTTCACATAGTTATAGCTGATTTAACCATTAATGAGTGTGCTACCATGCACCATTACTTAATATTCCAATCAGTTAAAAAAGTACCCAAGAATAAATTTACACAACCATAAAGAGAACTCCACACAAATAGTGACTGAGCTAGTAGGTTTATTTATCTTATTGATTCTGTAAATTACATTAGAGTGAATACAACACAAATCAATCAAGGATACAATCAGTACAATATCCCATACATTTATGCTTCATATCAATCTCAACACCCATCCCCTACTATTTTATTGAGCTATGTGACTAGATAGCCTAATACAAAGTAGTGCCTTATAGATACTGTAAAATCAAAAGATTAAAAGAAGCAGAGTTTATTCATTTTTATTTCAGAACAACTGGAATGAATTCCTGCCAAATACTAAAAAAATCTTCTTCATAGAGAAAATTATAATTTTCTAATTTATAATAAAATAAGACATATGTTTCTCACTGAGTTATGGAAGACAGATTAGGATTATGTCCATTAAGTGAGATAAGATGACAAACAAGTGATGTAGTGTAAGATACCACAATATATTTTTTGTGAAAAAATGTTGTCCCATCGGGTGTTGCTCTGAACAAAGCTATTAGAGGATTTAGAGCATATGTGGAAGGAATTTTAAAAATGCACAGGATACTGTACAATGACATTTATAAACACAACAATAGATTTTATTATAATGTTAATATTATTGTATCATAAGATTATTTTTTATTAATCTATGCAACATTTTATGTTAACAATTATTGCCTTATTAGAAATGAAATAAACAAAGTGTTATTATAGAGTCAGAGAACAACATTTATGAATCTGTGATAGCGTTTTTGTAAAAATTGATATTTATGGCATTGAATTAAATCAAATTATATGAAATAAAACATAATAAAAAAACCTAAATTAAAAAAAAAATGTGTGTGTCTGTGGTATACTAATTTAACACTTTGTGAGCAAAATGATAATATCAGAAAGTTAGCTAAACATCAGTAAAGGTAGAATGTCACAGAGAGAACATTACAATATCAGAATTGTTCTTTAGGATGTTTCCGATTCAGAAGTGTATATCCTGATACAGTGTATATAGTTAAAGTAATACCACCCCAAGTAGAAAGGGGTGCTGTTGTTAACTCAAGCTCCCTTTTCTTTCACAGTTCAGAGGAAGGCCAGCTTGACAACATAAGCTGCATTCTATATTTCTAATTAAACATTAATTAAAAAAAAAGTATAAGTAAACTGAAGGGCTGGACATTAAATACAGTTAAAATAAACTTTGGTATCTTTTCATGGGGATAAATTTATATGTGTTATTCCAGCTTTGGGAAATAAGTCGTTTATATATTTTATGTCCTATTCAATAATAAGTGTAGTTTATAGTTTAATAGTCGTTATACTTTAATATCTAAACACATTCTTAATTACACAGTTGTCAATGTTTATATTGTTCTTCTTGGCCAAAAGAAAAGGTATGATTTCAGTATTACCTGGATTAATTTGGGTTTGTCTGTAAATAACATAACATACTATTCTCCAACCCTTTGAAGTGAAGTCAGGGTCATATTGTGTTGGTGTCCCAAGACATGAAGTAATCTTGGTCAAGATGTCAGATCATCAGAGGCCAAATATTCTTAGGGTGCTATGTTCAAATTTTACATTTAATTATCAATTTTTAAGTGCTTTAAGAAAGCTTAACATGCCTACAAGGATTCTGAAACCCTGTCTATGCAATGGGATGGCACCCTTTTCCATCTTCAGGATACTACCAAGCCCTCCTATCTTTCTTATTGTTTCTCATGTATCTGTTCATTCAGGCACCTTACCTCTTTCTAGTCAGTTTTTGTTCTGAACTCACATCCAAACTTCAGACTTCATTTAGTCCTCTACATTAAAAAAATCCCTCTGCAAAGTCACTTCTCACCAAGCCACTTATGGGGGACAAGGTGGTCATACTATTTATTGCTACAGGGTCACCAGACTGGAATGTCTTACAATCAGCCCTCATAATGGGTTGGAGGTTTACAACAAGCTATTTTCCAGTTCCCACATGTAAATGGGTATTATGCTCCCACTTCTCATCAGCTGGAATTTTTCTGCCTGGAAGTTTTACAAAAACCATGCCTAAAGCACTATGATATCTTTTTCTCAAAATGATATATGAGACAGGCATCCCTCAGCACCTACTGTATTGTTAGCTCAGTGGTGTTCTTTAAGCCCCAATCTCTACTTTAATGGCACACCTACATGGAACACATACAGACTTTACCACTCCATGGCTTTCCACACTGGCATGTCTAGTTACACGTTTCCTGTCACAATAGCTGTCTCTCTCCCTCCTAGTAGACTACAAGGGAAGCTTCTGGTTTCCCCTTGCCATCCTGGTGGTGCTACACCACATGTTGAAACCCCTTCACACGCCTCATATAAAATAAAACCATGTAGCATTAAAATGTTACCAGTAACCACAAAAAAAAAAAAAAAAAAAAATCACGAAAAATAATAAGAAAGTGCACTCAAATCTGTGATTGTATTATTAAATGCATCTGCTAGAGGTCACTTTAAAAGCAGTAGATAACTGTTTTCACAGTATTTAATGCTAAAATAAATAGTGTCTGTGGTTCATTACTTTAGGTCACCGTACTGAAGCCTTTTGCAAAAATGCATCACCCTTTCATAGAATTTAATTTCCATATTTAACATATTCTACCACAGACAGCATTTCACAAATCTGATAATAATAATTATACATTTATTTATAACACATTTCATATAGCAAATATAGCTTACAAAAACACAATACCAATTATCTTAAGATACATAAGGTAAAAGCAGCTGCTGCTGAATTTATAATAATAACATAAAAACTGAAAATGTAATAATCAGATTGTTACTTCTCTGATACTAAAAGTCTTCTAAATGAAGGCAAACATGCCTCATTTTTAAGTTATTTTGAACTAATTCTCAATAATTACTCATTTCCTGATTGCTCACATAATGTATTGCAGTACTCTTCCAAACAGCAAGTAATGTGTGTCCTGACTTCTAATTCCTCGTGAATTTTGACTGAGTTAACAGTGTCTTCTCTTTTCCTGACATCAGTTCTATTCTGCTCCATTTCTTGTGGAAAGGTGGCGGATGAGAGAATATTTCAACTGACTCAGGTAACTTCTTATAATGCATGAAGCTGCGATATGGCTGTGACATACAGCATGTCTCAAAAGGGCCTCAGCCTTTGGCTTTTCATGCATTTTAACACACTATAAATCACTCCCCCAACCTCCTGTGCATTATGTGAATGATATATTTTATTTACACTCCAGAAGAAAACACACATGCTTGTTATTAATCATTCTCACCTTTAATAATGATCCCACTTCTAGCTATTTATCATGACTGGTAACCTCACTGGTGGACAAAAATGTATTACGCTTACTGCCCAACAAACACTGCAGTTACACAAACATTTCCAGCAGAAACATTGCTGTTTACAGCTGTCATTCAGTTCTGTTTGGGACATCTTTAATACTAAACAAAGATATGTGACAATCTGAAACAATAAGATGGCATCCAACATCATAAAACAAAATAAGTGTTTTTTGAACAGCACGTTTGCAGGTCTGTATGCACAACAGTAATATTTCAATATTACTGCATTTCACAGTGGGTATTTATGAGCTGCTTGTGGACAAACCTGATTCTTTTGATATTTCAGATTTTCTAGTTTTAGAAAATATGATAAAGTGTCATTATACACACGTACTGTGTCTAGTTGATTTTGCAACCTTTTTTGCCTATTTGGAAGTGTTTGCTGATATTTCTAAAGTAATAGAATAATCTTAGTCATATCAGAGAATAATTTTTATCACAGAGTATGGTCATTCCTCATTACTTATGTCAGTTCTCATCTGACCTGCTTATCCTAGTACAGTTAAAAATGTGCTATATTCTGGGTCGATCGCATATAAAATTTTTGTGATGACTTAAATGATCATTTAATGCAACATCAAGCACTTAGTGTAAGGCAGAAGCAGACAAAGGGTTTCAGTTTCAAAAAGGGCTTTATTCTATTATACTGTATACCCATATCCAGCTGACTAAAGTACCCATGATATTATTTACTAGTATATCACAATTGCTTGACATAGCATGGTGACACAGTGGATAACTTCACAGCTCCCAGGGAGTAGGTATGAATCATGACCTGTGTGCAGTTTATATATCCATGATGTGCTTGTGTCTTTTTTTCTTCAGACATGCGTGTTACTTTGATTAGTGGCATGTGAGTGAATATGGTTTTGTGCACAAATAAGCATGTTCTGCGATGGACTGATGTGCCACTCAGTGTTGGCTCCTGCTCCCACCTTGTGTCCAATGCTTTAGGATTCGAATCTCCAGTAGCTCCCTGTAACTCTAACGTCAGGTTAAACAGGTTCATTAAAGGATGACACTAGGGTGAAGTGCTCCTGAAATAAATATGTGGGTGTTATCCATGTGGAATTTTCTTGTTTGCTTGGGTTTTCTTCTGGGTACTTCATTTTTCCCAAAAGTTGGAGAATTAGCAACTCTAATTTTGCCTTTAGAAAGTGTGGAAGTTCGTGTGTATGAGTAGACCTTGCAGTGAACTGGTATCTTTTTCAGGGCTGGTTACTTTCTTAGTCATGATGCTTCTGAGATCAGTTCCACCTTTGTATAGCTGTGACATGGTTTAAACTTATTTGACATTGTTAAGTAGGCTTAATAAATAAATACATGATTAGTTCTGTCTGTGGTGTATTACGTATCAGGTGGTTCAAATGTAGGAAGTCACATATAAATATTTACTATGCCTCAAAGTTTAATTTTATGTATGGAGGAGTATAGGAGGTGTCTCAGAGCCCCAAACCCTAGTCACAACCGCACAGACACAAGTCAAATAAATACATTTATTTAACAAAGTGCCTTCAGACAGGCATCCTCTTCAACCATAAACAATCCTCTTCTTTTTTGCCATTCCTCTTTAATCCTCCCCAGGTGAGCTTTGCCCTCTTCCTCTCCCAATTCGACTTCCTGAGTCAGGCAAGGTGACTCCTTTTATGCTGGACCCAAGAGAACCTCTGGTGCCATGACATTACAATGAGGAAGAACTTCTGATTCGGGTAGAAACCCCTTTCAATAGGGAAAACCACCCTCAGTTGCTGTACTTCCAGCACCACGGTAACCACTCCTCTATGGGACGTCAATTCCCAGGTCACCTTGCAGTGTGCACAAGAGTGATCCATCCATGGGATTCTGCCAGCTAACAGCTTAGGGATGTATACAATCAAAATAGGCTTTCTCCCCCCTGTACTTCCACTACACAATACCATCTAAGAAAGGGAACAAAAACTATCCAGATTGGGGCATCCATCCATCTGTGTCCTCTGTTTATTATGCGGGTCCTTCAGGTAGACAAGTAACTATCCAACCTGGTTGAGAAGTCAGTCCATCCCTGCCTCCCTTTACAGTGTTCTTCCACACCTCTATGGCAACCATTTGTGGTAGCTATGAATGAATCATTTTACCACCTATTGAAAAAAAATCTCTTCATGGCGTTTTAATCTCAGTCCCATTACAGGTGCAGGAGGCTAAATATAGTCTATGCTTTACATTTTTGTTGACTTCCTGAAGGAGTCATCTGTGAGTAACCAAAACAACAAAAGTGAAATCTGCAAATGTCAAGGGTGTCTGTATAATATTACCCTTGCTGAGCTCATTATCTGTGATTTGCACTGACAGAAGACTGACTGGATATTCTCCTTTTACTGCTTTTCCCTTTTCAGCATACCTGGAGCATCTTATGTTGGGCAACTTCAGGTCTGATAGGTTCATTTTTAAGACTTTTATTTTTAATTCAATTACTGTCCAAACTCACTAGAAAATAATAATGGAGGAAAAACCTTGTACTGTGACATTGTATTTTTATCCTCCTCATTACTCTAACACAAGTTATATAAAGGCTAGAAGTAAAAATCACAATTTATGCATTTTACAGAAACATGGATGCAACAATACTTTGAAGAAAATTTGAATCTCATTTTTGTTATGTATATTTACTCTGTGCTATGACAAACAAAGGCTTCCTATTATTTTAGTGCATGTGCACAATGACCATGGGCACACTTGCTACCAGAAATAGGATGTGCTTTGTCTAAATACTGCCTTGTGATTCCTGAGAATGCTGAATAGGACCGACAGCATGTGCTGGAATTGTAAAGGCAGAGCACCATGTTCATGCTGAATTAGTAGTTGATAATGTACAAATTACCTTCTCTCTCGGTATAGCACAACTCATTCTGTTTTTTCATTGTTCCAATAAAAAGGTAGATCTGCTATAATTAATTTCACTAATGTCATTTTTTAAATTTGTAGTTAATTCAGTAAAACTGATCTTTTACTCACATGCATTGAAAAGCCAGCTGTCAAGAAAGTTTGTATTGTAATTAAAGTTGTATCCAAAAATATTAATTAATCTACTAAAAGACTCAAAAAAAAAATCAGTCATTTTTATGTTTGCTAAAATTCAATGACTTTTTGGGAAAGATTAATACAACTTTCTAATTAGAAATTTAATCAATTAAGTGCTTTGAATACATAGATATAATCTTACTTAATCCATTTTAAAATTGCAATATAATTAAAGCTATGTATCAGTTACTTATCTGGCATAATTATATTGTACAAGGCAAATATGGAATTCAGAAAAATGTAAGGAACATCTAGAGCATGGAGCATCAAGTGCAACAAATTAAGACAAATTAAGTATAATGATATACAGTATGTGTAATACTTTATTTAATCATAAAAATGTTTTGATTGAAAATCTCCTATTATTAAAGTATTGTTTCCTGAATTGTTTTAAGGATCATGTTCTTTATTAACTATGTTACGCAATTCAATAATCTGTCAGTTAACAGTTTAGTAAAATGTAAGAAATATTCTGATTTGCTGGGCACATGCTAAGAGTGACTAAGTATTTACAGCTATAATGTACTAATAGTAAACTAATAAATCATACATTTATATTCACAAGCACACAAATTATGTTCAACACACAGTAAAGTTAAATGAATCTCAATGATAAACATAAGCAGTATAAAGTACTGCAGAAGGATTACTTCAATATTTTAGATTTTTTTTTTCACTATATATATATATATATATATATATATACATATATATATATATATATATATATATATATATATATATATATATATATATATATATATATATATATATATATATATACTAGCTGTGTAAGCCCATGATGTAAAAAGCCCTGGGTTCTACAAACTATTGAAATCGTCAGAAAAAAAATTAAAATGTAGAGATGTCAGGTAACTGAAAGTAACTACTTTGGGTGTCTCTCCTAGGAGGATTCGTTTTGTCAATGTACTCAAATCGCTTGTGCATTAGTGGTAGGAGGAAAAGTAAAAGGGATACTGTTTTGCCGACGTTAGCTGCTAAGTGACTTTGTCTTTCTTCTGAGGTTTCGTTTTGCTGACGTGCTGGCCTCACTTGTGTTATTAGTGGCTAAGTAAGTTTTCTGTTTCCTTGGAGGCGGAGCCCTTACCTTGACTCCACCTCTCACTTCCGGGCTGGACAGACACATACACTTCGACACTTAGAAGTTTATTACATAAGATACTGCATATATTCATATAAACATGCAGGGGTGGGCAAAAGTGGGTTTACAATTGTGAGTATGCAAAGCCAGCAATTTGAGCAGTTACAAGGCTGTACTTAAGTGCACTCTGCCATTGTGACATTCTTTTGAGTTAATAAAGCAATATTGAGTTAATAAAGCTACTGTAATAATCGAACAACTGTAAACCTACTTTTGCCCACCCATGTTTATATTAATTTGCCACAGTAAATTGTGTTTACTGACACCCTTTTGCATAAATGAAAAAAAAAAAACATATCATGCCTGTCCATTTTTTAGTTACAAGTGTCCCTGAGTAGTGAAATTCAGTACTCAAATCATTGCTAACAAGTTGGAAAACTGCAGGTGCATATGATTATTCAGTTGCATTTTATAAAAAAGATGTCTGCTGACTTAGCCCCATTAATATTAGCTGATTAAAGGAACTAAAGAAGACCAAGTATCATTTACTGTCTTCTCAAACAGAAATAAAGACCATTTGCAAATACATCTTATAGACCAAATTAATGTTTTGAAAAAATTGTAGCCCACAAAACTGAGAAAGTCTTCCTTCCCATACTAATTTCACAAAATTGAACTGGATTCATTAAAGGCATTAGAGCTCAATCCGGGTGGTTTGCTGTGTGGTGGGTGTAGCAACGTGCTGTAATCAGTGCATTCTCCCAGCCTCCTCCTCCTCCTCCTCCTCCATTAAAGGCAATCAGTTATAGTCAAAAAGGTCGCTTGTTCAATGTACTGTACATTCTCACTGCAAATGAGTCTCCAGAAGTCTTACTGTGTCTAGACGCAGACAAAGCATGTGATAGAGTAGAATGGTGATATCTCTTTACTAGATTATGCAAATTTGGGTTTGGTCCTGTTATGATTATGTGGCTTTGTTAATTTTTTCCTAGGGTTTAGAGATTTTTCTAATAGCTTTTAAAACTGCCTTCAAGTATTTGATTACATTGGTTATGAAATATTATTAAAACACAGTAGAAGTTAATTATCATTTATTATTATGGGCACCATTATTGTTTGGCCAGCCATGGCAAGGGTAACATTGACAGGTTGCTGGGCAACATTTTTTATATAAGCTGGCATCATATATCACTGTGGATGCATTCTAAAGAATCTTGCACATAATAACTTACTTTTTTCTGGCAAAAAATTAGCAGTTGTGTTTCTGACACCACCTTTGGTTTATATTCTGGTTTTAAGAAGGAGAGGTTTCATTTATAGGTTTTGTCTTGGCATGTTGCTGACTTACCTTTAATTATCTAACCTTTCATTTTCTGCTTTTGTGGTATGACATTTTTTTCACTTGTTCACTGCACAGGTCCAGATATTTGTGCCTTGTGATCAAGAGAGTCCAAAAATTGTTGGGGTGCCCACCAGGTTGCTCTGTTTAATTCGATGGTTTTGGCACAAAAAGAAAAACAAGCATGCAATTGCACAAAAGTAAAACAAAACAGTAGGTAATAGCTGATGAGTAACAAATCAAGGTAACTCAATAGAGTGGGTAAGGCTTGGTGGAGCTCCATCCTTTGGTCAGCTCTGATCCAAATGCAACTCTCTAATTGGACTCTAATTGGAAGGGCTGGAGTCAGTTGGACTCACAGGGCATCTTTGTGGTGCTGTGGATAAGAAAATAGATGATACTGACAGCATGTCCTCCTATCCCGGAGTGGAAATACATACCCCTGACGAACCTGAAAGGTGATCCTTGCAGGCGTATGCATGACAGTCTGAATTGAGTTACCTTATTCAAACCCAGGTACCATTCCACTGCTAAACAATATGAATTCATATTATTTCAGGTTAGAATGTGGTACCTCAAAAGGCTGTCCACTATTACCAATGCTATTTGCAATTGATATTGAATTGATATACAGTAATGCCCATTTGTCTCAGGAAAAAACACGGAAGTGAGGGAATTATAAAGGAAGGAATAGAGCAAAAAGTACATCTTATGGATAGTACAGTTCTTTTCATCACTGTCCCACATATGTCTTTGCTGATCTTATTAAACATACTTGATGACTTTTACGAGATTTCTGGATTTTAATTTAACTTGGAAAAACTTTGCTTTTTCAACAAACTCACTATCATATCGTACTAGATTAGACCATTTTCCACTGACTTTTTCTAAACAGGTCAAGTATGTATTTAATGTTACAAGGAAAGTTAAAGATCTTTAAACTCGGTTTTTGTAGTTTGATAAAAAGTACTAAGCAATATGCTATAAGGTGGTCAACTCTTCAGCTCTCTCTAGTGGGCAGAATTAAAGTTAAGTTAGTTAGAATGAGTATTCTCCGTAAGTTTGTATTTCTGTTTCAGAGCATTCCTCTGTTCATGAACAAGTACTCTTTTAGTAAGCTTCACTCCACTGTAACTTCATTTATATGGAAGGCAAAAAAACGGCACAGTAAAATAATGATACTGCAAAGATGGAAAGCAGAAGATGGCATAGCTGCAACTTTATTATTATTTGGTTGTAAATATTCATCATTTGAAATAATGAACATAAGAAGAAAACATTCAAAACAAATCTGCTTGGTTTGATCTGGAAAGGATATCTTGTAATCTTGTTGTTTTCACCGGTGCACAGTAGACCCCATTTTAAACCACAAGACCAGGCATGGTATTTTTTTTTAATTACAATAAATTTTTAAGTTAAGAACACGATTACCTTGAAAAACACTAAGCTTACACTTTTTGGTTATAATTATGACATGTCCAATTGATGACATGGAAGAGTCGATCAAAAACTCTAGTTAGCTGACTTCCTGCACTCCTATTTTGGTTTTAGCAGACAATGTGACGGTTCTAATGACCAAACCCACCCGGGTTCCTTCCATCCTAGGTATTCTACAACATCTTAAGTATACACTGAAAATTGCAAGTACAGTAATCCCTCCTCCATCGCGGGGGTTGCGTTCCAGAACCCCCCGCGAAAGGCGAAAATCCGCGAAGTAGAAACCATATGTTTATATGGTTATTTTTATATTGTCATGCTTGGGTCACAGATTTGCGCAGAAACACAGGAGGTTGTAGAGAGACAGGAACGTTATTCAAACACTGCAAACAAACATTTGTCTCTTTTTCAAAAGTTTAAACTGTGCTCCATGACAAGACAGAGATGACAGTTCCATCTCACAATTAAAAGAATGCAAACGTATCTTCCTCTTCAAAGGAGTGCGCGTCAGGAGCAGATAATGTCAGAGAGATAGAGAGAAAAGCAAACAAATCAATAGTGCGGTTTGGCTTTTAAGTATGTGAAGCACCGCGGCACAAAGCTGTTGAAGGCTGCAGCTCACACCCCCTCCGTCAGGAGCAAAGAAAGAGAGAGAGAGAGAGACAGAGAAAAACAAACAATCAAAAATCAATACGTGCCCTTCGTGCTTTTAAGTATGCGAAGCACCGTGCAGCATGTCGCTTCACGAAGCAGCTGCACAGAAGGGAGCAACGTGAAGATAATCTTTCAGCATTTTTAGACGAGCGTCCGTATTGTCTAGGTGTGCGAACAGCACCCCTGCTCAATCCCCCTACGTCAGGATCAGAGAATGTCAGCGCAAGAGAGAGAAAAGTAAGTTGGGTAGCTTCTCAGCCATCTGCCAATAGCGTCCCTTGTATGAAATCAACTGGGTAAACCAACTGAGGAAGCATGTACCAGAAATTAAAAGACCCATTGTCCGCAGAAATCCGCGAACCAGAAAAAAATCCGCGATATATATTTAAATATGCTTACATATAAAATCCGCGATGGAGTGAAGCCGTGAAAGGCGAAGCACGATATAGCGAGGGATTACTGTAGATGCAGACTGAATTTGACTGAATTCCAACACTTCCAATATCTATGACATCACTTTTCATGACAGGAGTAGTAGCAGTAGCAGTGGCACAGTGGTTTGTAACCTGGGGGACAAACAACATTCTTGGAGAGGTCATGGGAAAATATTTTCAAATTGTTGTGGAATAACAGATTAAAATTCTTCTGCTGTGATAATTTTATCTATAATCTAGGATCTTGAACCCTACAACCCGTTACTTGAGTTAAAATGACACATTAATAATGAGGTAAAAAAAATTCTATCAAATGTCTTCATTTCGATTCATATATGCCTACAACTTTGATTTGCTGAAATAGTAAAGACACATGCATGCACAGCTAAAATAAAATTGCAGAGGGACAGGGGAGAGGTTTCCAATCCTAACCCATTAAGATCCTAACCTAACAGAAAATTACTTTTATAGTATGCCGTGCATAATGTAAGGCAGTATAGCAGGCAGGCAGTGAATGAACTTGAATCACTAAACATACTATAACATATGACTGATGAGCATTTCCTTCTGTATTTTAATATCACATATTGATTCATGAGGATTTGTGGCTCAGTAGACATGTGTGTCACATGCAGTAGTGCAGCTCTGTTCATATTGGTGTTATTCAGCTATAGTGCTGTTGATGCTGTGTTTCTGTGGGTATTTTCATGTAATGTGTTTTTTCTTTCTTATATCTGATACTATTATACATTAAAGTAGAATACTTCTATGTTGGGTTGTCTGATTAGCAGATTTTACTTTAATCTGTAATATATGCCCCTATGAAGTGTCCTGGAGATCGTTGTCCTGTACTACCCAGGACTTACTTCTGTCTATCTTGGGCTTGCTGTTTTGTGCCATCCTTTTCCCACAGGCAACCCATTGTAGAATGTAATGAAAAGTAAAAAAGATAAAGGTATAGACAACATTATAGCTGAAACACTAGAAGGGCTTGTTGAAATACTCATTTATTAAAAATGTCAAATATTGCTGTACAATGGCCAGTATACTTCCTCCGCCACCTCTCACTCATCTAAAAGAAATCAAATGCAACAAAAATGCATTAGCCACAGAACCATCAGTCTTCTAGCACATACATCAAAGATAGTACTGAGAATTCTAACCAAAAGATTTCAGCCTAAAGCAGATGCCTTAAAATACCTTTGGGAAGATCATTTTTAGCTTTAGAAAGGGAAGAGGGCAAAAAAAGAGATTTGGATCCTTAAGGACAGAAATGTAACACAGAACAGATATGTATTGTATACAGTATCCCAAATAATGTATCCTTTGTGGATATGGAGAAAGCTGTCAATATAATGGATTGCAAAAGGTAAGGACATTAAGACAACTGAGAAAAAATATTAACAGAGAATTGAAAAATTAATGAGGATAAGATTAGGTGTGGAACACTTTGCGCTTGGACATCATGGAAGTGGTAAAAGGAAATGTTTCCTTTTATGATTGTTTACTAAAGCATAAAGAAGTTTTTAAAAATGTGCTTGAGCAATAAGAGAATAAATGTGTGGAGGCGATTAGTAATAATCCCAGATTTCAGAGTTTGTAAAAAAGACAGATTAACAATGTTAAAAAATAATGATGACCTAATTAAGTCCATCCATCCATTATCCAACCCGCTATATCCTAACCACAGGGTCACGGGGGTCTGCTGGAGCCAATACCAGCCAACAAAGGGCACAAGGCAGGGAACAATTCCCGGGCAGGACGCCAGCCCACCACAGACCTAATTAAGTAAAACACTAATTAACGCAGTCAGCCCACTGAAACCACAGGTTCTGCATCTGCTGATTCAACCAACCGCGGATAGAAAGTATTTGGGAAAACAAATATCTGTAATGTTCCAAAATAAACCAAAACAACTTTCAATTTGCCATCCATCAAACACTACATGAATTATGTAATCTGTAGGCATACTATGCTGTAGCCCCCTGCCATAGGAGTTGCATAAAATGGCTCATAGGTATAAACTCGGAGCTTCTATATGGCAGCCAATTGCTGAGCCAACACAATACTATTCAGTTGGCTGACTCTGCTTACATGAAGCAACCTTTCTCTACTCTGTAGATTGATCAAGGCTGTTTTATGGCAATCGCCTATCAAAACTCGGCTTCTGAGCACTACCAATTGCCAAGATGCGAAATGGCTTCCATCTTCACATTTCCTGCAGTACTGCAGCTCTCAAACAAAACACAAAAGACATACAAATATTGCAGAATATAAAGGCACTCAAACTAAAAAGACTAAAAAATCATTAACCAAAAAGTTAAACTGAAATTGGACTTCCTTAAACTGTTGCCCCCCCCAACTGCCAATCAAAGTGAGTCCATCCATCAGAGTATGTGCTATTACAGTTATTTGTTTCTATTGTGTTGCTTATCAGGAAACACGAAATGGAGACATATTGTATATATTAATATTATTCTTTAGTTATGGTGTGCCATGCAAACGGCAATTTAGTCATACTTTTTACTGCATGTATAAATATCTCTGACTGCAGTGTTATTTTAAAGTAGAACTACTCAAGCATGTATGTTTTTTTTTCTTTGCTTGGCTAAATGTAATATCCTCACAAACATCAAAATGGTAGTTATCCTCATGTTACATTATGGCTTATCTGTTTTAAAATTAATATACTGTACATAGCCTTCTTTAAATGTTTACTTACATAGAGCCTGAACTAAACTGCAAAAAAGAAAATGCTCAAACCAATCCACTAATAATATTGCTCAGCGCTTGGAATTATAAAAAAATATGAAACTGATCAACTGAGAATATCTCAGTGCCTTTTTAAAGAACCAGATGGTTCTGGTTAGTGTCATTCTCTAGATTCCTGCACAAGATTCCCCTTAGCATTGTAAGACTTTTATTTCTTTCAGCTTCAAACCAGG
The DNA here is from genome assembly GCF_900747795.2 of Erpetoichthys calabaricus. Classification (NCBI taxonomy): domain Eukaryota; kingdom Metazoa; phylum Chordata; class Cladistia; order Polypteriformes; family Polypteridae; genus Erpetoichthys; species Erpetoichthys calabaricus. The sequence goes on from NC_041400.2 coordinate 52,570,750, forward strand.
TGAAATTACAGTACACCAGTATACATTTTGTCAGTGAGGCAGCTTTGCAATAAAAAGTTGCCATGTAAGACGTTTTTCAAATGTATTTATTATACTTAAATTAAGTGCCATTCAGTGTGTACAACCCAGGACTAGGGTGAAGGATGTTCTCATTATAATATGTGTGTATTCATTTTTTATTTTCAGACTCTTAGTAGCAAGAAAACACACTTTGTAATGTACACATTGAGAAAAAACAGATGTTGACAAAAATATATATTTTTTCAAATAATCTATATTGATCTTGCTGCTGATACAAAACTTAGCATGCCTGTGGGCTGCTATAAACCAAAATAAGGCTTTTATATACAGTTATCCATGTCTGGAACAAGGATGGAATGCATGTCTGGCAAAGACTATTTCTCAGGATTGCCATGTTGAAATTCCACATGCATAACAATGGGCATTTAATAATCTTTTAGAAAACAAGTGATACTCTCTATTGTAGGTGAATCTACAGACACTCAAAGAATAAAAAATGTGTGATATGAGTGAAAGTTTTTGACATAGGCCTGGGTTCCATCCTTAGCTTAGTGCAGTCCTGTTGCTATCACATGATGCCAAGAAGTCGTTATGTCATCACCCAGAGAATATTTAAGATGGTGGCTGACTACTATTGGTGTCTAGAGTTTTGGATTCCAAAACAAAACTTTAGTGGTGATAGTTAATATGAGCAAACCCTAGGACTTTGTTGGAATGATCTTTTGACAACAAATTTTGGCTAGCTTTTCGGGGTTTGGTACTTTTATTAACTTTGAATTTCTGGCTTTGACTATTGCTTGTTTTGAATTTCAGTTTTTGGCCTTTCCTTTTCCTGATCTTTACTCTCCTTTCCCCATCTGCCATTTCTAACTCTACTTCATAAAATCATTTATCATTCTGCATTAACGGTCTGTTATACCTCCTCATCTTTTTCTCCAACAGCAAACCTTCATCCATTTTTAGTTCTTCTATTTCCAATTCACAAATTTATTTTAAAGGACAGGTCTTCAATCCCCACTTTAAGCTATCATAGACATCAATTGCCACAGCTGTGATTAAAATTTTTGAGGGAAATTTTAGAGGTCCTTCTGGTGACACCAGGTGTACATGTGTGTGTGTGTGTATATTTAAATTTGTTAGAGGGACCAAAATGGAACCTGGTTTCTGGTCAGGAAGGAAGGCCACAATAAAAGGACAAAGGGTGTCTGCTTCCCCCTGTATACATGATGGCAACATCCCACTGATGGGATACATGTAAGGATATCTATAGAGCAGGCTGGGAATTGCAGTTTCAAGGACCAATCCTGTTGGGGTTCTTGGGTTCCAGAGCTACAGAAGAACACAGTGCTGTGACACTGGAAGTACTCCCAGATCTCACGTAAAAGAAGCTGAATTTCCAGTATGGGCAATCAGAGTTGGGAGGAGTATTGATGTAGCTCTGAGGGAGGTATTGAAGGAGGATTGTACTACTCTGAAATAGAATTTAGAGATCAGTGGGGGTATTATAAAATAAAGAAGATCTTTGCCATTTACATATATACTGTATATGCAGGTGGAATCCCGTTATAACGAAACTCACGCAACCATAACAATATTTCGTTATAATGGAAATGTTATAATGAATATGGGGAAAATACGTATAGTGTCTGGGACTGCCAATTCACTATTTCTAACGGCAGTGGCACAAGCACAGCTCCATAGCTGCTCTGCTGTGTCTTGTAAACAGTAAACCAAGGGCAAAGCAATTGGTTGTCCTCAAGGGTCAGAGTTACCATTAACATTTCATACCAGGCTTTGATCTGCTCTTCCTTACACTTCCTGATCTCACTTCTCCAGACAGCATCAGCCACAGCAGTGATTCTGAGCTGCTGGTGTTTTTCTAATCTGTAGATAGGAGCTAAAGCAGGATGATCATCCATGCCGTGGCTCCTAACACCTATTCTGAATGAAATCTCGAGACTGTACCTGCTCTCTCTATATAGTAATAAAGTATCTGTGTTTTCCTTGAAAACCTGGACGTATCTTCCTGTCTCTTCTTAAACTGCAAAAAATATTTTATTTGAAAGTGAGACATTAGATGTAACTTTTTTTTTATAAACATACAGAATGAAAACAAGACATTACACGTAACTTCCTTTTTTATAGAAATTTGGGTATGAAAATACAGAATGAAAACTAGGCATTAGATGTAACTTTTTTAATAGAAATTCGGGTATGAAAATACAGAATGAAAACTAGGCATTAGATGTAACTTTTTTAATAGAAATTCGGGTATGAAAATACAGAATGAAAACTAGGCATTAGTTGTAACTTTTTTAATAGAAATTCGGGTATGAAAATACAGAATGAAAATAAGTTGTTGGATGAAGATGAAGGCGCTATTACAAAACGCTTTCGCCACGTCATTTTTCTTTATTCCAGAATCAACTTTTTCCAGGATTGTTAATTTTTCTCTCAGCGTAAACTGATGCCGTTTCTCACATTTTGTTTTTTGTTCACCTCAAAGAAAATTTTGAGAAGCAGTAAGAAACTTGAACAGTACAGTATCCACACACAACACAACTACCCACGCAGACGCTCGGTGGAGCACTGACTCAGAATTCGGCTGTGTATGATGTTGCGCCTACACGCTCGCTGAGACTGACTAGCTCTTTGAGACAACCTGTTGCAGGGTTCCCGAGACTCAGCACAGAAGGTGTAAGAGCAGCATTAATTATTTTTTCCATTGAATTATTAACTTCTGTGGCCATTTTTGCTTGAAAAAACATTCATTATACTAAGATTTACATTTTGTTAAAATTTTAACATGATGTTCTATGAACATTTATCCAGGCTCACATTCACTCCCTTGGAAGGTTTTACAATTAATCATCATTAAATTGTATGTAATTTTGTCATTTTTGACACTGGTCAACAGAAAAGACTTTAATGTCAGAATCATTCTACAATCTGTACAATTAATTTAGTCCACTATGCAGAGATCTATTTCCACTTTAAAAAGTTTCTTCTGTTAATGTGTAGAGAAAATCAAATTAAATCCACTGTTATTCAGTGCTGTATAATAATAAAATGTGAAAATGTCTAAGGGTGTAAATACTTTTTAAAGGCACTGTATAATAATGCATGTACATATATATTAGTCCATCTGCCAGTTATGAACATATATAGTGCATGCACCCATACACATATCGTATGTATGTTATGTTTGTAGTCCCCTTTCAATCTAATACCAACATATCTGTATTTCAGCTTGCTGTAAAATCCTGAGATTTTTATATGCTTTTTCCTTGGCAGGCAATGGACCATGTCTGCCACAAGCATGTGCCAGATTATCAGTGTCATTATGAAGCAGACATATTTTTGTTTAAAGTTCTCTGAGTACATAAAACAGGTGACAATTCCATGCTCTATTATTTAATGACATGTCTGCCTTAGAGGGGACACTACAGGTGGTTTGATGCAGAGCTCAAATACAGCCTGGCAGCACATCCTCTCAGAACTAAGACTTTCTTTGGCATTTCAGAAGAAACCTTGAGGGCACTCTGGTAAACGCAAGACCATCAGTCTTTACTTTAGTACAGATTGTACAATGTATTTGAAATCTACTACCTCTTGTCTTTGCAAAGCCAGCCTTTTTTCAGCAGACAAAGCGTTTGTCAAAAATGAATAAAAGACAAAATTCATTTTTATCTATTTTAATCAAAACTACAGTTAAAATGTGTAGAACAAATGTCAATGGCAATCTTTTTTCATTAACAATTTTGCAATCCTTTATAAAGAAACATTAATTTCTGTCAAAGGCACGCAGAGAAGTAAAATAATGTCAATGAATGTTTTTACCCATTTTGGGAATACTTTTTTTTAGTTGACTTTTAAGTATTTTTGGTTTTAAAATGTACTTAACATGGTTACATTATTTCATCACAGTAGGCAGTATATACCAGAGGAGAGCACCATAATACCCTAAAGCTGCTTTGCTTAAGTAAGGATTCCACAGAAAAAAGATTGAGAATTGGCTCAGTAAATATGTAGATTACAAAGCTGGAAGAGAAAGGCTTAGAGAAACTGGGAGTTTTTCCAGTGAAACACTACACAAATGTAGTGGCCAACATAGTGAAGTTATGCTGTAGGGTGAAAAGAAAAACAAAGAAGGAAGAACATGATTAAATGTTATGTGCACCTCGACTCTGTCTGCTATAAACATAAAGAGAGAACTTCTTAACAATCCGTGTTTCCAAATGTCCATTAAATATTTCTAATCACAGTATGGCTAATGCTATTCATTAAATAAGTGCCTCACTAAGGGTCTGAAGATCTGTTTACTGGTTCAGTGCTAGTAGGAGAGAAGATCTTTTACTCTGGGGTGGAAAAAAAGGAAATGTCAAAGCTACAGTTTTATGCTTAGTGTAGCAAATGATTGATGCCCAAAAGCTTTGTGTGGCAGTGATTCACAATGCTGACCATGTGGCGAAAAAGTACAAATCCAAGAGAAATCTTCTTATCTTCCAGTCATTGAGTGGTGAAGCAAGGAGAAAGAGAAATCAACGTTTAGGCTATATTTTAAGTAGCATTGTGGTTTATAAATGATTTCACTGGAAAATATTCATTAACCTTTTATGTTGCACACAAAATTTGATTACTAGAAAAAAAAGAATGATGCATTTGTTTACATCACAGAATGGTACTTTTCCAATTAGAAATTGCTACTATATAATACATGATGTGTAAATGTGTTTTTCCTCTTATTAACTAGGTTAACTGGTGACACAAAACTGGCTCTCGATGAACCAACTTACAATTATTGTGTTGCATTTGTGAGTATAAGGAACGTGTATGTTCATTTTAATGGAATTTTTTTAATAGTAATACAAATGAAAGTGGTAGAAGGCATGGATGGCACAGTAGTTTATTTCAAGGCCCCAAAAATTGAAATGCCTAGTTTCAGTTCCTGAGCTGTTTACTGTCTGCGTGTAGTTTGTCGTTTTTTATTTTTTGTTTCCACGTAGGTTTTACCTGGGTACTTCAGTTTCTTCCCATACCCAAGATTTACAAGTCAGATGAAATTGGATTGGATGAGTGAGGGCGTGAGCTGAGCTGTGATGAACTGACCTCACCTAAGACTGGTCCTGCACCATGGTATGTTTTTTATTCAATACTGTTTTATTCAGAATTCAAATTATGTATTAGCCATTTGTTACTTGTAGCTCAAGTCACTTTATCTTTAACCATCTTTTTAACAAAGCTTTCAAATTGCTTTATTCAGTCTAGTGTACTACAACATTACCCATAAAGTATAATACAATTTTATGAAGAAAAAACACCATATTCATTATCCATCATGAAACTGTGAAAGTGACAACTAGTCAATTAATTTCAGCATAACTGTTTAATTTATTTTTTCTAATGTCTGTCTAGTTAATTCTACTTCATTTCAAGACTTAGAGTATTATTATTACACTATTACATTTTCATTGTTGGAATATTTAGACGTCACACATAACATTATGAAGAATGTCAATATTCATATTTTGTTAATCTCTCCTTTGTGTTCCTGTAATTCTTTCTTCCACGACTCCCCCTTTTGTAAGTATTTGTTAGGATTTAGCTGCATAAGCAACCTTTCATATAGGATTATCTCAACGGGTTTTATATACCATAAATAAATGCATCAATAAATACATGATATTAAGAAAACCATTAAAATACAATTGAAGATTGAACAGAAAATGAATATTTAATAATAATAATCATAATACATAATTTAAAAATATTGTATCCATCCAAGTTGAAAACTATACTATAACTTACTGTAATATAAAATAACAAGATCTTTTTGATTCTGTTTGGGTCATAGGCCTTGAGCTTATCCCAGCAGCATAAAGACAGAAACCAGCCATTGACAGGGAGCCAGTCCATCTCAGTGCACACTCAAGCACATATACTGTAAATCCTCACTGGAAGCGCCTGTAGAAAACTCTGGCAGGCAAATTCCACATGAGCACTGAACAGTGCAGTGAAAAATTATAATAATCTCTAGAATAACAGTGAATATAGCAAGAAAATTGTATCATGTTATTAAGCATGATAATTGTTTTTTTTAACTGTAAGTGCGAATTGTTATAGCATTTCAATGGAATGGTGCTTCGTCCATACCTGGCAGAACTAAGATCATCTTAGACTTCCTTTGATTGAAACTGGTGTAAGTAGGCGTGATAATTGGTAGATGGATTACTATAGCGGTACATAGATAACTAGCGGCTACCATACCTTCCCATGATGGATCAGTCCGTTCACTAGATGCTAGTGAGATATGCTCAATCTCACTATAAACATGAATTATAGATGAATTACTAGATACTTTCAACAGTAAAGACCCTATAAAATTAGTTAAAATTATTATAACATATTTAGTCTTGTATTAAATTCAGATTTCAGAAATAATAAATAAATAACACATCTCTTCACAAGATTTTTACTACAATAAAATAACACAAAACAATGAGAATTAAACATGAACCTTGAAAATTACATAAATGTGTCTTATTTACATTTTGACTTTAAAAATTGTGAGAAACGTTTTATTTTATTTTTTTTTATAAAGTTTATTTGAAGAAAATAGCATTCCATGTAATCAAGTTGAACTTATACAACAAAGAAAATAATATTACATACATTCAACTCAAACTTAAAATAGAATTCAACCCCCTCTCAAGAGAAAGACAAGAGAGCCAACAGCATGGGCAAAAATTAATTAAAAAAAAAAACAACAAGGAGGGGAGAACGTCCTTTTCCCCGATGTAAATATTTATACTAAACTTTTACAAATTAGATCTTGCCATATTTTTAAAAAGTTTTGAACAGATCCTGTAAGTGGGAGTTTGATTTTTTCCAATTTCAAACAGTATAGAATATTAATTTCCCACTGACTTATAAAATGTGGGTTGGGATTCTTCCAGTTCCAGCAAGCTAAGATCTCTGGGCTAGTAATGTAGGATGAGCAATTACAATCAAATTGCCCTTTTCTACGTTAAACCAATCTCGGAGTACACCAAACACAGCTGTTAATGGGACTGCAATGATTGTGACACCAAGGTAGTCCAATATAATGTTAATTTAGTGCACTTCCAAACATGTGGCCCAGTGATGCTGGAGCTAAATTACAATGTTTGCAGGTCGGACCTTGCCCTGGATGAATTTGGGATAAATTTAAATGAGATACAAGTGATCAATGGAAGATTTTAAGTTGAATGACTGAATGCTTTGTGCCTATGGAGCTGGAGTGTATTCTATGCATGGCTACCTTCCACTCCTTTCTGAGATATTAAGTGAAAGATTCTTTCCCCACCATACCCTGGGATCTGTGAAAGGAAGTGATAGGTTTCAATAGGTTTCTATATGTGATTGAGATGCTGCTTGAGTCTTCAAGATAAGTATTGTTTTCTGGAGTAGAAATAGGTGGGAGGTTTGGAAAAGAGGGCAGGTTCCTTTTGGCAAAATTTCTGATTTGAAAGTAGTGAAAAACCTTTGTTGCTGGGAAGTTAAATTTGAAGCATAGTTGTTCAAGATGCAAAAACAGTTCTCTAAGTGTTTTAATCCTGGATGTTTTCCAAAGATGAAATACTGTACAGTGTAGGTTTGATAAGGCTGAAAAAGGTGATTATCACGCAGAGATGCAACTAATAAAAGCTTCTCTGCCTTGAAGTGCATTCTGCATTTGTTCCATATTCTGACTGACTGGTGGACAATTGGATTATTGGTATATTGACAATAATTTATATTTACTGGGGCCCAAGGCTGCGGTGGGTTGGCACCCTGCCCGGGATTGGTCCCTGCCTTGTGCCCTGTGTTGGCTGGGATTGGCTCCAGCAGACCCCCGTGACCCTGTGTTCGGATTCAGCGGGTTGGAAAATGGATGGATGGATGGGGCCCAAGGTAGGGCATCTAAAGAAGTACAGCAAGGTTTTATTTCTGTTGCAGACCAGGCTTGTGCATATTCTATAAAAATATTTTCATTTTTTAAACTTTCAGATTTTGCATAACTCAGTTTGTATTGCTTATTGTACCATGAGATCCCAAGATTTAAAACAATGCCTATGCATTTCACAGTTACAGGTCAGTTCACGATATTTGTGTTCATGATTTTCACATGAAATATTTTTGCTACATTAATTTCTCATTTTGTAAAATTTAGTTAATTCATGGAATATAATTAAGATGTCAGTCACAGGTACAATGTCAAATGTCTCTTAAGTTAGCAGCAGGCATCTTTAGTTAAAAAAGGGCAGGTTCCTTTTAGCTTGCAGGACAGAGTTTCAAACAGTCAAGTTATTGAGAAAGGCATACAGGATGAACGAAACAAAAGAGTGTAATTTTGCAGTCACAAAACTTAATTAAAAATATGTTTTGGGGTTGAAACAAAATCGGTGAAGAATTTTACATTTTATCATTTTCAATGTCTATTTTTTCTTTACATTTTTTGTGTATTTTCCACAAAATAATATACCGGTATATATAATTATTTATTTTTCTTTGTAGTATTTATTACAATGTCCATTGATCTGAAGATGCACTGTATCATGGGACTATTATATAATGTAGCCTGTATCACAATATGAATTTTATGCAGATTAAATTTATTGGTTTATGCCTAGTAAGGATGGTGGCAGTGGGTTTGGGGGCAAGTCAGAAATGTGCCTTGCCTCAGGTGGCATTATTTAAACCACCGATATTGTTAAGTATATTTTTGATTAATAATCCATAACTTCACATTATGAGTGGCTGACACATGCATCATTGATTCTTGTATATAGTGCGTAAACATGCTGCATTCTGTATATTTAATGCAGTACTCATTATCTTTTCTACACTATTGTTGGTGTTTCTCTCATTATTCTATGTGAAACAGGCAAGTAAAAATGTCATCACACTATGTACACATGACAATAAATTTGAACTTGAAGATCTTATGTTATAGTTAACAATGTGCACATTTTCCAGCATTAAAACTTTATTTTCCTATTTCTGCTTCTTCGTGACAAGATTAGGTAGAGATGCCATCCAAGCAAAAGGTTACAAATATCTTGAGGACTGTGAAACATGAAATAATCAAGTTTTGGAAAGCGACGTTTCTTTAAAGCACTAAATATCACCGAACATGACACTGTTGTACATGTAATGGAAACAATATTCATAAAAAGTATCATTTGACAAATATACATGCTGGAATTTGATAATAACTACAATGGAGTCTTCAGCTGCTGCCCTAAAGGCTAGACCAATATCTTCAGTGAACCCTAAACCACCCCTGTTCATTGTTAATGTCAGTGTTTAAAGGATGCTGCAGGCAGATGTTAACTTGATTATTCAAAGCTGAGTTTCTTCAGATGACATGAGCAGCACTGCTATCTCACAGCTCCAGAGTCCTCTGTTTCATTCCAGGGCCTGTTCATTACTTTTGTGGAGTTTACACTGTCTCCCTGCGTAAATGTAGTTTTTTTTCATTGCATACTCTGGTTTTCCTCCCATATCCCCAAAATGTGGATGTTGCTCTAGTTGGCCCAATGTGAGAGAGTGAGTGTTAGTGTATGTATATAATCTGTATATGGACCAGCACCCTGTCTAGAGTTGTTGCCCACCTGTTTCGCAGTCCTTTTGGGACTGGTACTGGTGAGAAAATGAAATAATCATTTTTTTTTCAAAATCAAGCGTGCACACATCCAGATTTTTAAAAACTTGCCTAAGACTATCTGTGCAGCTTATAACTACTTGGTGACATCTAATTGGTTTCTTGTGAAAGTTAGACCCTGTCATGCCTCCAGTCATATAAGGTGAAATCCCCAGTGACTTACTGACAAATTAATACTCTTCTGGAAATGCAATGTATATATTATCAACCATCAGAGGAAGAACTGAGTTAAATAATGAAGAACAGAGAGGAGCAAATGTGGCCTCAAGAAACAAAAGTAAACTAGTTTTCTCAACTACTCAAAACGAAGAGAACCTGTGGTACACTGGACCCAGCACCAATGACTATTCAATGCCATGTCTTAGTACAATGACAAGGCATGGCAAGAAAAAAAAAGATGATCCTCTTTTTCAGCTAACTTAAATGTGTCACACTCATGGTACTTTTCACAACACAATAGATAATATGAAAGAGTGCTGATAAATTATGAATCTGTCATCCCCCGTGATTAATAGTTATGTAATCCTATATCTTCAATGCAACTTCAGGGCAGAGTAGTGGCTCTGAGGCTAAGGATCTGCACTGGTATCCAGAAGGTTGCCGGTTCGAATCCTCATCACTGCCAAAAGAGATCCTACTCTTCTGGGCCCTTGAGCAAACCCTTACCCTGTAATTGCTCCAGGGGCGCTATACAATGGCTGACCCTGTGCTCTGACTCCAAGGGGTATGCGAAAACTAACAAATTCCTAATACAAGAAATTATATAAGGTGAAGTAAAGAACAAAAAAAAGCAAAAAAAAAAAACTTGATCCAGCAACTATAGTCATTAAGTGTGACATGCTCTCAAACTCGAAGCCATGTAACGTGATGCTGGCCTTACCCATCCATTCATCATCTGACCCAATGAAACCAAATTTTGGGAGAATGGCATTAGAGTCTACCTAGGTTGCCCTGAATGTAGTGTAGGAGCTATTCCTTGATGAGGATCTACTACATAGCACAGGTGAATTAGAGACACCAACTAATGTAAGCTCCATTAGACAAGTGAGGAAAAGAGGAGGATCTGGAGAAAACCCAAGTTAAAATGGAGAACTGCAAATATCACATAAATGTGACTGGGCTGGGATTTCAATCAGTTCTTTAACCTTTATTCACTAGTCTTTAAACATTAGTTTTATAACTATAATTTCCCTGCCATTTTTATTGCTTTATATATTAACTGTTGGCATCCATTTTTACTAAATGAGAGTAATGAATTGAACAAATGTAATACCCTCTTTCATTAAATACATAAACTTGCTCATCGGTGGCTGAAGTTGAGAGCAATACATTGGATAGACATCACAGACCTAATAAAACCACAGTGATTCATAGTGATCAACACTCAAAAGGCAGACTTTGCAAAGCGTCTTGTTTCTCACTGCAGTAAAACACAGGTGACCTTACTCAGTGACACTCTTTCACATTATCCTGGTGAAGATTTATTAAATCTTAGTAAAGAATCACACCCTGCACCAGGTGCCTCCAGTGTGTATATGTGTTATCTGGCTATAGCTCTCTAACATTAAATCCTTGCTGCATATATTTTCAGTTACAAAAACACTTCTTAAACATTTCTGTAATTGAGTTGTTTATGTTAGGGATTTTATTGAGGTCAGTCAAACCTGCATTTCTCATATTTTCTAAATGTCATATTTACCTTTGTATTTCCCCAGTGGAAAGTCTGCATACGGTATTGTTATTATATATGTAAGCTGTGACAGCATGTTGTTGGGAACACTTGCTAGGGTTACACAGTGAAGCGATGTACAGTTAGGTAACACCACACTTCTGTATTATTTGGACACCAACTTTATCAATGCACAGCCAAAGCAACACACAGAGGCAGGCATGACACTACACAATGATAGGCACAAGTAAACCACGGGGATACCTTGGCTGTAAAGTGGAATGAAAATGGATTGCATGTATAACTAAAAGCTCACACAGCATCACTGTGAAAGAGAGGTACAAAAACAGAACATTAGAAACCAGAAGATTTAAAAAGTAATACCACATAAAATAGTGTCAAGTACAGAGTGGAGATTCAGCCCCGAACACATACAGACAGACTCCAGATGTCCAAAAACACACACGTTTAATATTTCTGCAGTGTATACAGCACCTCACAATGCCCTTCTAGGCCAATACTCAGTCCCTTTCTTTCTCTTTCTTCTTCTCTCTTGTGCCCTCACTCCGCCTCTCACAAGCTCTGTCTTCTTCCTCCTGACTCCGGCTCATCTATTGGAGTGAGGCGTTCCCTTTCATAATGCCCTGGATGTGCTCCATGATGATCTTCTGGCAGCACTTCCTGTTGTGGCTTGAAGTGCTGCAATCCAAGGCTCTGTAGCCATCTTCAGGGTGCCCCCTGGCAGTGACCACAGGGTCCAACAGGGTCGAGCTTCCAAGCTCTGTTCCTGCGTCCCCCAGGTGAACCAGGGCGGCTGCCCTCTCATGGCCCAGGGGAGGTATTGTCTCTCTGCCGGTCCTTCCTGGCGTCCCAGCTGGGTAGGGTCCCCAGCCATCCGTCACAACAGAATCATATCATGAAAGTACCTTGATCAAAACTTAATATTAGAGTAAAAAAAAAACATAAACCAGGTTTTACAATATGTTTCTGAAAATGTAAGTAGGGAAAAATAAGTAGTCAATAATTAAATGGCAATATAATGTTTTAAAAAACTTGGACATTAAACTACAGTTTAAAAATTTTGATATGCCATTCTGTGTAATATAAAATTAGACTCACCTTCCATTTTGAGTATTTTAAAGGTGGAGGAAAATAAGGACATCTTTAGCAAATTCAGGCATTAATACACATATTTTGGTTTTTGCCCTTTTGATTTTCAATGTCAGAGTTTATATACTGTCAAGGATAAAACTATTATGATGAGGTCACTTTGCTGTGATACAATTCCTTATTGGGGACAAGATAAATATCCAGTATTGAAATCAACCATCTCTTTCTGAAGAAGAAGGACTCTCCTCAAAATACGTAGGTCACAGATTGTGATCCCTGAGCTCTATCTTTATATTTTGGACCGTGTGTGATTACTATAAACCCTTTAAACTAACAATACTGCTTTTCTTTTGGTCACCAATCAATTTCTCTTTGGAATTATTACTATCATTCTTTTATTATACTGTATATGTTGTGATATTCACTTTTATTTATACACACATACACAAACACATGCATGCACACACACACATATATATATACTGTAAAGCTGGAATAAAATATGAGTAACTAACATTACCCAAGTAATCTCTTTGGATAATGCAAGCTATACTCGCTTAACACTAGGTTTATTCAGGTCTTTTGTATAATGCGATCTTTACCTGGATAATGCTAGGTTTATTCAATTTCTGGCTGTACCTATAATACACACACACGCACACACATATATATGTATATATATAAAATATAAATATATATATATAGTTTTTTTTCCAATCATGTATATAGATTTTTTACAGGCCCTATGGATGTCTTGTCTCCAGGATAAGCAGGTCAAGAGCATGGATAGTTGAATATGTTTTTTTTTTATGTATGTTTCCTGTGTTGTTTTTTCAATTTGTTTAATACAAAACAAATAAACATGGGTGATACAGTGTATTTATGAGATGTAGTGTGTCAACTTTTATATACATTTATAGTATATTGGTATCTAGTGTTATATCCAACCCCTTGGTAGTGTTCGTATTTTTTTCTTATACAATATTGAATCACAGTGGATTTCATTTGGCCTTTTGGACACTAATCAACAGAAAGACTCTTAAATGTCAAAGTAAATGTAAATCATTAGAATGTGGTCTAAAGTAATAATAAAAATAAAACACACTAAGTATTCATCCCCGTCAAGACAGTACTTAGTAGCTTGATCTTTGGTAACCATTATATCCTTGAGTCTGTGTACACAGCTCTCTGTTAGCTTTGCATATTTGGACACTGCAATTCTTTCCCATTATTCTTTGTCAAACTGCTCAAGCTCTGCCAGGTTGCATGAGGATTGTGAGTGAACATCCAGCCACAAACGCTCAATTAGACTGAGATCTGGACTCTGACTCGGCCATTCCAGGACATAAAAGCTGTTGTTTTTAAGTCATTCCTGTTTAGCTTTTTGTTTTGGGTTGTTGCCTTTCTAGAATACAAATCTTCTTTTAATATGCAGGGTTCTTGCAGACTGCATGAGGTTTTTCTTCCAGGATTTCCTGTATTTTGCTGAATTTGTTTTACTATGTACCTAAACAAGCCTTCCATGGCCTGTTGCAGTGACACATCCTAGCAGTATGATGCTACCTCTACCATGCTTCATGGTGGAGAAGATATATTTTTGAGAATATGCAGTGCTCAGACATAGATTGGTTTGATGAGCAAAAACTTCAATTTTGGTCTTATCAGACTGTACAACCTTCATGCAACTGATTTCTGAGAACACCAAATGACAAGCTCTATGTGTGTGTTTTTCCTACAAGCGACTTTCTCTTTGCACCTCTCCCATAAATCTAAGTACAACTAGTGAAGCACCCAGACAACATTATGCAAAGTCGCTCAAGTTTAAATCAAAGTACCTTGGAACTCATTTAATAATAATAATAATAATAATATTTATTTGTATAGCACATTTTTATACAAAAAAGTAGCTCAAAGTGCTTTACATAATGAAGAACAATAAATAAAAAAAATATAACAATATAAGAAATTAAAATAAGACAATATTAGTTAACATAAAAAAAAGAGTAAGGTCCGATGGCCAGGGTGGACAGAAAAAACAAAGAAAAACTCCAGACGGCTGGAGAAAAAAATAAAATCTGCAGGGGTTCCAGGCCACGAGACCGCCCAGTCCCCTCTGGGCATTCTACCTAACATAAATGAAATAGTCCTCTTGTGTCTAGGGTTTTCACGGAAGGACTTGATGATGATGGACATGCAGACTTCTCGCTTTTTTTTTTTTTTTTTTTTGAGGAGATCGTTCATCCCCCAAACTATGCGACTCTTTAATTCCACCCGGGGGGGTAAACGTTAACATTTAACATTATACATAGTTATTGTCTGTTTTTCACCTGCATTATTATCATTCTTTAATTTAATATTATTTATTGTATCAGTATGCTGCTGCTGAAGAATGTGAATTTCCCATTTGGATTAATAAAGTATCTATCTATCTATCTATCTATCTATCTATCTATCTATCTATCTATCTATCTATCTATCTATCTATCTATCTATCTATCTATCTATCTATCTATCTATCTATCTATCTTTTAATTCTTCACTGTTTGTACATCATGGTGCTTTGAGTAGATGGTGGTGGCGAAAGCCACCACCAAAAGGACACCAGAAAAGGAAACAGTAGAGAGAATAGGGGTTAGTACAGATTTTAGAGCTACCATGGATAGTTATTATAATGAATTGGATATACAGAGTATCAGGATTAAATTACAGTAAAATTATGAGAAGGCCATGTTAAAATAATGTGTTTTCAGCAGTTTTTTGAAGTGCTCCACTGTATTAGCCTGGCGAATTCCTATTGGTAGGATGCAGATTTTAGGTGCATAACAGCAGAAGGCCGCCTCACCACTTCTTTTAAGTTTTGCTCTCGGAATTCTAAGGAGACACTCATTTGAGGATCTGAGATTACGATTTGGAATATAAAATGTCAGACATTCCGATATATAAGATGGGGCGAGATTATTTAAGGCTTTATAAACCATAAGCAGAATTTTAAAGTCAATCCTGAATGACACAGGTAACCAGTGTAGTGACATCAAAACTGGAGAAATGTGCCCGAATTTTCTTTTCCTTGTTAGGATTCTAGAAGCTGCATTCTGCACTAGTTGCCAACGATTTATGTCTTTTTTGGGTATTCCTGAGAGGACTGCATTACAGTAATCTAGTCGACTGAAAACAAACGTGTGAACTAATTTCTCAGCATCTTTCAATGATATAAGAGGTCTAACTTTTGCTATGTTTCTTAAGTGAAAAAATGCTGTCCTAGTGATCTGATTAATATGTGATTTAAAATTCAGATTACAGTCAACAGTTACCCCTAAGCTTTTTACCTCCATCTAGACTTTTAATCCTAATATATCCAGTTTATTTCTAATAGCCTCATTGTATCCATTATTGCCAATCACTAAGATTTCAGTTTTCTCTTTATTTAGCTTGAGAAAGTTACTATTCATCTATTTTGAAATACAAGTCAGACATTGTGTTAGTGAATCAATAGAATCAGGATCACCAGGTGCTATTGATAAATACAGCTGTGTGTCATCAGCATAGCTGTGGTAGCTCACATTGTGCCCTGAGATAATCTGACCTAACGGAAGCATGTAGATTGAGAAGAGCAGCGGACCCAGGATAGAGCCTTGTGGAACACCATATTGGATATCATGTGTCCTTGAGTTGTAATTACCACAACTAACAAAGAATTTTCTCCCTGCCAGGTAGGATTCAAACCAATTTAAGACATTGCCAGAGAGGCCCGCCCATTGACTAAGGCGATTTCTAAGAATATTATGATCAATGGTGTCAAATTTGGCGTTCAGATCTAAGAGGATGAGAACACATAAATGGCCTCTGTCTGCATTTACCCACAAGTCATTTACTACTTTAACGAGTGCAGTTTCTGTGCTGTGATCTGTTCTAAAACCTGACTGAAATTTATCAAAAATAGCATGTTTATTGAGGTGGTCATTTAACTGCATAATGACTGCCTTCTCTAAAATTTTACTTAAGAAAGGTAGGTTAGAGATGGGTCTAAAATTTTCAAGAGCAGAGGTGTCAAGATTATTTTTCTTAAGTAGGGGTTTAACTACAGCAGTCTTGAGACAGTCTGGGAACACCCCCGTATCTAATGATGAATTTACTATGTCAAGAATATTATCAATTAGCACGTCCGATACTTCTTTGAAAAAATTTGTTGGTATTGGGTCAAGGAGTTATTTAGAGTTATGATAGATCTCTCGGCGGCCTCCCTTAGTAGTCTTCTTTTTGTATGATCAAGTTTTTTTTGGACAGCCTGGTTTGTGCCTATTTACAATTCTGCCAGACTCTTTCCATTTCTTAATGTAAAATTTTTCTGGACTCCAAAGAATATTCAGTGATCTAGATATTTGTTTTTTATATCCATCTCCTGTCTTGTGCTTTTTAATCACCTTTTACGGAGTTGCTTGGAGTTTTCTGAAGTTTACTTTGTGTAGGCTAGGCCACAATAATAACTTAACACAAGTTGTCCCTTTCAGATAGAGGGGCGTTTGTGCTTCGATCAATTGACTACAGACAGGTGATCTCCATTGAACAAATTCTGTGAGGTCTAAAACCAACTGGCTGAACCAGTGACAATTTAGGTGTGCCATATTAAAGGGGGTGAATACTTATGCGATTAATTATTCTGTAATTATATTTGTAATTAATTTAGACAACTTTGCTTTTTGATATTAAGAAGCCAATTTAAATCCACCATGATTCAATGTTGTATAACAGTAAAAGGGGAAAATATTCAAGGAAGTGAATACTTTTTATATGCACTGTAACTATGATAGTTCTTGTATTCAGTGTTTTTAGGTAAATTCAGATAGGCATTCAAAGACTGTGGAGCAGCTTGATCTTAATAAAACATCAGATACACCCACTTTAAGTTAGGACTGAAAAGTCATGGTTGTATAACTGTGTTCCATTTCCATACTTTGAACAATTTTAAAAAAGGGAATATGTCCATCTACAGTATACATCCCATTAATTTCTGAACCACTTAGTGTAATTCAGACATAACACCAATCAATATGCTTCTATTTACTTATTTATTCCTTTCTGATATTCATGATTACATAGTGCAGATCAGATAGGAATCATTGCATTTTTGAACTCTAACTTTTAGACAGATGTAGATTAATTCCCATCATAAAATGTGGTTTTATATTTGAATGAAATATATCCAGTGAGTATTCTGTACACGCTAGATGTATTGTTGTGGAAGTCATTAAGCAAGCAATACACTCATTGTGAAAAGGAAGCAAACTGTGTTACATGAATGACAGTGCTATTACTTACTCCCATCATTTAATGAGTGAGTTGGTGATGAGTCATGTTGTTAATAAAGAATAACAAAATAAATGTCTGTAGACAACACCTGAGTCATTAAAACCTAAAAGGTATTCCTGCAAAGTTGAGTAAAAAAAACAAGCATGAAGATAGAAACATTGGAAGTACAAGCAAAAATTAACAAAAAGGTCAGCCATCTTATTGTACTACCATAAACACGTATGTGTGATCATGATTTGTGTAGTGAAATCTTAAAGTTGGTAATCCAATTATTATTCTTTAAAACTTACCATTTACTTTCTTTTAATCCCCTTTTTGTAGCTTGCCCCTGTCCCTTGGCTGAACTTGATAGTGTTTTTTTCCTACTCTGAAGCTCAAAAAAATTTTGATTGTTACAAAATAATTGGTCAATGTGAATTTCAAAAGAGCAGCCTTGATAGGGTAATTGAGGGTGATTTTACCAGCCAAAGATCTAAGGTAAGATTAACTAATCAAGGTTAAAGGTCAGAAAATAACTTGAAGCGAAAGAATATATGACTGGCATTTGAAGATATGCTTTGTAAAGGCTCAGTCATTTTACATGCCTTAAATTCAAAGTAAATGGGAATGCTCCTCTTATGCTATTACATAATACAATACTGCATATGTGAAAAAATGAAATATTTAACCATGAAAGAAATTGTATTTACATCAAAAGGCTATTTGTTTGATGCAACTGAAGATATCTGAAGTAATTACAAAAAAGAGAATTTAACTATAATATAATGTAATAATGTATACAGTACTGTGACTCCGAACTGACTGTGGTTCATATCTGAGTGGTATTAAACATATAGTTGCTTTAAATCATTTTATTTCACTTAGAATTTGGTGCCAATTAACAATCATCGTGGTTTGTGTCTGCATTAACATTGTTTTTATTAAAGAAATCCTTTTTTGGTGATATTGCTGTTATATATTTTTAAATTGTCAAGTACAACATGTTCTTGCTCAGGAATAACACATACATATTTCCAGACAAATGAGCTGCCAGTGACTCTGAACTGAATTATGTGGGGCCAAGAAATGGCTAGACACATAAAACAGGAACGAGAAGTAGCAAGCAAGTTGTATTTAGGCACCAGGTTCTTTTCATAATGAACATGTACCAATAAGATAATTACATTATGGGATAATGATTAATCTGTGAATTTATGCAGATTGTAGTGGCCAGTTTGTTAATAGCTTTACCCACGGATAAATGCCCAACTGTACAAAGTTGCAGTGCAGAATCTACACATCAGCGTAATGAGCAGGAACACACTTTCTTTTCCTGTTCGAGTATGTTTGTCTTAGTAAATGGGTAGCTGTATATTTAAGAAAAAGCAAACTGTAGGTAACAGAGGCTTACAATTTATATGATATGTGATGAGAAGTCAAGCAAATAACACCTTTTATTGGCTAACTAAAAAGATTACAATATGCAAGCTGTCGAGGCAACTCAGGCCCCTTATCATTTTGTTTGACTTCTCACTACAGCCATAAAAGCTAACATGATACAACACCCTAGCACTATGATATGTGATATACTGTACTTCAATGAGTGATTTATTGACAAATTCTCAGACCCATTCAAAGTATACAACCATCAGGACAAAACTAAATAAATTCGAGACAGAGTGATGATAATTAATCTGAATTCATACTATGCAGTCTATTTGAGAAACTGAAAGCCACTCAATTACCTGTATGCTTGTTTTTAATTTAATCTATGAGTGTGACTTGCATCCTTAAATATGTTGTACTATTTTAAGTATTTATTTCAAGACTAAAAATAATTTCAAGTGGAATAACCTGTATTTATAATTACACATTAGTTTTAAGAATCTGGTCCAATATGATTCTTAGTAATTTGTTTTTTTTTTTTTTTGGCATTTCTAGCATCTATTGCCTATTTGTACTATCATGAAAGTTGTTCTATTTATTCCATGAAAGGAATATTTACAGTATATACTGTACATAATATTTATAAATTTGGGTTTAAGAGTTGGAGTACATCTAGGTAAATCCTGTTTAATTCTGTAATAAAAAAAATAATAATTGAACAAAATTAAATGACAATCACCATGGTTTAAAGTTGCCTTCTTTGGCTAGTGCAAGTGAACTCTATCAGTCCTGGTCTCAAAAATGAGGCACTGTTTGCTGTGAAAGGCCTGTATACATAGTGCCTGCCTCAAATGGGGTGGATTTTCTGAGGTAGTTCCAGAAGTAAGGGGTGGTATCTTTGAGGATGTGCCCCTTGGAGTACTGAATGAAAAAAAACAGGTACTGTATATACTCATGTATAAGTCGGGTCTTGAAACCTCAGTCACCAGTCTCTCAGAAACATTGAATTTTGTTGCAGTAGCGCAGTTACCAATTTCTTTTGCCACTTCCACGACTTTTAATCTAAAAACCAGCTTCATATTTTCTTCTGATCGAAACATTCCATCATAGATAAGGGATGCTCTTAAGATGAAGGTGTATGAGGGTGTGAGATATAAAAAACACAAAACAGTGAAAACGTTGCTTCGGAATAGTTTGGATATTACCGTGTGGTCACTGTGATGAACGGTCGAGTCCCACGCCCCTGCTGCTTATGTTCTGGGGGAGCAACCATGGGCAGCCCAATAACTCCCCCGAGACGCTTGGTGGCAGCCTCCCTGGCCGACGGTGATTCCCCAACCTCCCGCAGGGCTCCATGGGAGATGGAGTCCTCCACAGCCTGGATGGGGCCCGGGGTGGCCACTAGGGGGGGCTGTGGATGGATGGATGGATGGATGTGTGTGTGTGTATGATAGATATATATATATGTTCGGATTCAGCAGGTTGGAAAATTGATGGATAGATGGATATTGTGCTGGAGCCCTTACTTGGCCAGGACGCCCAGAGCATGGAAGGACCGGGGGATAGAGTATTTTCAGGACAGTTTCTCCCCTGGGCCAACAGTCGTCCACCACCACGCATGGACATATTCAAAGCCCATTTTGGCCACACTTCTGCCATAAGTGGAAGTGTGGCTGGAAGAAGCTCGTTGGGCATATATATATATATATATATATATATATATATATATATATATATATATATATATATATATATATTCTTAAACACTTTGTGCAGTACAGCACGGTGCATTATTCAGCTGAAAGACACCATTTCCACAATTCTGCTAGGGAATATCATTGCCGTAAAGGGTTGTACCTGGTGTTACTGTTGTGCTGCAATGTCTGCTTTACATAAAAAGTCTCAAAATATATGTTTAACAAAAAAAATTGAATTTGATACATGGTAACGGTGAACAAATACAACATTATGTTTTTAACTTACTATTTTTTATTATGGAGTTAACTTTTATTGAGAAAATTGGGGTATAGGTGGATATAGGTCTAACACACAAAGTAGGAGATACCCAGAAAAGTCTGTGTTTTAATACATAAACATGCATTGGTTACTGGAGATAAAGTGCCAATGTGGGTAAACAAAAACCGGGTGGTGGTACAGTTTGATATATATGCTGAATCAGTGCTTTAAAATAAATTATTCCATGATCTTCAGAGTGGGAGAGAGGTTGTGTGGAGGCAGAAGACTATGTGAACTTATACAGATTAATAGTTAACAATATCAGGTTCATGTCAGTAATAAGTGAGACCCTACTACCAATTAATACAGATAGGCTACATGGGAGTTGACAAGAATGACACTCTTTAGGTAAGGACTGGGGAATCCGAATGCAAGGATACCACAGGCCACCTATAGGCAGTTCTGGAAGAACAGTCCCAAGGCAGGAAGTATTCCTGACACCAAAAGAAGATCTTAGGTGTGCCCTTATAGTAATCTCAGACTAGCATTTAAAGTCCACTTCTTGCCTGTGGTAAACTGAATTTGAAGACCGCAGTTGAACTGAGGGAAGTTGGGATAATATAAGTAAGTCGCTAACTGGGCCAGAGTTTGAGGAGAGAAAAATTGGAAGTGAGTAATGGATTATATGGGGGCTATGGGATGATGAGTGTTACAGGCCTCAGGCAAAGGGGAACCTGGGGCAGTTACAAGCCACTGTTGCTACAGGGCATAGCTGCAGCAGTAAGGGGCCAAAAGCATAAAAGAAGCAGGCAGCAGTTAGGAGTCTCTGACTTTACTTTTTTTTCTGACTTGCCCAGAGGTATATAAGTGTTTCAATCTCTGTCTAGATCAACATGATGATCGGTTAAACAATGGCACATACCAATAGTGTAAACACAATTTCATTGGTTAAACAATAGTATTGTTGCCAAACACCAAGCAGTACATATGCCACTGTATGCTGATTAGAGACCAATGTTCCCAGAACATGTTAATTTTCAAACCAAGTAAATACGACCATTTTCTAAGGAATAAGGCAGTTCTGTTATCACAATACTATATGTTGAAGCTATATCAATTAAAGCAATTTGATTCTGAACACAGTTGACTCTTTTGTGGGACAGGTAAATATCTGCATCCTGTAGACCAGCGATTCTGAACCTTTTTCTCCTTGTGAACCCCTTCAAAAAACCGGAATAAAATGGCGAATCCCCTGTGTAGTCATTATGATATACTACAGGTTTATCCTTGTACGTTGGTTGTTTTGTTTCAATGTGTCTACAAAGAAGTGATGGTATTAAACTGCTGTTGGCCAGGACTTCATTACAAATTACACAAAGAGGTTTAGGTTCTGATTCATCCCTGGTAAAATAAAAACCCATTCGTAAATAGTCGCTGTCATATTTTCGTTTCTTCTCTTTTGTCTTACTATGTTTGCCAATTATTTCCTTGCTTTCAGTCTGGAGAGATGGTAGTTCAATCCAACTTTCAGTATCGTCACCCTGTGTTGGTACCAAATCAGGGACTGAAGTAGAAGAAGAAGTAATTGATTGCTCCTCCAGCTTTTTGTCAGACTTGATAAAACTACCCGTTTTTAACCATCGATCCATAATAAAATTACAGAGTAATAATTATTCACTTTCACGATCAACGTGCGCACGTTTAAGTAAAAAGTCTTTATCGTAATTTATTTACACACACTATGCACTACAATTTATCTTATTAAAATCACTTGTGGTTCTTAAGCGCGTCGTATGATTCAATTCAACTCTACTTTCCCTTGTCTGATCACTGAGTTTTTATATCAGCAGACGTTATTCTCATTCTTTTGAGCGTATTCGGGGTTCTTGGTTCACTGAATTGGAAGTTTCCGGATCATACGAGAATGTACACGCATTGCCAGCAGCGTAGCGTCTCATTGCATTATAGATTGTTACCTGTTGCGACTTGACAATTTACGGAATCTTCTGTCTCAATGCGTAAGTGACTGAGGTAATATTCATGAATTTGACATTTAATTGATTTGTTGACCCATTTTAATTATTGTATTATTAATAGTACGGTGAATATATTTGCCTACATTTAATATTTCATTATATTTTTTACGTTTGGGATTTAAAATTCCGCCATTACAATATTTTTTTCGCGAACCCCTTTTATAAAGCACGGTTCGTGAACCACCGGTTGGGAATCACTGCTGTAGACAGTCACCAAAAATTATCTGTAGCAGAATTATTCAGGAAATGTGCCTTTTGACTTCTCATCCCACTATCAAATAAAGGGTCACTATTGCCCCTTCATCTTCTACATTTATTATTTACATGTGTTTTTTCATAAAAGCAACACACTGAAATATCCTTTTCATTAAAGCACTGATTTCTAGCCCATTATATGAGCGGTTGGACAACCCTCTCCATCTGGTAGTCATGGACCAGATCCGGTATAGGAGTTAGGGATCAGACCATGTATAGGAAAGTGAAGGTTTGTTTCCAGTTTATTTGTTGGATACTTTGTTTTATTTATTCTAATCTGTTTTGAAGCAACTTGTAAATAATATGGCCAAGGTCATGCAAATGATCAACACAAAATGGCCGTGACCATGTTAAAGCAAGAAGCAAAATGGCATTGCCGAAATAATGAAAGAAGAGAAATAAACACGCAGAAATTCTAAAAATGAAACAAAATCAATCCAAGGATGCCAAAACTTGGTATATTTCACAATTGCTTTTTAGAACAATGTGCAATAATATTTTTACTATAGTAAGATATCGTTTTCCTAAAAATAAACTATTAACTTTTTATATCATATACAATTTTGCATATATATTAATATATGAAACATTATAATATCAAGATTAAAAAAAAAGAAAAACAGATGCAGGCAGGACTTGAATCATGATGCTGACAGTCTACAATCTGTGCTATTTAGAAAACTCATAGAATGACATTAGATCACCTTTTTCAACTCTTAAAAGTGAAAAATCATTGTGGGTTTCTTTGATTTTTCGTGACTAAATTTAAAGTTCTCTATGAGGCTTAGGATTACTCTGGGTTTCAGAGCCATGAGTATGATCCATTGGTAAAAATGTGTTTTTTGTAGGCCCTTTATAATTTTTTTGACCAGCCACTTTAACAAGCTTGTAACTTCTTTTTTTTTTTGATCCTGCAAATTCACCTCTCCTATACCACCCTCCTTCAGAAGAATTCTCATCTTCTTCATGGAGAAGAGAGGATGTTATTTCCTGTACTGGGTGTTTACGAAAACAAACTTCCTTTGCCGGCACTGCTTATCAAGAGAGGGGTTGTGAGTGGTCTTCTGTTCTTCTTAAAAAAACTACATAGTTTGTTAGCACAGTCTGTATCCAAAGCTTGTGATACCTAGCATATACAGTAACCTGATAAATATTTTTATGTCTTTACTAGGGGGTTCCCCCCTGCCTGTTTCGCTCACCAACCCCCTGGCCTGCGCTTTGCGCCAGCCACTTCACATCTTTGCCGCTCGTGTTGTGATGAAGGGGGCTGAACGCACCCCAAGGAAATGCGGTTGCTCTTCCGAAACCCCCTCTTAAATGGAGATACAATGGGAAACAAATACATTTTTTTAAACCTCCTATTTGCTTGATCAGCTGCTGGCTTGCTGCTGTGGCCATGGTGCGTGATCTGCATCTCACATGGTGCTTCAAACATTTAAAAGCCTGTACAGCAGCTGTCCTACTCTTTGGCTTTTATTTCCGGCCCCAGGTGTGGTTACATCTTTTGGCACATAGTTTTGTCTCGCGGGACGTGAGTTCTTGATATTTTTTAGTTTATAATTTAAAAATGTAATAAGAATCTGAAAATCTAACATCACATTAAAGTTTGATAAATTCTGAAAAGAATGATACCAAACATATATGTAGGTAGGTTTTAATATAAGCCCAATTTAAAGCGTGACAAAAAATGTCACATAAAATCATTGCACAAAATCGTTGCACTTTTAGGCTTAGGATTTTATATATAGAGAGTAGATTAGTAAGCTAGACAAAGCAAATGTAATATCAGCTAGTGTTTCCGGAGGCATGTTTTACTTTATTGATGAGAACAGCGGTGATTTGTTGTTTACCTAACCAACCTCTTTAGGACCAACTCAGGATGTGAAATTTATGGCAGAGGGAATAGAGCGTGCATCAAACCAAGCTTGCAAGGGTGACTATTTTTGGACTTATATGAGCCTATAAGCTACCCCCCATAAGAAGGCCATAAAATGCCTTAACAAAGCACTTGGGGGGTAAGTTGCATCTAAGTGCTTTCACTGGTAACTGGCCCAGGATGGAACAGGTAAACTAATTCCATTGGTCTGAAGAATGACTGTTTATGATTGGGTTTTGAATCAGAGGCAATTCTGTACCTCAGTGCCACATTGGTTCTTGTTTTGTGGCAAGAATGGTATAAAGTTGTTCACCTTGACTTTACTTCTCTCACCCTCACCATCTGGCCATGAAGAGAAGACCATGATGAAGACAACTCTATCTTGGCAGCGATACTGAGACAGGTTTGTGCCCTGTTTCAATACTCCATTCAAAGGCTATGTGGTAGCAAAGCAAGCTAGACTGAAGATAAGCTTACTTAGTCAGTAATGTTATCGGTTGGCAATATTCACATTGCATTCTGCTTCCTTAATATTTTTGTGCATATTATCAATATTACATAATTAAATGTGTAACTTAACTCCTGACTGTTCCTTTAGTCTGTCTAATTATCTGAGTTTACAGATGTAGAAGGGAAGGGGGAGGAAGTGCCAAAGTAACCTGACCACAGAGTAGTAAGTGTATGGGATTTAAGAGATTTTAGTAAGCTATGCAAGAAGAATACAGGGTTACCATAGGACCCTACACGACAAAACAATTACCAAATTTTATGTTATGATTTACACAGCAGGTGCTGTCATTTTGTGTATTTTTGCTTACAGTCGCAATGGCCGTGTCATGCCACATAGCATCTTATGTCATCATATCCCACCTATATATGATGGTCATGAACTACTTTCAGTGTCTAACATACTGGGCGCTACGAAATGAATAAATGAGTAAATAAACAAACAAACAAATAATAAATAAAAACTGTGTACAAGCATTTTTGGTTTGCAGTTTGGCACAGATAGCTGGAATTGTTCGATCTTCCAGTTTTGAACTTTGCTTGCTTTCTAACTTCATGCTCTTTCTTTTTTCTCCTGGATCTTGTGACAAATAATTTCTAATCAATTTTCTTTTTGTGGCAAAGCATTACATGATGTTGCTTGCACATTGTTGTTGTTTTTGAAAACTAATTTTAAGCAAGTGATTTGGCCTGGTTTTGTTTGCTAGACCGTATTAATCCCAAGCTACTGAATGATTCAGGTCTTCAGTGGAGGAAAACAGTTGAATTCATAGAGATTTTCTTATAACAGTTCTTAAGCCAGAATGTTCCAGTTTCAGAAATAATCATTGACAAAATAACATTTAATGTAACTATATTGCTTTTGTAAATAGAATTTGAATAAGAAGATTAGAAGTGTTTATCATAATGATTTATCATTTGAATACTCTTTAATTGGAATATATTAAGCTGTTCAGACTATTGCAATCTATTGTTGGGATCTACATTCTGGAAAACTTCAAATAGACAGCTTATCGGTAAGCCAATGGTAAATTACATATCATAACAAATCTGTAGGTAGTGAAGCTTATTAAACTTTCACCTTTGAATTTTTGTACATATTTAGATGTCCTGAGTTTTCATTTCATGAATGGTTATCAATAAAACCAGGTTCAGATGGGATTCAGTTTGCCTTTGGCTCTAAATGTATGTTCTGTTTGTTGACGTGCTGCCAGCTCTCAAGAGGCGCTCTCCTTAGTTTGACCTTATTTTCACAAACATTCTGTTTTGTTTCAATGCATTATCATGTATAAAATGATCTTAGCAGTGCTCTGGGATTTTTCACATCATCTTAACATAAAAAACCACCACAAGGTACATGACAACAGGAATCATAAATACTACAAACTCTGCAGATGCATCAAAAACATCTACTGTATTGAAAATCAATTATTAATATACTGTACAACCATTCAGTTTATTTTTAGAAATGACATAGAAGTAGCTTGTCAGACCTTTTTATTAGAGAAATATAAAACACATACTGAAAACAAAACTACTGTATATGTTATTTTATATACAACGTCAGGGATGGCACCAAAGAGGGGCTGTGGGCGCTTACGCCACTATCTCTCAGAACAGCACTTCCACCATAGCATTAAAGGCCACTAAAGGTACAAAGTTACACACAGTTAACGATTTTTAATATAAGGACACACCCTGGTGCCCTACATAATC